>NC_066331.1:4994899-5296925 GCF_022539315.1 Serinus canaria | reverse complement strand
GCTGACTCAACAGCACAGAGACACCAGGCAGACCAGCCTGATGGCACAGGCATATGTGAACTGCATGTGTGATTCTCTCCCAGCCTCCAACTGCTGTCTTGATCTCAGCTTATCCATCTTTCTATTTATTCTGCATCTCATTTAATACTTGTAAAATGATCTCTCTGAATAAAGACCTTCATTCTTCACCAAAACCCTCAAGACAAACTCATATATATTAAAGACACAGGAAGAAAAATTTAGAGGAGATCATAAAAGGTAACCTAAAGAACCACCTCTGTGTTGGGGTAGAACATCTGTCTGCTACGTGCTCTGGTTTCAAGGGAACAACTTCCAGTGTGACCTGGTTATTTCGTGCTCCATCCCTGAGTATTTTTATTGGTCATACAGGCTCTGAAAGGCTGCAAGCTCTGAAAGGCTGCAGGCCAGGCTGTTATCTACAAGCACTTGTGAATTACAGACACGCCATTTGCACTGCTGTAGTTAATGACCTGTCAGGTTTCCCGTTATGATGTTATGCTGTTTTTTTCAGGGTTTATGTCCTGGCTATAAAGTTGGTGACTGCTTGGTCTGGAAACACTAATGCATTTTTTTTGATACATTTTATATTTATAAAATTAACAAGTGCCCTAACATAAAATCAGTATCTATCCAGAAAGGTAAAAGGTGACTATTTTAAGTAATATTTTCAGTGCTAGGAAAAAATCAGTAAGATTCAGGAAGGTTCCTTTCTTGAGCAGATTCATTGACCATAATAATGTGATTTACAGCTCGCAGCGGCAGCAGGTACCCTGAAATGCATTAAGTGGGTGACTGTATTTTGTGGTGAGTTCTGAGAGGATAAATCTTTCACTGACCACAAACAGTATGTGCCCAGATATGCCATGATGGGATGATGGTATAGAATATCTGTATTTTAATCTGTGTAAGTAACAGCATGTAAAACTTATCCAGATAATAATTTCACATCCTCCTAGGCAGGCAGATTCAAATGGTGAGCATGGATTTTCCTCCTGAGAATGTTCAATACATTCATGGTGCAGTGAATTCAAAAGTGACCTTTTTAGAGAGGTGTTATGATAGGGGGAAATTTTCACTAAGTAGAAATGAGTGGTTTCAGACGATCAAGTCTCCAGCAATTCTCTATTTGAGGAGTCTGAGGAATCCTACACATACACAGACTTTCAGAAATAAAGTCAGCTTAGCAGGTTACTGAATTGCTATGATCATAATAATACCATGAATCTGTATTTACAAGTAAAATTATAGCTGTCTATTACAAATATACTTGCATACCATAAGCTGTATCCACCTTTAGGTAACAGTCTCATTTCCTTTTCTTTTTGATTTCTTAATTAGGCAGGGGACAGGATTTGACAGAGAGGTTTTTTGTTAGTACTAGTGGAGCTTCAGTGACAATAGCCAACAGGCAGAGTTACTCTGTGTAACCATGCACAGACCAGTGGTGTGATCTTACTTCACACGGGTTTATTTTAACCACAGGAGAGGGTATAGCTGTAGTGACCATATTTTCCTCTGTATGATGTGGCAAATTCTACACTAAATTGCACTAATGAGATGTGCAAATTAAAAGCTGCATACTGTGTTTATATGAGTCCTCATTGGTACTGTGTCCATCACCAGTGTAATTGGAATAATCTTCCTGAAATCACTATAATATCCTGAAGTGAACAGTCTCATTGAAAGAGAAGCTGAATTCCTAGCTGACAATCTCAACTGTAATTCTTTCAAGGTATTTTACAAGAGTAATTTTTGTAAGTGGGATAATGACAAGAATAGCAGTGGGCCTACATTTTAGTGCCACTCATTATCCCTGTTTCCATGTTATATTGCAATCCCTTCCAGTTCGTTCTCATCCCACACAGATTTATGGCAGAAGTACCCAAGCAAACATAAGCTGGAGCACTGTAACCCTTCTCTCATTAAGTCCAATTACATTCCACTGGGGAAGAACATTATTAGCACAGAAAAATACTGTTCCTTATTATTCTCAATGACTTCTTTCTCCAAAGGACACTAACTTTTTTTACACTATCCCATGAAAAATATATAAAGAGGGCTTTTATGTAGGAAGTGATGATTGCTACTGTTTCGTACAAAAACATGTGCACACCCACAAGAAAACTACTACTACAAGGTAGTTAATAGCCAGAACTACAAGTCCCCTCCTTACATAAGGAACTGTGGCAGATGTCTACTCATTTTCAGCTTGAATTATTAGCTTAAAAAGGTACTTAAGTCTCTGAGCAGCAACTAATTCTTCTATCAGATTTCTTTGTGCTTCAATTCTACTCTTCTAAGTCACGGTTACCACTAAAATGTCCAGTGCCAAAGGGTGTCAAGAACTCCTTAGATACCCTGTGAAGATCAGCCTGTCAAGGCATAAGGTAAAATAAAACTTTTTGAATATATCAATACATACATCCAGCATTGTACAGGAGCCTTGCTTCTGGCTCTTAGAACTTTCCTGAATAATCCTTCCAAGTAAGGATTTCAGTTATTAATGACTTAGTCACAGACCATTGTTCCAACAGCTTTTATACTCAGCTTGTCAAGAATATCACAGAATGCTTTGAGTTGGAAATGACCGTAAAGATCATCCAGTTACACCCCCTAAACCCTTTCCTGTATACACCAGTGTTTATCCTTGGGATTCCTTCCCTTGCTTTTAGGTCACAGTGAAGAACCTAAGAAAAGAAAGATTCTCAATACTAGTCTTACCCTTTTTATCCCAAACCCCAATTTTTGATGGTCCAGCTAAGGTAGTGCACAGATCCTTCTTTTCTTAAGCAAAAGCTTAAGAGGAAGTGCTCATCATGTAAAGATGAACCCTTGTAAGATCACATGGGTGGCTTGCTGGCTTTTCACTTCAAAGATTTGTGGAGATTGTAAACACACAGTGTTGTAGGACAGCACACATTTTGGATACTGCTCTCCAAGTATATGACTGCCTAAATGGTATTAACCTCTTGAACTTCTTCCCAGCTAGAGGCCATCATCCATGCAGGTTTTGGTAGCCACAGTTGTACAAAAAATTCCTGGTACTTAATTGTTCTTTGTGCTTATAACCCATATTTAGTGTCACTGCAAGATAAACAGCATCCCCTTCAGGATAGTGGGAAAGAGGATTTTCAATTTCATCAGAAAATATCTGGAGTACTCCCACACCAAAAATATTATCTAACCTAGCAGCAAGTCTGAGGGACAATAATTGACAAGGATCTGCAAGTCACTGCCTTCAAGCTTTGCCTTATTTGCACTTTCCTGAAGCAGAAGAGGGACACTGCTCATGTCCTGGCAGGGAAACCTGCGGGTGCAGCAGGACAGGCCCTGGACAGCTGGTGGCACAGCAAGGTCCAACCTGGCACTTCATGTGTTGGGTTATAACAAGGGAAAGCTTGACCTTTGCAGTGCCTCATGGGACTAGGAACAGGCAGGAAGACAATTTTAATCATTTGGTCATGTCAGGATAACAAAGCAAAGGGGGTTTAGGTGCTGCATGCAATTCTCCTTTCATGGATCCTAATTGTAACTGAGGAGGAAAAGCCACAGCTAAGATAATCAGGCTGTTAAAAGAAAAGGGATCTGAGACAACATTAGCAAAGAACTGTGTTTCAGTCACAAGTTTGTGAAGGTTTAAAATTTTAGGTCTTTAGAATGCTTTACTGTGATTAGTTCACTTTGCTGGCCCCGTAAAACTTTTTCTTTCTTTCATGGAAGGGATGAATTAGAGGGAAAAACAGCATTTGGAGATCTGTTTGCAAAAAGGCTGCAGTTACAGGCTGTATGTAAAACAGTGACTTTATTGAAAAGGCCCCCTTTTAGAAAGGACTGCACAGATGTGTGTTCAAAGGCATGGGAAGGACCTGAAGACAGCAAATTTTTGAGTTTCACAGTGGTAACAAAAACATCTGTAAAGGGTGATCCCCAGTCCCAAGCTCCTCGGTGAAGTGAGAACAGGGGCTGTGGGAACCAAATCACGGTGCGACCAGGTGTTGTAACTGGGAAAAAGTCCATGTTGTATTATATTTAACTCCCACATAATTTTTTTTTTTTAAAACTAGTCTCCTTTTTAGCTACATGATTTTCAAAGAGTCAATTTTTGCAGAATTACCAAAGGAAGTGAGAAACCAGGAAAATATCTGTTATGAAATATATTTCCTTCAAGCTATCTTTAACTGACAACCAAAGCTGACATATTATACATACTAACCTAAGTTCAAATCAGTAAGTGAATGATTTCCAGTATCTATGTTCTATCACCCTGAAGAAATGAACTGTTCCAAAATATTGCTTTCTAAAAGAAAAACTGCTATTATTGTTCCAATAAATAATTATATATGGCTGGTTAACTCCTCAGAGGCAACAGCAGACTGCATGATTTTGAAGGGTGTGTGCAGACTGTTTAAAGTGCTGCTGTAGCTCAGACAGCACCACTGTTTTCACTGATAAGCAAAATGCACCAGATGGTGAGTGATGCTGCAGCCTCCTGAAGTTCCAAAATAAGACCAGGAGAAATTAAATAGTTAGAAAAGTGAGCAGTGCAGGAGTAGGAATCAGCAGGTTTGGTTTTTGCTGTTCAGGCAGCCACACTAAGTGATCACCATAATGTGATACAGACCCCTCTGTGACTGCAGGGTGGCATAAACGGAGAGATGAAAGTTTAACAAGTGTATGGGTTTGAAGTTTTTCATCTCTCAGTTTCAAGCCATGGACAAAGAGTTTATGGTTCTTACAGTGACCTGCCCATCAAGGTTATTTTTGAACATGTACATAAAGACATTTCTAATTTAAAAAGCAAGCTCAAAGCTGTAATAAAAGAAATTTTAAGCCCAGGGGGATAGCCAGAAGTTTAAAAGGAGGTTTTGGCACTCATGATCAAGCTTGTCAATTGTTTCAGACTTCTTCTCCCTTGTATATCATTCTAAAATTCATGCATTTCCTCCTTGGTGGCAGTTTCTCAGTGTTTCTCAGTGCTTCACAACCTTTCTCAAGTGCCCATGTTTTGAGCCAGCTGGTCAAGGTTAGGGCATAATCCCACCAACAGGTTCCTTGCAAAAGGCAGAAACAGCGTTACAGAACTCCAGCAGTCTTTTCCCTTTTAGTGTAAAACAAGTTGTGAAGGAACCATGAAAAGGGGATTTCTCATCTCAGAACCTCAGGGAAAAAGGCGGGCTTTGACTGGAATCCTAGTGGATCAAGATCTTCATCTGGAATTAGAATTCATTTACAGCTTTTATTACAAGGAAAGAGAACAACATTTGCTCCCTCAGCAAGGTTCACTCATTATTTGATGGATTTCCTCCTGTTAGCTGAGGTTGGCACTAGCACCCTGTAAAGTAACTTTAGATTTGGTATAATTTAGTAGAGAGGCCCAAAGACAATGTCTTCCCTGGGAATGAAAAACTTACATGCTTGCACTATCACACAGTCCAGAGTTTCCACAACAGGATGGAGGTTTGCCAAGTGCACTCTGTGATCACAAATCAGATTTAACAAACTTTATATTTTATGCTTACCAAAGCCCACTTTCATAATGGTATTAAAAAACAGGACCAGTATGAAAAGGATCAATACAATCACAAAGATTATCAAAGGTTATACACATCTTTTTAAAGGAACAACAAGATTACCAATGAATTTGGAATATGAGTGTCTTGGTCACCTGGAAATTGCTTGCATCACTCCAGTAACACCACATTTTCATAGTCACAGCCAAAGAAAAAACATGAAAAAAGTTAATTAAAAGTGTTTTAACCCATCAAGAACTACTTTGATATTCCACACCAGAAAAAGTTTATGTAGTAAGCATTTGTAATAATATAAATTATTTTATCATTATGCAAATCACCATGCAAAAAGGAAAGTATTCCTTCTTTATCCTTGAACATTCCCCTAAATTCAATTTGGAACCTAATTTGCATTCAATTAACATTTTGAAGTTCTACTTCTACTTTGTTTGCCTACATGATTTAAATCACAAGAGCAATTCTTTGCTTGTAGAACAGGTGAGAGATGGAGAGTGGTTTCTGCTCCAGTCGCAGATACACAAATCCAGCCTTGATGAACTTTCCTTCCTGCATTTGAGAACTCTGCATCTCTCTTTCAAGGCTGGGCACCAAGACAGACCTGAGCCACAGTTCCTGTGCTGAGAGAACCTCAGTTCAATGCTGCCTTCTCTTAGAGCACTGAAAGAAGCAAACTTGGGAAAGACACTGTGAGGGGTCTTGTACCTCATCTCTGCCTACATCCTTCCCTTCTGTGAGATAAACATCACTGACTGCAGCTCAGTGGCTTATAGCAGGAAAAAACCTGTGTCTAGATAAACATTAGAAAGGGATTGAAATTATTGTTTTCTAAAATCTATCCCAGAATATAGGAAGTCTGGATTTGGGGAATGTAATGAAATATAGCTTGATTATATGAACTGCTCAATGGCAAACCTGCACAGGATCCAATGCAGTTTTAGGACTTGGCTTAAATGCTTCCAAAACAGACTAAGCAGAAAAACTCATGATTAGCACATTCTAACCCAGGCATGTTGTGATACACTCCTGACTGCATTCCTACACAGCTCTCCATGGAAGAAGTGAGAGTTCAAAGAGAGACAGTGACTTTGCTTTGAAGTAGGTGAAATGTATTTACCCAGCTAAAACTGTGATAGACAACTGTGGCAACTCCTCCTGGAGTGTTTTACAATTATATTGCCCCTAATTAATCATCTCTGCATTTGTGGCTGCTCCCCCAAGCAGTTACAGAGCTGGAATCATGTCAGTCATATTAGCTGAGATTCCAGTTCTGAACTGCAGTGACAGGCTGTTGGACAAACACTCCTTTCTAATATCTTTGGGGGTGTTCACTTCCAGCCCTGGGTCAGGACAAACAGCTGTGGAAAGAAAACATCCTGGCAGATGGCTGTAGCTGTTTGCTTCAGTGCACATCAGCAACGCCAGCAACAGCTCCTCAGTCTGCCTGGCAGCTCTCACCTCTCAGGTGCTAATTAGCATCTCATGTGAGATCTGATACAGGACTGCCACCAGCATGGATAAACTTAATATGCACCAACAGATCCTTTGTGATGTGTTAGTCTGAGGGCACAGCCACAAATGCAGCCTTGAAATACTTTAAATATGGTTTTCAAAGGCTCCCAAATCTAGGAGAAAAAATTTAGTTGTTTGTACTGTAAAGTCTCATGGGATTTTTCTCTTCTGCTGAGGCTGACGTTGCAAAGTTGAATTTGAAAGAAAGGTACCCCCAAATTCCCCTTGCTTTCTTCAAGGTGGCTTCAGTAAGCTTTTCATTACTGACTTTTTGGACCAGTTCTTGAGAATGTGTGCTGGGTTAGTCAGATATTCAACACATTGGTAATTCAGGTTTCCCTCAGAAAGGAGGTGTCCTTCCATACCACTCTAAAAGATCTTCCTTCCCAGAAGGTTCTGAGTCATTACTGTTTCCTCATTTATATTCCAAGGATGTACCTAAGCCTAAATAACTCACAGTATTAAGACTAGAACACCACAGGCATGAACTGATCACAGGTTTCTTTACATTCTTGTTGGGAACGATTAAAGTTTGATAAGAAAGTCTCACAGATATGTATCCTTGGTAGAAAGAAAGATTTTTGAATGTAGAATCTGAAGAAGGAATAGAAATGAAATCAAGTTTTGATATAGAAGAAAAGAATTGCTGTTTTACTGGATAACTAAGAAGGCAAAGGGTGTGTTATTTAGAAGGGGTTTTTATGGCTTAGAGGAAAGGATAAACCCACCTCAAACAAGAAGATGTTTTTACCAAGAAGAAAGATATCACAAGCAAACAAGACTGCCCATGTTGCAAGTAGAAAAAAGCTCTCAGAATTTTCCACTGCAAGAAAACTGAAAAATAACTTCTAGCTTAAACTGTAACGTACTAACCTTTAGTGATTGGAGAACTGTGACATGAATATGGTAATTATAGTAGTTATGATAGGCTATAGGTAAAAGTTAAGGTATAGATTGGTTCTGCTGTATTAAGATGCTCAGCAAAGAAAAGTATATAATGCATTGTAACCAAAATTAAAGGGTCTTCAGGCTTGTTTGCAGCTAGAGCTGACAGCTGTAGGCACAGGCTCTGTCACCCACTGGTGACCCTGGACTGCTGTGACATCTTGGATGTAATAAGTCGCCTAGAGTCCCGCATCCCTCCTTATGGCTCTTACACATTCTGACAATTATATTATTTTTCTCAGTAACTTTAAGTTTAGGCCTGTTTAGCAAATTTTTTTTTTCATTCATTTTCTGCTGGGCATCTACCTGAGTTATACAACTCAGGAAGGCTGAAATATCTTGAAATCAGATGATTATATTCTCCAGGTTTCTTCCCCTGCTGTCACTATGAGGAACTAAACATGCACAATACACTGGAGTGTGTCTGACAGCCCAAACCAATCTTAAGTACATCTGAAAAGCTACTTTATGCTACATCAATATGTAATTAAGCTCCAGGCCTGTAGATTTTCACAAACATTTCAGTGCCAGAAATGTGTGGGCTGAAATACTTAATCTCCTTTGCACTAGAATTCTTAACAAGGCAATCAGCATTTTGGGAATTTCAGATGACTGTCAGGTTGTAACAGTTCTCTCAACAGTGAAAATACCTGATGATAGGTCAAAACTACAGATCCTCAGGAAGAGCTCATATGTCACCCTGTTTTTCTAAGTTCTTCTAAACCTTCTAATGTTTACATTTTTGTAATGGAGTTTCTCATGCACTTTTCATGTGAATAATGATTGTTTTGCATTCTTTCTAGAAGAGGAGAAAATTGATGGACTGTTAGTTTAACCAGTGTGGTTAAAGATGTAGTAATTTCATCCTCCAATCCATGGTCACTTTTAAAATTCTATAAATATCAGAGTTCAAAAATAAACAGCCCTTTTTTTACCTTAGACATCTCAATGTGTGTGTGTTGATAATTTCATGTTGTATTGCAACACTCACACAACAGCCAAGCAATATTTTCTACTATTACAAGAAAATAAGGATCATGTAGCAGTTTTCTCAATGCATTCATGATAAAACTTGAAGCACTACTGTACCTTATAAGATATAGCTAATACACATCAATTAAGGCATATTAATCTCAATCACACTGAAAAGATACTGCACAGAATCCAGTGAAGCCCAGTTATTTAATTTTTTTGACTTATAGTTTGTTTACTAAACAAAAATCAGTGACAATTGCATGTAGGGGGTTCCTGTCCTAATCTACTCTAAAATATAATCTAAAATTGTAGAAATGCTATTACGTAGAAGTGCTGCAACAGATAAATTATTTCATCCAGTTAACAGTAATACTTTTTAGTTCCTTTCCCTTTTCTACATACAGAACACACACACTCACAAAGCAGCATCATGTTGGTTTTACTGAGAGCAACCAGGAATGTCAAAGTGATTTCTTCCCTGAAAAACAGCTATAGTCCTTGCACGATGGATTAACAGAAACCTTTCTGTGCTTCACAATAATGTGATATTGAGTACTTGTCAACTAAAAATCTTTGCAATGAAAACAAATCAACCCAAAATATCTTCTCCAAATCCAACTACATTAATTCCAGTGAAAAAAATTTTTAAGGAAATCTAAAATTTTAAAATTACACTTACCAGGAACAAAGCTTCCCTGGACCACCTCCTTATAAGCCCACCAGCCTTCATGGATTTTTGGTGAATTTTGTTGAGCTAGAAAGAAATAATCAAAGAAACTATAAAATTAGGGCAAAACATAGGACTTAATTAGCTTAATTTTAGGAACCTTAAACAGGGTACTATCCTCTACAGAACAGTCACTCAAGGTGATCTTTATTCAATCTATAGAATCATACTATGCATATGTATCTTGGAGAACTTTGTCCCTATACATCACACAGTAAAATATACTCTACTTTGGAAGACTTGATCACAAAACTTAACAATTCAGCTAGAAAATGAGGATTTATTGCACTACCAGTGGCTTCTGTGCCACCTCTAAAGTCAATATAGGATAAAAATGCTGAGAAAAAGAGTGCTTAGTAGTCAATACCTGAGTCCAAGTTGTCTGACTGAAAAGCAGTTTCTACCCTTCCTTTCCTGAGCTTCCCAATGATCCTTCACTTTGCGTGCGAAGAAGAGGCAGAGTGAACCACAGCCAATAATATCTGTGTCTGTCACTGATTCACATCATCCCACGAGCTTTGAGTTCCAAAACAGGCCAGAAAGGTACAGCCCACAGCTTCCCCAACACTGGCTCAGGTTCTAGTGCTGAGACAGGAATTTGGTTTTTTCCATCTTCTCTGTCTGTGTTGGTGGTTTTTCACGAGCAGAATGGGACAGCTGGGATACGTTCCTTGAGATTTTATTGCAGCATCAGCCTTATTACATGGTTGAGACAATAGAAAGGTGGCAATAGCTCACAGCTTGCCAGCAGCAGCTGAAGATTTATTTGTTGCAGAGCATTTTAAAAACTTTCTAGCCAACAGCATATTGCTAAAGCTCACAGACCATTGTTCTAGGCAATCACTAAAAGCACACATACCCCTGCTTCACAGAATACTTGCTTGTATGCTCTTGTATTAACAATACACAATACTTCATTATTAAGCTTAAAACATTCAACTGTCTTGCTAAGCATATTTTTCTACAGTCTTAAGGTCTATCTTAGCCAAGCCTAAAACTCAAGCTATTGTTTCATGTCCTTGCTTACTGTACTATCGTAACTTTTTCTACTTTCAGACTTTGCAGCTGCAGCTAGTTCCAAGTTTTCTGTTCTTTCTTTTTCTAAGTCCTGCTTTTACAGTTTTCTGGAAATCTTTTTACCATTACTATTTCCCACATTTCCCCCTCTTGGTACAACCACAAAGAAACTCTCTTCACTTTGTTTCTTACTAACTACCTTGAACTAAAAAGCTGTACTAGAATACTTATTTCTTTTTGTTTGTTTCAGACACCTGTCTTACTTGCTTTAAGCATTACTATTTTACAATGCTATAAAAGATCTGTTCTATTCAAAGGATACAACTCAAATCTGATAGTTACTATTTATGGTTTTTATAAGTCTTGTCCATTCCAAGGTCTTAATTCAAAGCTTTCATTGCACACAAGGTGCCAGCTTCTCAATGCACTAAAAGCTCTGAGGAATTGCTTGCAGGTTATTCCATTTATCACTTCGGCGTTTATCACTTAACCTCTACGGCGGGCTGTTTTCAGTTCAAACTTACTATATTACTCACTGAAGTCTCATAAACTCATTCATCTCTTCTATCTAAACTCTATTTTACAAAATCTCAGTCTTTTCTAGTTCTCTTCTCGCACAATCTAACTCAAGCATTTTTACTGACACTCACTTTACTGCCTTGCAATAGGATGTGCTTGTTACAGCAAAAACTTTGATATGCTTATGTTTATTGCAGTGCTGGACGCATGCGGGGATTACTTTCTTTAAAAGTCATGCGTACCTCTGGGATCTTCAGGTCTCTTTTTATCTCTCTCTCTAAATACATATGCATACAATTTCACAATAGGTTCATATATATTCATTTTACAGACTTCGAGTGACATTTAGCCTAGTTCTTTTGTTATCAGAAAGAATTCTTATGCCAAGTTGACTTGTCTCCCTCTTAACTCTGTCTTTCACTGAAGCAGTTTCTCTGAGCTTAGGCTTTTGCAAGAACAGGCATACTAAACAGCTAAGGTTTCAAATTCAAGGTTTAACTAAAAGATGTACATTTAACTTAAATCAAAATGGATTTCTACCCTGGGACCTGGAAAATTTCTACTCTGTCTCATAGCAACAAAAAGCCTAAGCTTTGTATGAGGTTTGCCCCTGGTAAGATTTTGGGGTTGTCTTCTTTTTAAGACACTTTCAATCTCTTTCACTGGGGCCAAATTTTATTTTACATAAATTTGCAGTTACAGAAGATACTGGATTTAACAGCTTTTTGCTGCAGTTTCAATTCTAAATCACATATTATTTATGAAAAACACAACTACCCTGGGAAAAGTTCCAGCAGTGAAATAAAAATTGTTGCTGTCATTAAAAATTATGAAGGGGATGTGAAATTAGGCTAAAAGGGATACAAGATAAAGACCATTAAATACTGTTCTGTCAAGTTACAAAACAGTATTTATGATTTAACTGACTGTATATTGCAGAAACAAAAGTAAAACTTATGTTAATTAAATGTACTTTAATGAAATGTACTAACAGAAGGACCAATACACTGCCTTACCAAAATCCAGCCATGCCAGTGGGATAGGATACATGTGGATGCAGATTTCTCCTTGCAGGACTGATGTGTTACACTGAAAGGACTGTTCCACTGTGCACCCTTTACAGTCCGCAGATGAAATTGTCCTCATATTTTAGTTTTTATAACATTGCCTGGAGAACTCCAGCTGTGCATGGCTTAGTTGTGCCAGACCGCACTGTACGAACATTTGCAAAATGGCAAATCCCAACTCACAATCAAAATATATGAACAGAAAATTGTTGCTATCCAGTCCGAACTGCAATTTTCTTTAATCTAAACACTTGCTTTCATGCCCTCAGCAGGAGAAAGTCATAAAGATTTCAAAATGGCAATAGGAGAGGATACTAAAGAGTCCCAACCAAGTAGAGCCACAATTTTTCTACTTAAAATTTCCCAGGAAATTACACTGCATTAAAATGCATCTTGTAGTCATACACACAGCTCAAATTGGTTCAGCCAGGAAGAAGCACACACATTATAGAAGTAGCTGAAAAAAATCTTATATATGTAGAGAAAGAGAGGTAAAAGCAAGCAATGAATTCGGGTAGGACGGGTATTTTCAAATGCAGCTGCCTAATATCAGCATTCATCAAAATGTATACAATTGAAAAATATATTGCTTTTTCCCCACTCTGGGGCAATCTGAATGATACATGCCAGGACCAGAAGAGAAGTATAATCCATTGTATGGAGTTTATATTAAATCAAAATCGAAATATGCTGGCTCTGCAGTTCTGTTCAGTAGGTAACCCTAATACTCACAATAGCTAATTCCAAAAGGAGTAGCAGGAAAATAAATATTTTGATGATATTTTTTCATATCTGCTTCATTAGTAGGGAACAGGCTGCATGAAATGAGCAAGAAAACTAGATTATCAAAGCTCTGTACTAAATAATTGGATGTCAGTGCAGTTGCTTCAGCTATCAGAGAAGAGCATGACCTGGCATCACTCCACACATTCCTCAGATATCAGATCCTTATGTCTTCAATTCACATGAAAATGAAACACAGAAAATACAATACCAGTGTTGTGCCCTAGCTATATCTAAGGTAGAGCAAGAGCAATTCTAGTAACCCTGTTGATGTACAGAGAACTGAGTCCACTGAGGAAACCAAGAGGCAAGGCAGGTGGGGTTGTGAGGGGGCAGTTAGGGTGACAATCTCCTGTGCTGTGCTCTTTCCTGAACCCTGAAACCTCAACATTTTATAGCAGTCCACGCAAAACATCCTGCAAAGTAATGCAGAGAGTGACTTAACACAGATTTCCACTCTGCAGTGCATGTGAAATCCAGCTTGGTGCCAAAGATTTACTTGCATGGACCCCACAGGGACTTTACTTAAAAAGGGAAAAGATTTATAAAGCTCTCATTTCTCTGAATGCAGAAGGAAGAGGTCTGGTAAGGCCAAGGAGAAAAGTTTGTCTTCCAGAAACTTCCCCAAAACCATCACTCCAATCTGTTTTATGCGAGTGGGCAAGAGGACTTATGAAAGGGGGAAAAAGCTGTTCCCTGTTTTTGAAACATAATCAAATGCATACCTGGATTAGTAATGGTACAAGGGAATATAACATTAGAATGAACAGCCATATGGACAATGCTTGCTGGGAATCCTATCTGGGACACTCACACCTGGTGCACATACAACACAGACTCTCTGCAATTGGTGTATTAATACCCATCTGACAGAATGACTCTGTGCCTGTGTAAACAAGTTCAACCTTATGGCTCAAGGATTGTTGCCAAGGAAATGGATTCTTCCTATGTGCCATCTTGTGATACATGAAAATAGCAAAATTCTCTCAGCATCCTTCTGATTTCAATTAAACTACCATACCTCTTCCTGCAATTCTTCCACCCAAGGACCATGTAAAGAGACATGTGGTCTCTCTGTGTGGCCCCTGACACTGCTGTGGTCCTACCAGAACACTGCAGCTCCTCCATGGCAGCTCCTTGTTGGCAGGGGGAGACAAAAGGTCTAGAAAGCAATCCTGTATTCCTGAAGAGGGTTAAATATCTTAAAAAACAAAAAAACCACCCACAGTGTGATACCTCCGGGGCTCCTGCTTTTACCACTAAAACCCAGAGTATGGCTTTTGCTTCCTAGAAACACTGGTGGTTTTCATGCAAGGCATGAAAATAAACAAGCCCCTCTAAACAGACACTGAAGGCTACCTGCACAAGGAGTTCTGCCAAAACCATTTTAAGCAGTAGTACTGTATTTTGCCATTAGCAGGAACAGTCCAAAATGACAAAGTTGTCCAAGTGCTCGAGGATACTGAATGACCTCCATTTGTGCAGTGTTCCCTCCTCTAGCACTGAAATCTCTGGTATCTGAGATTAGTAGCTTTGCTGATACAACACCATTATGTCAGATCTCTTTCAATAAAGCTGCTACAGAGGAGACAGAATATTTATTTGGAGCTCATATGACATGTGTTGCTTTCATTCTGTCAGATTACTGTAGGTATGTCTCACTGTGGAGCATAAAATTACAGGCTAAATTCTGCAAGTTGTTGTGCATTCTTGTTTCCTAGTGGCTTCCATGCACATGGAAACAGCATCATATAGGATCATAAAAATGCCCAGTAAATGCAAACAGCAAAGGTGCCAATGCCCCATAAAGTCTGCAGTTAACTCTCTCTAGCTTAGAGGCCAAAGTGAGTAGCCTCATATTTCAAAAAAGAAAAGCTCTTACTGGGTGGGTAAATATATTTTAAAATGATCAGATAGCATTGTATTGGATACCAGGTACCACGATGTAGATGCTGGAAAACCTGTACAGCATTTGCAGTGCTAAGAAGCCTTCATCTTGCTGGAATGCTGATGTTGACATTATATAAAAAGCTGCAGCAAATACAGAATGCCCCTCAGTAAATATGCTTATTTGCAAGATATAAAAAAGCCATTCTAAAATTACTTATTTACGTTCTATACTTACATGAATCATAGAAAAGCGTTTATCTGATGGCACCGTTTATGTCATTTACATCTGAGCCTGAGCCAAGAGTAGAACCCTGCCAGATCAGAATTCTCCATTCACTTTACTGCCATTTCACACAAATGAAAAATGCTAGGCTGGGGAGAATCAGGCTTGCAGAAGTTCGGAAAAGACCTTTCTTCATGTAGATTTTATTGATCTGAGCTATTCTGATTGCTGTGTCAATTATTCTGCAGATTTCTCTCATCTTACATCACAGAAGTCTTGCTTGTGATAACCTGATGGTCTTGGCCTGGCAGTAAATATATGACAACGTTTTTATCATTGTTACCCCCTGCATAGTTATGAGATTAAAAATAAAACCAGCTGCAACTATGAGCCATTAGTTTCATAACAATCTTAGTGTAACAATAAGTCATTGCTAATGCTTTGATAGGAAACTCACAGAAAAATAGCACAAGGTCTGCTACAAGAAAAAGAAATTCTCAAATCTGTGATTACTATGATGAACACTGCAAGTGAAAGATATATTTACATGGTATTAGATGCTGGTGTGATCTTCACTTAGAAACCTTATCCTGGTTCTCTCCCAGCCAGCATAAGCCTATTGCTTTAGCTATTTAATGCTACTCGATTTTCCAGCAGTGTTCCATGGTTCACTCTGAGCAGCTTCCTCATGCTCAAGGTGTCTTACTTAGTCACTGACAAGTAATTCAAGACAGCTGTGCCTAATGGCAGAGATTAAAATTAGAGGAATTTCCCTGCAGTGTTTCAGAAGATCATGAGTACTAACAGAAATGTAGTCCTGCAGATAAGAGGACAGGGCAGTTTAAAACAAAATAAAAATAAAAGCTGTAAGAAAAATTTTAATTGTTATTCCTGAACTCCATTTCCACAATCTTATGTGACACGTGCTTTGTAATTATTTTAAGTTGTTCTGATTACTGAATTTTACATGGATATTTTGTGCACTGTTAAACCCAAACGTAGGTTAACTAAAATTTGTAGGGAAGATAGACTTACTCAATCTAAATTATAACTTTCAACACCTTCAGTCATACAAGTACCAGTTTTTGGCTCACACCAACAAAGGCCTCTTAAAGCAAATAGAATACACATGTATAAAGTGGACCTGGCAGTAGGGGAACTAAGCAGGTGCAATAAGCTGAAGATTTGGCCCTCTATAATTAATATTTCGTTTGTTTAAAACTAGTCTGTACATAATTGCAGCTGTTAAGATGTTTCAGTGCAGGTTTTTTATATTAAAAGACCCTAACAACACATTTCAGGCACTAAATAAAGCATCATTTATAGATGAGTAGCTACAGGACAAGAAAGGTTGGCCTGCTTATGAATCTCACAGCCTACACTGTTAGCATCAGCATATGCTGAGGGAGGAGAAACAAAACAACGGATTATAAAGGCACCAATAAATAAAATGCTTTCATCAGCTAGACCAGATTTTTTTCTCTTTTCCTTTTTTTTTCTGGATAACATTTTGCTCAGAAAACATGCAAATGCTCTTTCATTAAGTTAATACTTTCCGATTCCATAAATCCTTCTTCCTCCATCCCCATGTGTAAAAGCTCTCACTGCTTCTGTGAATTCCAAGCAGTATTCAACATAAGAAAAGCAGATGTGACCTGATTTTATCACATCTGAGGGCAAAAGTAAGGCACTACCATGAGGACTCTGCTCTGGCACAGAGACTTGACTATTCTGTCTATTTTCTGTTTATTGTGATAAATAAATATCACAGAGACTCTGGCACAGAGACTTGACTATTCTGTCTATTTTCTGTTTATTGTGATTTGTTTTCTGATAAGATTCCAATTATAAACCTTGGCCAAAGGGTTAGATTTCACACAGGCAGGCTCATAGGGATGCAGGGAGCAGCGACAATGTGGTGTTCCACTCTAACAAAGCAAACTGTTGCACCTGTAGCTGTCCCTGTAGCTGGCTTTTGAGAAAGTAGAAAGAAAATTATTTAACAACTTCTTCTGACCTCTGAATATTATCAAATGTGTTGAAATAAGCTTATCTGTAAGCAGGAATAATTCCCAATAATGTTTATAAAGAACACCCAACTGGACATTAAACTCTCTACCACTAACTTAATTTGCAGACTATCAAACATCCCTAAAAAGCTGCTGTCCTTTTAATGTAACTAAAACACATGTTCAGGAGTCAGACCACATAATGTAAAAGACAGTTATTGCCCTCCCCAAGAACAAGAATTACCCAATGTTATTTGCTTCAATTTTTAAATAATACATGTTTTGTGTTTTCTTCTTTGGCAAAATTTCACTTCTGAAACAATCGAGACAGGGAACTTCTTTATTGCTGTCTGGGGAAGTTGAGCAGCTCTGAGTGGAAGAATACCAAAGGTTTTACCTAGAAATTACTACCAACTAGGGATGCAAGTCTCTGCTTCCTCAGGTCCTATTCATATATATAGGGTTCATATTACTTTTGAAGGAGGTACTGCTCTCTTCCTTCTCTGGCACAAGAGTCAAAACTTCTCCAGAGCTGAAGTACTGTAAGAAATAAAAGCAATTAAATTATTGCTGGGGGAAAAAATACAGCTGTATAGCAGCAACTGGAACATAATATTGATTGCAAGGAGTGGGGGATTCAGCACCTTTCACCTCAGTCACTGATGGCACCCTCAGGGCTTCAGGGGACCCAAGCCACATTAATACAATTTGGCTGTCTTGGTGTTTTCCCAAATCTCTGATGGGAGCATCAGCACACCCAGCAGCCTATTCTGTGTTAATTCCTCTTTCATGAGTTGTTTAATTATGTCTAGATATAATGTCTGAAAAGCTCTATAAAATAATGCAATAACAAGCAGCAAGGTATCATGTGATACCAACTTCACAGCAGCTCATATTTTCCATCACACTGCACATCCTCCACTCCCACCAATTATCAATTTCAGCATGAATAGGGGACACTCAGCAACTTCAAAG
Source organism: Serinus canaria (assembly GCF_022539315.1). Taxonomy (NCBI): domain Eukaryota; kingdom Metazoa; phylum Chordata; class Aves; order Passeriformes; family Fringillidae; genus Serinus; species Serinus canaria. The sequence goes on along the minus strand of NC_066331.1, from coordinate 5,278,734 downwards.
AAATGGCCTCAATATCCTTGAGGCTTTAAAGTTCAATGCATTATTAATGCTAAATTAATAGGGTTTCCTCTAAAAGGAAACCACTAAGTTCCTTCCTGAGCAGCACATGCAAGTATCAATGTCTCACTGGGTTTCAGCCCCCAGTTGCTCTCTGCACTCACTAAACTGTAGCCGCTGGCCACACTAAACATAAAGTCAGTCATCAGGAGTAGCAAAAACAATTCGGGACTGTCCTGTTAGCTACCACAGGCACTTTTTTTTTGTTGTTGTTTTCCCAAATCTCTCACTTCAGGAAAGAGAAATCACTTCTTCGTCAGTCTTCCCATGGAAGGGCTGTGTCCAGAATATAAGTATTCATTACTGCTTAGGCAGACTCAAGGGGTAAAAATCAAGGACTTCCAATTAACTTCAAAAATAATGGTATGGCATCAGTATCAGGTGTTCGATTCTAGAAAATACACATAGCCTCGAATCCCATGGAATTCTACAGCATGTGGAAACTTGCAGTCCATATTCTGGTATGGAAACATTTCAAAGAGATTCATATTATACACAGAATTCAAAATGCTTAAGCAATACTATTATGACTATTTTCCATGGTTTTGACAAGGGACATAACTGAAAAAGGGGAAAGGGTTCCTTCAATGTCCCGTTGAGAACTCAGCAGAACTAGGAGCGGCAGATTGTGGGTCTTGTACAAATTTTACTCAACTTGACTCAACACAAACTGATGCCCATGCCTGAGACAGGAAGAGTCCTTTTCTCCTGGCTGACACCTAAGCAAAAGCAATATGACAAACAACACCATCCTTCAAAAGCTAATGGCAAAGGGGAGGCAAAATTATTTTGATTATACTGACCTGGATTTAAAGTCCCAGATTTTAAGTACTCCTGGGGCTGACAGGGCACTAATCGAGATCCTCTCATAGCTCACTGGACAACCTAAATCCTCAGTATTTCAACTTGATGTCCTGGAGTTTTCTGAGATCACCAAGTCAAAAAAGAATGTTTCTCTGGCCATTTGAGAGGGACCAATCTGATTTTTATTTATGCCTCAACATTTGCTACTCATGAGGTGAAGAATTCCTATAAAGGGCTGTACATGTGCTGTTAGCCCTATCCCTAGGGAAGGTTCTCCTGGAAGCCAGTCCAGGGAGAGGAGACCTCCATGATGGGGCTGTGACTGACCCCCCCCCTGCATTGGCTGGTGGGGCAAAAAATGCCTGGGAAAAAAAGGCTGTGGGAGGAGACTTGGCATACAAAACCAGTTAACTGCGACACAAGCAGGGAGCAAATTTCTTTGCATTACTTGGAGGGAGTGGGGGCTTGCCTGTATGGTTAGCTTAGCTTTCCTCCCGCCCTCGCCTTTTTCTCTCTGCGGTCCTCCTTCTTCCCTGGCCGTCTTCCCTGTCCACATGTCCTGTCCTGTTTCAGCACTTCCACGAGGCAGCTCCTTGCTGTGACACCATGGTGCTCTGCTACTTCCCCAAAGGAGCGGACGCTGCCTGCACCCAGCCGTGGCTGCCACTGCTGCTTCCTGCATTGCCCATGGCATGCACAACCTACAGTGCCAACCATGACCTGGTGCTCTGCTGTTCCCCTCACAGAGCAGCCACAGCCCCAGTGCCAGCCATGACCTGGTGCCCCGCTGTTCCCCTCACAGAGCAGCCACAGCCCCAGTGCCAGCCATGACCTGGTGCTCCGCTGTTCCCCTCACAGAGCAGCCACAGCCCCAGTGCCAGCCATGACCTGGTGCTCCACTGTTCCCCTCACAGAGCAGCCACAGCCCCAGTGCCAGCCATGACCTGGCGCTCCGCTGTTCCCTCACAGAGCAGCCACAGCCCCAGTGCCAGCCATGACCTGGTGTTCTGCTGTTCCCCTCACAGTGCAACCACGGCCCCAGTGCCAGCCATGACCTGGTGCTCCACTGTTGCCTCACAGAGCAGCCACAGCCCCAGTGCCAGCCATGACCTGGTGTTCTGCTGTTCCCCTCACAGTGCAACCACGACCCCAGTGCCAGCCATGACCTGGTGTTCTGCTGTTCCCCTCACAGAGCAGCCACGGCCCCAGTGCCAGCCATGACCTGGTGCTCCGCTGTTCCCCTCACAGAGCAGCCACAGCCCCAGTGCCAGCCATGACCTGGTGCTCCGCTGTTCTCCTCACAGAGCAGCCACGGCCCCAGTGCCAGCCATGACCTGGTGCCCCGCTGTTCCCTGACAGAGCAGCCACAGCCCCAGTGCCAGCCATGACCTGGTGTTCTGCTGTTCCCCTCACAGAGCAGCCACGGCCCCAGTGCCAGCCATGACCTGGTGCTCCGCTGTTGCCTCACAGAGCAGCCACAGCCCCAGTGCCAGCCATGACCTGGTGCTCCGCTGTTGCCTCACAGAGCAGCCACAGCCCCAGTGCCAGCCATGACCTGGTGCTCCGCTGTTCCCCTCACAGAGCAGCCACTGCCTGCACCTGGCCCTGGCTGTGCAGGTAACTTCTCATTATGCTTCCCGACCACATCACTAATGAACCCAAAATCATTTAATAAAATGAAGAGTAAGCCCAGAATCCTATTTGCATTAAACTGGCATCAAGGCAAACTTTAACACTGTGTGTCACCAGCAGTAACTTACTTTGCTTAATTTAAATTTACAACATAACATGTAGAAAGTAGAGAAGAAAATTAAGTAACCTTATCAACACTTCAATCCACTCACCAACCGTTAGCCCAAATGAAGAGTAACCGTGATGGATAATATGGAGCACACTTTTTACTTCTACCTGTTTACCCTATACAACCAATAATGTTAGGATGAGAAGTTATCCAAACCCAGAAGAAAGGGAAGAGCAGCTTTTTTTAGACTTCTAAAACAAGAGATGGGATATCATTATGGAAGAACTGAATCTGCAGTGGAGGAACTGAGAAGCAGAAGGAAAAGACATTTTAGTCAGAACAGCTGCCAGAATAAGGCAAGACAGATAAGAAAATAACATGTTTTGTTCATCCCAGTTGCCAGCCATGTTGTGTCAACATTCTTATTCATTAATTACTGCTTGGATATTACAGTGATGGCACCCACACCAATTAGCTGAACATACAGCTTCTATAGTCCCATATTTGGGACTATTTTCAAAAGATATTCCTAAAAATTGTACCATCTTGGAAGCACTGTTTATCCTGCTTGTCAGGTAAAGATGTAAAGGAACTTTTTAAAAATGCTTTTTTTTTTTTTTATTTTGTCATGTTCTCAACCTTGCCAAGAGAAAAATCACTTTCCATACCGCCGCCCCCCCAGTTCCCTGCAGTTCTGTGGACTATTTCCCAGAGAGTATTTCTACCATCCATCTAGTTGTGTTTATCCACTGATCTTGGAATAAATAATTTCCTTACCACTCACTGGGCTGATTCCTGAGGCAGCACTTTTACTCTGGCACTTGGATGCAGCTATTCTGTTATCCTGTCCCAACTAACAATATTCCTGACTAGAAATAGTGCACCTTGGGTTCCTTCTGAGCCCAACTGCATTTTTTAGCTTCTTCGTCCTTGCAAAGGTGTCCCCTGTTCATCCTTCTCAACCACTTAAGCCATGAGTCAAAAGCAGTAATTTAGATTTGCTTCTTTTAGTTCTGAAGTTAAGATGGAAGATGTTTCATGCTGGCTGTGATGAACCTGCCTGCTTCATTTTTCTGGTCTGGAATTTTAATTGCTTTCTAAATTACTGATGCAGAAATCCCAGGAAGAAAAAAAGCCTGCCTTCATTTAAGTACCTGTTGTTCACGGCTTTGCCTACCAGTCTTTTGAGATATGAGACTTTGGATACAGATAAAAGAAAAAAAATTAGAAGCCACCAAATGTAGGAATTTTATAACTGTATCTATTTCAAAAGAAATGTAAGGAGAAATATGCTACTGCAGAAATTTCATCAGGGGTTTCCAAGCTTTCCCTCTTTTCATCTGTGTGGTCCTTTTTCTTCAAAGTCAAAATCCACTAAAGTTTCAGGCACTCATTTATTCTTCCAGTAGCAAGAGTAAAGAATTTTTTTTTGGTGAGGGCAAAACCAAGGAATTGGAAATAGAAGTTACAGATTTTAAATGAATGTGTTTCCTTTCTTTCAAGCCTGGGGTATCAAAACTAGAGATACCTAGTAGTTTTCAGTGTCTTTTGAAGACCAGAGAGCTTTACACCTCTTGTTCAAGTTTCTGACACCTGCCCATCAATAATACTCCCTGGCTACCTCATTTAATTTATAAAAATACTAAAACGTTATCCATCTATTGATAGAAATAGATTTTAACCTTAAAAACCACAACCACAATGCAACAGTACAAAACAATATACTCCAACAGCAGTAACTCTTAGAAGCCCAGTAAACCAGCTTTCAAAATACCAGAAACAGAGGGAAATGTCCTTGAATTGAGGCCAATTCAGAGTAGCTTTATTTCTTTTAGTTAGGATTCTTACTGTACTCACTTCTGATCAGAGAATGCTTCAATGGACAAAGCATGATAATTACCCTGGCAAACTCATTGCTGTGCAGCTGCCTGCAGAACACACTACAAACCCTAGAGACACAGCCAGCCCATACCTGATTATCCATAAAAAAATGCCTGCTGAGTCTCTCTCATATGCTGAACACTGTGGATGAGAACACCAAACAATGAGATATGCGTACCTACAGATCTAATTCCTAAACACAGTGTCTACTGTATTCGCCTTCTTCCCCCTTTTTTAGCCTTTCCCACCCAAGCCTTGGATTTACAGACAAAGAAAAGGTTTGAGGTACAAATGAAAAAGCCAAAGAAAGGGTGGAAAGGCACACAGAAGTCAGTAATGATGCTGACAGGACAAGTCTGACTCCAGTTACTTCCAGTCTGCTGATCTTTGAACTAGAATATATTGAATTTTATGCATAGTCTCTCAGCCAGCCTCAGAAATGAATGCTGAATGCTACACAAACTACTCACGAGATTAGCAGTTTCTAAAAAAAGGTTTGGAATACTGAAATTAATCTATAATAAACAAAATATTGCTTGTGTCAACACAAAATAAGGAAGTTTGACATTAGCTTCACAGATATTAAAATTGTCAGGAGACATTGAACTACTTCATCCTGGTTCTGTCCTTGGCATAAACTCCTGCTGAGCTGTTCATGAAACTCTACAGTGACCACCAGGGAAACCCAGTGAGGGCTGATGAATCCTGCACATAAGCGAAATCCACCATCTCTGGCTGGTTGACCATACAATTATGCAACAAACAATACTATTGATTCTGTAAATTTGATTTTCAGACCTGTTAGGCAGAGATTTAGGGTCAAAAATGAATGACAGAACTGGCAAGGATCTCACACTAAGGTCATTTACCCAGTTTTCAACTTCATCCCAGGCCAGTTTCACTGCAACTGGCATGAGGCAAATCCAGGTTTTCTCTCAGCTACCCAGGAAACTCAGCAGAGTACCAGAAAATGCCAACTGGCTTTACACTACTCAGAGTCATCCTCACTCTTCCACACATGATTGGAGTTGTTCCAGCCATGTACCTAAAAGGAATCATGTGTTTTCTTAAACCCTTATGGTACTGTGTATGTGGCATCTGTTTGTTTTTTCCCCAACACAAATTTGTGCAGCAATATGTTGGTAAGACTGTTTTTGTTTGTGTTTTTTTTTTGTTTGTTCGGTTTTGGGGGTTTTTTTAGCCCCCTAGGAAGTTGTTGTGGTCATATGGTAGAGCCAGTGTAAAATAAAGGTCCCTTGGAAGACCCCATTATTGCACTGGAGAACAAACAGTTTAACCAAGCTGCAGCTGCTTCAAACTATTCTGTCAGACTTTTGGCCAAATCCCTTCTGTGCGTGTCTCCAGCTCCCAAAGTTAGATCATGTTCTCTTTTCCTGGCTCTCCAATTCATGTGTTTTTATGGTCTTCTTATTGGCACAGCATAAGGAACTTGAGTCTATAACTCTCAGTAATGCCAGCAACCAGTGTAACTCCGAGAGTTTTCTTGTCCAAGTGATGATTAATCAGATTTAACAAGACTGACGCAGCACTCTGCTGAACATGACACTTTGATAAATGCTGCTCTCACAGCAGCTTACACCCTGGGCATTCCAATGCACTCAGACTGATAGGAATTCTCCTGATGATTTCAAATATGCAGCAAGTACCAGTATAGGAAAAACACAAGGTTTTTCATGACCCACCTGCATAAGAATCATTCTTTCTGAGGAGGAATTTCTTTCACTGTGATTTTCTCAACTTTCAGCTGCGTTGAAGAAGACCTGAAGAATGTGGCACTGGATTTGTGCTGCTGCTGCCCAGCTCTGCTGGCTGGATGCAGGTCTATGCCAGGTGCACATTCACACAATGGTGATGATATTTACTCTATCTCATTATTTTCTGCCCTCAGAAAGCAAGCCTGAGTGAGTGGGAGATGTCAGGATAGTGCAAAGAGCAAACTCGGATAGTAATGAAATAAGTAGTATCTGTTTACTCCCAAAGAACCAGGAGACTAAGCCAAAATAATAAACTTTGGTTTTAGGCTTTCTTAAAAGATGCTTTTCTTCAATGGCAATCCAGTAATATTCATCCTAGCAGTTTTAAGGCAATATTTATTCTAACTGCTGGAATTTGAGTAAATGTCAAGGTGTTCTGGAAGGTCAGCAAAATTCAACTGTCTCAAAAAGCACAATTTTAAAATTCTGCCAGAGCCGATGTCAAGTGCCAGTCGTTCTCCTCTCCACTGAACAACTTTTCAGTCACCTCAGCTGTAAAAAAAGTGACAAGAAATGCTAAAGACAGACTAACTAAGAGAAAGAAATTAACCCTAGACTCCAAAAGCATGCTTGAACAATAGCACCATTTTCTGTCCATTTGCATTCGGCAACATTCTTGAATTTAGTGTGGCATCATCTGCACTGGTGCTGTGTTGAAATGTGGTTGACAGTGATGAATGACATGAGAGACATAAAATGGCCTATTTCCTTAGGTTAATTATCAACCTAAACAGGCAGTTTCTATCATTCATCATATATTCATCATCATCCTTCTCCCTAGCACTATTTCTCAATGAAGTCAGAGTCTTGTGGGGACACCCAGAGGGGCTCAATCAATTCATGTGAAGTCAGTCAACAGAAACTGGTACAGTACTAGCAGGGTTAGTGTCACTACTCCAAACACAATTTCAACCATAAATCAGCATAAATGAGGTCAGAATCCACTTAAAATGTTAACAGAGACATCTGTATTGAGTTTAAGTAATGTAATAAAAACTGGCATAATTCACCCTATTTTGAGTATCAGCTAGCTCCAAGCTGCCCTGCCTCACATAAATCTGCATTAAGAATAATACAAGATTTGGACCTGTGAGCCTCCAGACCCTCAAGGCAGTTTTTTCATTACTTCATAGTTTGTCTAGGCAATTATCTCTGTGAAATGCAGCGCAAAGCATGACCATCCTGATTTGGCAGTGAACTGTGAGTCAGCTGTGTCTGACCTACCCAGAGAGGTTTTTACACCCTGAACAGCAGCATCTCTTTATTTCTGTATAATGAGTAGTAGAAAATATTTTGAGGTATTAGACTAAAAGGTATAGAAAAATAGAAAGTACTGCTTTAATAGCTTACATTTCTCCAGGTTTTGAAGTAAGAACCACAGTCATTCCTAATGGATGAGAACAGGACGTTTTACTTATCTCCCACACATGCTGGTATCCTTTTATAAAAGGCTAACACAGAAATTTGTTAATACTTTTCCATGCATTGGTAGAGCTGGATGGTCTGTGATCCTCAATACACCAATTAATCAGTATTTTAGGGGCTGGATGAAGCCCCTAAGTTATATATGGTCCACAGTCATAGATACATTAACAGTATCCTACAGTAACATGACAAAAATGAGATGAATTTTAGTGTTTGCTCTTTCCTCTAAAAAAGGTATCAAAAAGACCTGTCTGGACTTCATGACGGAAAAGGTTCCCAACTTTTATTCTAAACCACAGTGAACAAGAAGACTGCTCTTCTTAAAAGGCTGTGATATATCTGCTGAGCAGGACACAAAAGGTGTCTTGTTAAGGGTCTGATCTTCTTTCTCCTCTACTGCATCTGGTCAAATCCACAATGACTTCAACAGAACATGATCTGAACCCATATCTGTACCCAACAATTATGAAGAACCTTATGCTTCCTAGGTCAGATGATCTGTTAGAACTTCAGCTGAGGTTCGTAGTTGGAAGTAGAAAAGTTGAGTAAAAGGACGGGACTGGCTTTGTTTTATGCTTTCCTTAAGATAGCTATTTGATGTTTTTTCCCCTCACCTTGTCACTCAGGATTGAGCTTAGAGAGAAAAGGCTACTGCTGAGACCTCCAGTGCTGAAGAAAACCAACAAAGGGTCATTAATTGAAGCCAACCAGCAGTGCCATGAAAGGCCATGTCAGCCAGACTTCCTGGCACATCAAGGTGCAAGTGTAATGGATTTTTAGCACACCATTCAAACTCCCAATATGTTTCAGTTTCATTCCCAGAATGTTTCTGAAGAGGTGGTGTCCCTTTTATTCAAATGTGCAAATAAAAGCCAGAGTCAGAGAAAGATTCTCTACCTTTTCATAGACAATTGATAGCCCCAATGAACATTTTTACAGGATTTAGACTTGCAGATCATTTGATATGTATAAAATATTTCTCCCATTGACCTGTTTCAGCTGTAAATACTCAGTACTTCTCCAAATCAGACCTTGGAGGAAACTAGGAACACACAATTAGTGACCACTGTCAAAAAATTTGGTTTAAGTATGTTGCCAAGCAACACAAATTCTGCCAGAGACAGTGATAAAATTCTATTCTCTAGATAAGCCTTAAATTCCTTTCTGACTATCCTTTCCTTTTCCTGCAATCCCTTGCTTCATTCACTGCATCCCACAACCTCTGCATTAAAACAATAATGTGCTCAATTAATGTCTTATTCCACACAACCTTTGCAATGGAATTTCGAAAGCTTTAAGATAACTTCAGTTGTGAAGATGCACAAATTCCACGCTTGCTTCTCCTCTATTTTTAAAGAAAATTTAAAAGAAAACCCTTTACCAAATAGCCTGATTTAGTGCCTACCAAATGATTACAAAATTAGATCCTTCCAGTCTTTGTCCTTCACCTCACTACTTTCTCAAACTAATTTTCTCCCCTTTTTCTGCTTCCACCATTCTATAGCTTCTCATTGGGGCACAATGTCCTCCACAGCGGGTGTCTGCTCATCTGCCCACCCCAGCACAACTGTGTTCACCCAGCCATTCCTAGTTACAGCAGATCCCAAAATCTAGCCTAAAGCCCTTCATTTGATAAGAAGTAGGCTTTGGAACTTATTTTGAGCTTACCAAGGAAATCTGTTTCCCTCAGATGCTGACTCCATTTTTATCACACTCATATATGCAAATCTATGCATGTGTGTGATGTGGTATGCATTCATGGGCATAATATTTGCAACCATAATAAATGTGAATCTGATTTACATGAAAGAACAACAGCAGATGAGATCAAGCAACCTGGGAAAAACCCAGGAGATGAGACACAAGTGCTTCCTTTAAGAGTGGGTTACTGAAGAGCTCCTGGGAGTAGGAGAGGGGATACGCCTGGGGAAGTGAGTCCCTTGACTGGCAGTTACAGCCATGAAAGGACATTCGGGGAGCATGGACAGAACCAGGGGACACAGGTATTGAGCTGAGCACTGGCTTTTCCAGCTTTTTTTCTTCAAAGCTTCTCCACCTCCAGTTATCCCACGCCCTGGATTCAGGTGGAAACAAGTTTGGGAACTGCAATAATAAGCAGCAAAATGTTGGCGAAAAGAACACAGAAATAGGCAGCAAAGAGAGATCCTTCATTTTAAACCTTCCTGTCATAACAGGTAGAGGTTTAGGAATCTCCTGAGCCAGAGCTTCTGCTGCATTAACCTAGGAATAATAGAACAATAATCTTTACTACTATCATCTCTAGGAAGAGGCAGTCTCCTGTCACTTGTGCGCCGGGGTTGGGGCAGAAACAGGCGAGAGGCAGGATCGTAGCAAAGGCGAAGAAAGACTTCATTGAAAAGAAACACGCGGTTTTTATAGAGTGGTACGATAGATTCTATTCTATTGGCTAACAAAAGCATCTTTCTCACACACTATCCTTGAGAGGAACAGAAAAATTAAAGTAGGAAAACAGCACCTGCAAATTGTTTATAGTCAAAGGTTATCACATCTTTCCAGCTCCCTAAAACTTCTCTCAAGCCGCTGTGAGAAACGCTTGCCATTTCTCTCTCCTGTCCCATGGCATCCACAGTCTCTAGCTAGGACAACTCAGGTGTATGTTTAGAAAGATCAGTGGAGCTATGCTGACTCACTGTGCAGAATACCATTTAGGCTGTAGTAGCATCCAAAAGCTCCAATTATGAGGAGCTTTTGGATGCTACTACAGCCTAAATGGTATTCTACCATCTGAATGGTATTCTACCATTCAGTTCTACCCTGTCAGGCACCAGATGAATACCCACAGTCAAGCATGCGCTATTCCAGGGAGACAGGCCAGGCTGCCCTCATATGCTTCTAATTGGGCTCTCCTTGAAAGTCATCCTGATTCTGCAACATTTGCAGATTGCAGCTGTTTGTTTACTTCATTGGACTGGAACATGAGAATTACTTCAGTGCATCCCTTGTGGAGTGCAGGCCTTGCCAGGAGACTAAAGGATGGAACCCAGGGCCTAACGGTGAGTTATAAAACCTACCTTCATCCTCTAGGCTCCAAATATTTGACAGGATCATCAATTTCTGTCTATCATAAATAAAATTGATCCTAGCCCTGTAGGCTCAATAAACAGGACATTCACGTTTCAGACATTTTGAACTGCCTATGGGAAGTTCATAGCTCCATCCTGATCTTTCAGGTGACATTCTGACCTTCCTCTCCTTTTGGGGAGGAAACCATGGAAAGAGAATAAAAAGAAGAGATGACGTACATCCATATTCCTCATATTTTGTTTTACATGAAATGAATTGAAATCAGCTCTTTCTGAAACAGCCTTTTCTAGTGCTTTTTTCATTGGGATATTAACATGTCATTTTAAACTCCTTATCTAATTGTCTTCAACAATGCACAAATTCTGAGCACCTAAATATAACACGAGGTCTATAATGTCACTTATAACTAAACAACTCTATGAGAGGGATCATTAAGCTCATCATAGACATCTTTAAAAAAAAAAACTGTTTTGAGGCTGAAAAAAGAACAAAAGTCAAGGTCCCAAGTTCAAATAAATTCTACCCTGTAGATAGCAAGCAGAAGATTCTCTTGGGGACAGTGGGAACTAAAACCAACTGTTGCCTTTCTTCAGCAACAGGGATGTTAGGTAAGGCACAAGGGAAAGGAGGCCACATAAAACACTTGTAATATTTCAGCCCCACCAGAGCTGTACCTGGGAAGGCTTTTACTGGCAAGGATCCGATTCTGTCAGCTCTTTCTTACACAGTCGATTTTATTCCACAGCTGAAGACCTTCAAAATAACAAAACCATGCAAAGGAAAAACAGATTGACTTTTTGGCAGGAAGTCAATGTGCAAATACTAATGAAATAATCTCAGTAAGCAGTCAGACTCTTCAAAGGTCAACAGCAACACAGTGAAGAACTTCAGCATATAAGTTATTAACAATTCTGTCTTCAAGTATTCTGGCAGCTTCTGTGCTCTAAGTTAAAGGTTTTAAAAAAATTATCAAGATTTGATGACTGAACAGTTAGGGCCTCTACATCTCTCTTTCTGTGACTCTTCAGACAAAGAGATTGTCTTTTCCTTTGGGAGCTACCAATCCAATTCCTAACTATTTAGGACCAGAACCAAAAGCAGTTAGGGAAGTGGACTGTCTCAAAACAGGGTTTTTTTAGAAGATGTCTATGATGAGTTTAATGATCCCTTTCACAGAGTTGTTTAGTTCTAAGTGGCAGTATGGATCTCATATCAGGGCCCCATATTTAGGGGCTCACCATTTCTGCATTGTTGAAGAGAATTAGAAAAGGTGTTTAAAATAGCATGTTAATACCCCAATGAAAAAAGCACTAGAAAAGGCTATTTTAGAAAAGGCTATTTTAGAAAGGGCTGATTTGAGAGCAGAATCACTTCTAGTGGCCACCAGGAAAATGGAAATACATTTCAGATGCAGAAGGAAAAAATGAGGGAGATGGATATACATACCTGGCTAAGTTAGAATCAATGTATTCATAGTCTATAGCAACACCTCAAAATCAACTGATAGTGAAAACTGTGTAGGAATAGCACAGTGATTTTCAGGCTTCTAAGCAATCACTACAGTAACATAGTCTGTTTCCCAACATCTTTTGCAGTTCTTGGAGAGGTGTAGATGCAGATTTAATGAGCAATGCCTACCATCTGTTAATATTGCCTCTAAGAGCAACTGAGAAAAAAACCAGGAATACCATAATTGCACAACATAGCAGAAGCTCTAGAAAAATGGACCATCAATAATCGGGTTTTCTATGTATGACTGCTATAAAAACAAATTCCCAAAAATGAGCAGATTACATTTTAATTTGCAAGAGTTACAATATTTAAGTCAGTCTTGAACCTGGATTTAACCAGGCCATAAACATTCAGGTTAACAGAGCTAGTGAGCATATGAGGCTCACCAAAATGCCTGGAAAAATGCCACATCCTCAGACCTGAACCTGCAGGATCCAAACTCTGGGCTCACTACTTTGTTAATGAACGATAACAGCTTTTTTGAGTTATGCTGATTTACATAAAGTATTGCCAATACAAAAAGGCAATACAGTATTTCTTCATCACTGATAGGACAAAACCTTCATTTTCTTCATCCAGTCATATACATTTCAGTCTTTTATTATTAATTTCTTCTTCATCAAGAAAGCTTGCCAGAAATTCATTTAAGGGCTTTGGGTTTACTTCCACAGTCCCAGGTTTATTTGGACACAATATTAAATCTGTAAGGAAAGACATAACTGGAGGTCCATAGTTTGCATGGTGAGGTATCTTTGGCCTACTTTATCCTACAAAGCTTTGTGACAAGAACAGATGTAAAAGCGCCTTGCAATCCTTAATCAAGACATACTATTAACTGAGATAACCAGAAGGCAAAAGAATAAGCCAAGTCACCAGGGTTCAGAAACAAAGATGGTTGCATGAGATAAAGGGTTTATTTTAATCCCAGGAATTCCCTGGCAGAGTTTAAGTCAATTATAATGATAAAGGCACATTACCTTGCTGTATGCTAGTATAAAGATGTAGAATACATTCGTAGCAATTTAATAATCATCAAATTTTACTAAATACTGACCATTTGAATCAGAAATACATTATTTTTCAGTATTATTTTTTAGATTTTAATGATTTATTAATTTATGCAAGTTACAAAGAGATTACTTCCATTTTCCAAACAGATTATTCCAAGTGCAGTTAAGACACAAAACTATACTTCTGTTTCATAACTTCTGCAGAGAAAGCAAAGGCAAAAAACCATTGCTTGTTTCATCACAGAAAGAGAGGAAACAAAAGCACATTCAGAGCAAGATATAATTAGGTGATAATTCAACTGTGTTTCCTATTAAGGAGACACATTGAACTTTATTTAAACACCAAACCTTGTTGTTTCAACTGACATTATTTATTCAGTCAAAACAAAAATAAAACACCCCTTCTATATGTCACACAGACATTGTGTATGCCCACACCACTCTGCCAGGCACCAGGTACTAAGCTCCTTTTATCAAAGGAAATAATTTTAGAAAGACTGTATTTTGCATTCTTCTAGAACTAAAAATCAATTTCTTCTTTCTTTAATTTTATTTTTAGCATGGGGCATGGCACCAAACTGCAAACACACGAAAGCCAAAAAAAATTCCAATTCTCAGTCTTTCATATAGAGGTGGTAAATAAAGTCCAAAACACACACACAAGGCACTCCATCCTTCTCCCTGCCCCATGCAAAGACAGATTAAATGGCCCTCAAACTCTCCCAGCCACAACCAGTCTGGTTACTTCCACAGTCTATTCCCTCTGCCCTAACTTTTGTCTGACTCATACTGTATTGATGAAGACCTATTAAAACTTTTATTTACAGACCCCTGCTGAAACCCTAAACCACTCCACTGTAGTGTCCAAAATTACCTCATATCTCAGTAGACAGATTACTTGTTTCATTACTTTTTTCCTCTTTGGTGTTTTTAAAAATTTGTACATTGTTTTTTACATGGAGATTTTTTTTTTATACATGCACAGAAATTAAGTACTGAAAATAAGTCCAGACATTCTGTCTCACTGTGCTAGATATCTGCTAAAAGCCCTGGGCCCTGACACTCCAAATACTCTGCTAGTTTGGAAAACCTAATTCTGCAAAAGCTTGAACAGCCATTTTGACTTTGGCCACATCCTCAAATGTCAGTAAAACCCACCTGTGGTGACAACCACTCCTGTTAAATGGCAGACATACTGAAGGGACATAGGGACTGTTTTAACAGTTAGGGAGAGTTGTACCACAAAGTAAAACCAACATTTAATTTCTGAACTTCTTATTTTAGCTTCTACTAATGCCAGCTCATATCTAAACAATGTAACACTTTCTTCATCCACATTTATTAGAAATGGCACACACTCTTACTGTGTTATAGAATGGGGGAAATAAAAAAGCAAAAAGTTCACTTCCATTCAAGAATAGCCAAGATCAGTCTCAAAGAGCAATAAATAATAAGATACTGCTAACACCAAACATGAAGAAAGACAGTTAAAACCGTTACAAATCCATATTTCTCAGTTACTTAACAATCTATAGGTTCAGTCAATTTAAAAGATCTAGGAACAGAGGCTTAATGGATTAGTAACAACAGACCATTAATCTCTGCAGCCTCAATTTTAATCCAGCAATAACCAAAGTGATTGAAAATCATTCTGACACGTGACTAGTAAAGCTCCTGAGCCAGGTCCTCTCCCATACCTTCATCCCCACTGCAGAGGTCACAGCACTTTTCCAGTGGGACTATTTACCAAGGGACCTCTGCTTAATGTTTAACTAAGCTCTAGACAAACATTTATGGTAGAGTAATTCCTCTGCACACTACCTCCTGGAATTAACAGCTGATTTTGAAGATTTTATTTTGCATTTCATTTCAGCCTACATTAGCAAAGATTTCTTTCTTTCCAGTAAAAATATACAACACAAAATTGTCAAAATAAATACTCATTTTCTACACAAGATTTTAAATAAACATGTAGGAATTGATGACTGTCATCCTAGGCAAATGCCAGGAGATTATTTCTGTACAGTTTATATAATATCAGTTAAAGTTACATCCAAAAAATTCGAGTTTTAAAAATAATGCAGTAGTATTACATCATATACTCTGGTTTTAAATATAAGAATTATTTATTTCAAAGGCATTAACTTCTGGACTATTCAGTGACTAGAATCAGTTCTCAAATTACCAGTAATGTGACAATATTAAGCGATTCAGACACATTTCATCATTTAGTCCTCCACAACAGTTATCAGGATATCAGTAAAGAAGCCACTGAAAGAGACATCTTGCAAAAAGGATTAGAATTCAGCTGTTGCTTCCTGTGGCCTGAAATATGAGCCACAGGTTCCTTTTCAGGAGCATTAAAAGTAAGATGCTGACTACCTTGTAGTAAGAAACACTCTTATTACTGCAAAGTAAATAAATTTTTAAAAACATAAAAATACAGCAGACACAGAAGGTCTCAGTTACATAGAGCAGGGAACTAAAAAGGTTCTGAGAGTTACTTGCTGCTGTTTGTGAAGCATTAAGTAGCACCAAAGTAGGACAAGGGCTGGAGGAGAGAAAGGAGAAAATCTGCAAGCTCTGTGCCTTTTAGTAGATATAATCCAAATACATAAATATGATGTAAATGTATTGCAGAGATGTCCAGCTGTTTTTGTAAATAGTACACAACTTTTTTGTGTGTGGTAGAAATGTATTCATAATACTATAAAAGAGCCTTACCTCACTTAAAATATGAGAAACTTTTCTGCTGACACAGACTGAATGTGCCACGAGCAGTAGAGAGGACAGGTTTGCCTTGCTTGGTCCCAGACAGAGGAACAGACCCTCAAGTATTTTACATTTTACCCCCAAACAGTTTTCTCTCAGTCTGACTAAACTCTGCTTATCCAATCTAAACTCTGCCAGCTGCTTGCACAGAACTAGTGTGAGGTGTCCCAAACTTCTCTGGAGGTACCACCTGGTCCACAGGTCAGTTCCCATTCCATTGAATGTCCTCTTTATAACAGGACTTGAGGTCAAATCAAGGGAAAATTAAAATCTATGCTGGGAAGAAAGTGGAACTGAAACTCACATATAAAACCATTGCATATTACAATTTACCTCTTGTAATTCCACTTTTTAGTCTTCTGGTTTGTGTTTACTATTGTGGAAGATGGTGTTTGTTTCTTTCAGGGCATCCATACAGTGAGAACTAACAAAATACAATCCAGTTTATATGAATTCTGATTGTACAGTTTCTCTTGCTATGTTCATCACCGTAGAAAAGCCTGCATCTTTGCTTTACCACATAAGAACCGAGATTATTTTACCAAGATAAAAACCTATTTTCTATACAACCCTATAAAGAGAGATTATGAAAACTTTTGCTCATCTTAGCTGGGCTTTTCCTAAGATTTTGTATTATTCATGTAGTATACCACTGCTACTCCTTGCTTCAGCAAAGCACTTCAGCACATCCTTAATCTAAGTTGTCTTATACAATTACATGTTAAGACTCAGATTCAGCAGAACACTTAAGCAGGTCTTTTAAGTTTTGCATTTTGCTGAATCTGGCTGTTATGTATCAAAATAAAATGTAAAGAGGATGACTCAGTTTTCAGCTTTTATACTTATGCTACCAAATAAAATAAACAATATTATTTATTACTGTATTTTCCATCCTGTTTCACAGTGAGCTAAATACATGTGACTCTAGAGCAAAGGCACAATTACAGACTGGCACAGATGAATTGTTAACAATTTGAAGAGAGTGCTAGGAGGGGCTACTGAAGATAAAAACTTATGCATCTGCAGATAACTTGAAATTCCAGTTGGAATTACTGCCCCACAGTACGGTCAGGATTGTCTGGGCAAGCGAGAGGAGACTGTGGAGTCCTTACAGATTACTTCATTTTCTAGCAGGTACAAAAACCAGTATGACAATAAGATAATGCTTATAAATATGAATGTGGAAAAAAAAATATCCCAAAACACCACAAATGTTGAATCCAGGTGATTATAATGCAAAATAAAAAAAGGGAGGAATTAGACATGATGGGCAAAATGCCCTAGGGTGAGGTTTCACCCTCAAAACAAATTCACATACGTGTTCACAGTATATCCAAGAATTCCAGCAGTACAGAAAGGAACCTGTTGGGCTGCTGAAAGCAAATTTCAGAGAGAAAATTTAGGACCAAAATCTCTGGTGCCCTTTACTGTGTGTTGTCACCTACACCCACATTGAGGGGATGTGAAACACGAGGCAGCAAAGTGCTGCACTTGGAGGAACCCACTCGTTACTCACAGCCCAAATAGAAGCAGAAAAAGGCCAACAGAGTGAATCTTAGTAATTTAAACAGAATTTAAATAACACACATTTATGGAGGAACCTTGTCTGGATCTGATTTTTTCCTTAATATCATGCGAACTCCTGGAAACCAATTTAATTCCAACTGATTTAATTCTTATGTATACCATAACTGTTTCTCACAATAACTTCACTGCATGTATGATGAGGAGAAAAAACACCTTGCAGTAAAAAGGCAAAGAGAGAAGGAGGATCCAGCCCGTGAGGGGACACACTAGGGCCCTTCTGTGACTCTGCACTCAATGAGGGGATCCAGCCCCACACCCTGACCAGAAACACAGGCTAAGGGCAATGCTTGTGTTTCAAGGCAGAAATGAGAGTGAAAATGGACTGCAACTACTTAAGG
The DNA here is from genome assembly GCF_022539315.1 of Serinus canaria. Classification (NCBI taxonomy): domain Eukaryota; kingdom Metazoa; phylum Chordata; class Aves; order Passeriformes; family Fringillidae; genus Serinus; species Serinus canaria. The sequence goes on along the minus strand of NC_066331.1, from coordinate 5,260,766 downwards.
TCTTGCTGACTGAGTTTCCACGTGACATTTTACCTCAACTTCTCCATCTGTGAAAGTGTGGCCAACACTGTGTATTCCCTGCAAACTGCTCCAAGTTCTGACACCAAAACTATTTTAAATTTTTTTTAACTGAAATGTAATGCACAGCTCTTTTATTCATACCATTCATTCTTAGAAAAACCAAGACAAGCAGTCCTTTTCAGAGAACTCTCCTATCAGTAAGTATTTACACACACCCCAGAAGTAGGATTAAGACCAGCATAGGGTCAGTTAAACTCCTTTTCTTTTCAGCAGTGGGGACAATCATAGGGTCACTCAAATACTTTTCCCTTCCAGCAGCAGCAGCCCTTTCCTTCCATAATTGTCACTTCCCATGTGGGAAATAGCAGCCTCAACTCCAAGTCATGTGGCATTCCACTGATGTGGAAACAAAGAGCTCGTTCTGCATAAAATTTCACTCCCAGGAACACTACTGTGATCCTTTTTTACCAGCAGGTATACATTTTTAGCACCGCCTCTTTCCTGAAGTTTCTTTTCTCTGCCATGATGGCAAATGAAAGTTAATGCTTTTTCTAGCAGCCCAAGAATGTCAAATTGCTAAAGAAACTTCAGCTGTGGCAGCAGAAACCCTTCCTGACCTGCTCCCTTAGCTACCCAAACACCATCCTACTGGGAATGGTAGGGTTTGCTGGGGGACATAGCCACTTCAACATCACTTCAAACACTTGTTTTCCATGGTCACACGTAAAAAAGACCCTTCACTGGCACTCATTATCTTTTTCTTTTAGCATTAATAATCCATAGGAGTCCTGCTGGCAAAGCAAAAAATCCTCTTAGGATTATTCCTGAAGCAGAACACGGCTGTATAGTAGTTAACAGCAGGAAGGAACTTAAATTGGAAACAACCCACAAAAATGACAAGAGGATGATTTTTCAGAAACCATGTTTCCCTCTAAATTCATCTACTCAAGTGCTATTTCCAAAACATAGAGATGTCAACACATTTAGAGGGGAAGAAAAAAAGGATAACGTTGCTTAGCTGCCTCCCCCATGCATGTGCTTAGAAGCCACTTTGGTCGACTCAGTGCACAATTCTTTCTATTCCATACTTAAAGCTTGACCAAGTTAAGGACTAATGATAACCGGAGGAAAGAAGACCATATACTTATTTTAGTACTTTTCTAAAAAGTACATCCTAATTAGTTATTTGTGGCTTACAGCTGCTGTGGTATTTTTCTGGCAACAATATCAGAAAAGTTAAAAACTCTGGGGCATTTAAGTTTAATGCTGTTTTTACTACAGAAATACAAATGTTACAGATTCATTAATTCAAAGCAGAAATGTTTTCATGTGGAAACATACATCTGACAATGAAAGTATTTTAGTTCTGACCACTGATTTCAGAATTCAATATATGTAGAAACGGATCAATGTCCATTTTCCAAGATGAGTAAAAGTAAATTAAGTATTTTAGGGCTGTGATCCTGAGGGGCTGTACCTGGTGGTCTACAGGAAAACAGACAACTGCCATCTAAAGCTTTTCTTGTTGTCGACAGTTCAATTTTTGCAATTTTTAAGGCCCAAGTCTCAGTAGCACCAAAGCCCTTTATAACATTTTTGGGAGTTGCAAGGACTTTTAGGGTGGATGTAAATATAGGTTACCTTTACCACAACTGTCACCTGCTAAGCACTACACAACAAATTCTGCCATATTGGCAAATTGCAAGTTTGCACTTACCAACACCCATGAGCATGAATGAGGCACTACATCATCAGAATGGCACCACACAGGATATAGGTCTACCCTGTTTCAGCCCTTTATTTTCAAGACAATAATAACTTACAATTTTATCTCCAAGAAACTCCATTAAAAGACTCTTGGCAGCTTTTAAACTATCAATGGTTAAAACCAGCAATAAAATACTCTACTACTTTGAATTCAACTATAAATAGGTTTGGCTGTAAAGCCTGCCCTCTCTCAAATGCCAGATTATTATCCTTTGAAAAAAATTATCTCCCATTTATTTACAAATAATGTTTCAATTCATTTACCACTGTGCAATTTTTTTTTTGCTAATTGTACTTTCTGATTGCATTACAGTGGACATGCAGTCCCATTGCACAGTGTTGCCTCCAAACAAGTCAATTACAATTTGATCCCTATTTCCTATTCCTCCCAACATGGTGTGCAGAAAAGATAAAAATAAGACAGGAGCAAAATAACATTTATCACAGTATTTCAGTATTGTCCATAACTGACTGTCATCTAGTTGTGTCTGCTGCTTGAGCTGGTAATGAGGTAATGATGGAACAGTTTTATATAGTTCTCTATTAACAGCCCAGATGGGCCAATCATCCCCTTCAGTCTTTGCCATGTTAAGTTTAGTCATAAACAATCAGCAACATGAAAACAGCAACTTCCTCCTCAGCTGAATTACCACCTTTCAACCAAGAAAGAAAGTGATACTTTGACCAACAGCAACAGAGAAAAAACCAATCTTTTAGAGAAAGCAGGAATTCCTTGTTCATTCATATGCAAAGAATATTCAAAATGCAAATGGAAACCCATTTCAATCCTTGCTATATTTAAAATCTAGTTGTTGAAGAATTAAAAACTGAGAACTTTCCAAAAATGTCAAGGGCAAAACTTCCTGATAGCCTCAGTTGCATTTTAAAGAGCATCCTTAAATTGAGAGCACTTAATTTGAGTGGGGTTTGATTCCTTATTCTAATAATTTTATCTTGGAGGCTTGGTATCTAGTTCAATTGGATTACAATGAGGCAACACAACAAAGTGAAGAGGTCTGAAAACTGGGTATCTACATCGCTGACTTGGAAAAGAATAGCAACAATAACCAGCTTCTTTCCACCACATTATTGGATGGAAAATAGCTCAGCAAAATATGCGCAAAAACTGTTCATAAACATTCCTTTCTACTACCTGAACATAAACTAAAAATATGTGAGTTGTTCCAGCATTTTAGTGCCTATCTGGTCACGCTCTAGTTGTAAAACTAACAATAAAAATAAATAAAATGATAAAAAATAAAAGATATGAACAAAAAATAGGTAAAAGCAGACATTTACAGAGGACTACAAAGGCTATTTTCATAGAATTTTCAAGCAGAAACATCTTCACACCTTTTGAGAAAGTGGAGAAAAAAATCAGTAAAGTGAGAATGCATTCCAGAGCTGAGGAACTGAGAGTCTCTGGATCCAACCTATGGTCCCTCTATTCTGTGAATGTGAGCAGACAGACTGAATCCATGTGGATTTTCAGTATCATCAACAAACTCCACACAGGCATGAAGGTTTACCCACAGACATGAGGCTCTAGAGAGGGTATTAAAGCAGGAAAAAATACTGCAATAGGTAAAATTCTTAGTTAGCAGAAACCCAATACATGTTACACCTTCCTTTATGCCTAGTGCTCAATTTCATATATGTGTGTGTATATATATGTATGTATGTGATATGAATAATTCCTTCCCCTAGAATATTACATATATTACTTTAAAAAGTGACAGAAAAAGCTATTTCTGTGACACTATTTGAGGATAATTAACACGGTTTCAACATTTTTGTCCTAATACAATGAACCATTCACTGTTCTAATGTTGAAGATCAGAGGTTTGATATTCTTCTTGTCTACAAGTATACTTCTGTTTGAATTATCTCAGGTTATATAATGCTATGAGAAGAAGAGTTATCAGACTTTACAAACCATGATTCCACAGGTAATTCAGCCCTGGCATAATTTAGAGTTCCTATAGGGCATCTCTGTGTTATGCCAGGTAATAAGAGCTCAGAGACTGCAGAATCTGCAAGACAGAAAATAAGGAGCGATTGTGCTCCAAATCCACCTCTAGTCCTCAGTGCCAGGAGATGTCATATCAGATGCTCAATACACAGTGGAATTCCTGGAGAGATGAAGGGTTTTTTACACCATCTCAGCTGTTCACCATACACGATTTATGGCACTTGTGTGCTGCCAAATAGGCCACAGAAGTTGCATCATAAAAGGGATTTGGCACCATGTGCCTTGACAGCATGGCAAAGGATGAAAATACTTCCAAGTATAAGACATAAGTATAAGCAAAGACAGCTTTCATCCATATTAGTTCCCAGAAGCCAAATCAAGAAGAGGTAGTATATCAGTTTATAGGAAGGCACAAATATGTTGACCATGCAGGTTTTAAAAATCATTTTGTTGATGTATTAACAGAAAATGCACATGGAAATCTTCTTAACAACTTCACACAACAACTTCATTTTCTTATTTAACCAAGAATCCTGCAAAGTTTTGAAAACAACTTCCTAGGTTTTTTTCCTTGAAATTGATTGCTATTATTTAAATTCACAAAAAAACCTTCCTTATGGCTCATACAAATTACTGTGTAAGCAAAGGTGACAGCCACCTGAGAACACTGATGCTAGTTCATATTTGGTAGTATTATTACTCAGTAAGGAAATTCTGGACATCATACAACGACTACTATCTTCTTTGTATGTAAACAGTGTAATTCCTGTGCCAGGAGTATCTGCATCTTCAAAGGAACAACATCTAGTGAGGGCTTATTCCAGCATTCTGTCTACAGGACATCTTCACTTCCTTTTCTCTGTGCTCCTTCTATGCTGAACAGTATCATTAAAAGGACAAAACCTCAAAAGTCATAATACAAATAATGACTATTTTTCTCAGAAACTACAACTCAAAGGACTAAATATGACTTTGAAGGAAAGCAAGGGCTTTCATTTCTGTTTAAAGGACAGAAATTATTTTTGTGGTCCTTCAGCCTGTTTGTATTTCACATTTGTACGCACAAGGAAATGATTCTCTTTTTAAAGAAGCAATTCCAAGTAGCAGAAGCCTTAATTCAGTATGCCAAGAAAATAAAAATATTTTTCCCAAAGTTCACAGATAATTTATTTCCCAAACACATGGAAGAGCCAGTAATTAAAAAAAAACCAAACCCAACAATTTCTAAATCTCAGTATAATTTCTTCCAAAACAATCAATCTCATACACACAAGTAACTGACTCATAAAAAAATTTTAGTATAAAATATTTTGAAAATATATATACATGTCTTTTTAGTAGATTACATTACTTTCCATATACTAAGTCTTCAAGAAATTCATGAATGTAAGACACCAAAGAGCCAACTGTATACCCTTCATCATTAGTTATTCTAAATAAGAAACACGGCACAAGTGCTACATTCAGTATAATTTGCACTTAAATGCTATATAAATACACAGCAAAAGAGATAACACTGAACCTGTGTTTATTAAGTTTATTAATAATGATTGAAGAATTTAACAGTGTTCAATTCAGTGAATGACATTATCCCTTTAAGAGTAGCCCCTAATAGGCCCTAATCCAAATAACCACTGGAATTAGCAGGAGGAAGATCACAGGTTTAAACAGACACTGAATCAAGCATTTGCTAATGTTCAGGAAAAATCCATGTACAGCAGACCTGTCTTAAGTCTTCACTGCTGAAACAACTGAATGAATAAGAATGAAAAAAAAAAAGAAAATACTGCCACACTTCTTAATTCACATTCCAGGAATTTGCAGCACTAGTACTCAACTAGTGGGTCTTTTAAGTAACATGTTGAATGAATGACCAGTGCTGAAGTGCTAAAATACAATCTGCAGTCCTGTGCTGAGGCAATCCCTTAACAGGCTTCATGACATCTTCTACTTGCACTGTTATCCAGACATTACAGCTAGATAATTTGCTACAAAACCCAGTGTAAAAAGGATGGCAGAGGCAACATGCAGAGCATTAGTTCCACTCAGATATCTACAGATCTTAATCCTTCTTACTAAGATGACAGATAGTGAGGATTCCTGAAAAAAAAAAAAAAAACCACAAAATCCCCAGGAAAAAGAAAAAAAGAAAACAAGACTGAAGCATATATACATCCTCTGTGTGGTCAAAATTATCTGAAACCACAGCCTTAACCATGTGGCAGAAGCATCCCACCATTCACTTACTCCCTTTATTCCTTCCAAAAAAAAAAAAAAAAAAAGAAGAAAGAAACAGAAAAAGCAAGCAGACATGGTATGTGTACAGTATCAGGTATTAGTGCTAGAGGGAGATGGAGAGCGATGGGAGACCCTGCAGGACTGATCCCACTGGTTCAGAAGCGTGGGCTCCCCTGTCTGAAAAGGAAAGGAGAGCAGAGTGGGAGCTCAAGGAACGCTGACAGCTAAATGCATGGCATAAGTAGCTGCACAGAATTGGACAGCTTCTTTCTGTCTCAGGATATTACTGTCACAATGGCCAAGAGAGTGGTGAGCTGCAGTTTGCTATTCTCACTGTGGTACATTAGAAAGTACCTAATTTGAGGAGCACTGGACAGGTGGCACATCCCACTGAGCTAAATAGATAAGTGTGAGATTTCAGTGACAAGAGGCAGCAGGTTTTGCCATTCTAAAAAGCGGGAGAGCGAATTTTTCTGATGGTACCAATGGGAACAAGTGGAAGGTCAGCCTGGGGTGCTGGCAGTGTCACCCGGGTGCCTGGTGGCAGATGGTGCCAGTCTGTGGGGATAAAAGGAAGGCTGACGCACACTGTGGGCTGACAGTGATGTTATTTTCTCAGGAATAAAGGAGCTTTGGGGCAGGTGCAGACAGGACAAATTAACAGGGATGCTGAGCCCCCAATATTCATGCATGCCCAGCCCAGGGGCTGGAGGGGTAAATAAATCAGGAGGTGCTGCAGGAAGCGCAGTGGGGCTCACAGCTTCCAGAGGAGATGCTGCAGGTGCTGCTGCCTGGGGGCTGTGGCTGGGACACAGCACAGGCCAATCTCTGCATGGTCCTAGGAGAGCTTTGGAGCTGTCTCTCCCTACGTACATCCAGGCTGAACACTGAGATGGCCACCAGGACCCTGGATCTCCCTCCAGCAGCGCCTTGCTTGTGCTGCTTGTTTTCCCATTTCTGGACTTATGCAATAGCTGGAGGGCAGAAGCAGGCTGTGGGAAGTGGAGCAGTGGGAGATGCAGGTAGCCTGCACGCCCATGGGGTTCCCTGAAGTGTCCTGAACTAGAAAACTGGCCACCTCACTAGTTCTGCCTCTGGGAATGCAATTATTCTAGCATGACCAACATGACAAATTAACACAAGAGCTAAGGCTTTTGCAGTCAAAGAGAGTGTTTTCCCCAAGAATAAATTGTTCAAATCCTTTATGCTAGGCAACTAGCCATGCCTATTCATTAATTGGACAAGCTCTGGTGACAACTGAAATGACCTGACTTTCTACATATTGAAGGGAGACCAATCTTTGCAAGCTTAAAATAAAGCTGTAAATCCCAGCCAGCATAGAGGCTCTGTGAATAGGGCTTTTTTTTTTTTTAAGAAAAAAATTAATTTTCATAGCACAGACACAGTAAAGCTCATTTGAAAAGCAGACACACTTTACTGTTATCCCTCCATTTGCAGAGCCTGAATTGTGGCACCAGAACATGACAACTCCATCAACAAACCACAAACCCTTCAGGATCTGCACATCAGCCAAGTTTAAGAGCTTCAAGAGATATGAAATTCTGGGATCATGGTAATATTGCAAATAATTATCACAATCAGGTACACTGGGAATTATAAAGCATCTCCTTTATCAGTACACCATATTGTCTACTGCAACCAATGAATGATAATTAAGACACACGTATTGGAATTAAGGGGGAGAGGGAAGTGATGAGAGTCAATTTCTGCCGTAACCCACTCACAGTACATAATTCATGGATTTTTCAACTACAGTTTTGACCTGGGTTTAACTGTTCCTCTTGCCCCTTAAAAAGGGGACACCTGGGAACCCTGTATGGTATCTGCCCTGCTCCCTTGCCCTTTCTGTGCTTGCTGCATACCTGAAATGCAGACGATGAAATTCGCTTGCAGAAGAAAAAGCACCTCCCAAACAATTTCCATCCTCCGATTCTCATGCCAAGTGCATCCCTCGGCGAAAAAAAATAACAAAGATCAATATCGCAGTTTGAACGATCCCAGCAAATTTCCTTTCAGACTTGCAGACTGTATTCCCCAGATGTGCTGACAACACATGTCCGAGCTCTCTCTCCGCACGGCTCAAGTGAGATCCCTTCTCTTCCTTCGCCCTCCAAAAAAAGACCACGAAGCCAACAGCCAACACCAGGCTCTTCCTCCTCGAGCGAGAAAAAAATTCCACCAGATTTCCCAACACGACGTAGACAACAAACCCCAACAGATCCGATATCCGGGGAGTCTCTATTCCAGGAGCGGTCAGGCGCAAATTAACCCCAAAACTCTTTGCACGTCTCAGCGGGGAACTGCCGACATGCCGGGCGAGGAGGCGGTAGAGGGAGGGGGATTCCCCTCCTGTTGCTGCTGCTACAGAATGAGAGGAAAGAGATTAATACCGGCTGCAAGCCCAGCCATCCCAGGCGCGCTCGGAGCGCGCAGCCCCGGCTTCGCAGCCCCGCAGCCCCGGCCCCGCCGCAATCCCGGCGCGCAGCGGCGGCTCCGCCACGCGACTGCAGGGGTCGGGCTTGCCCCGCGCACCGAGCGCCCTGCACCGGGATGCACCCCCGCAGCCCCCCGCAAGTGAGAACGGGGCTGTATGGCAGCGGAGGAGGGCTGCTGTATGGCAGCGGAGGAGGGATGTGTGTGTGTGTGTGTATGTGGGTATGTGTGTGTGTGTGTATGCGTATGTGTTTGTGTCCCCCATTGGGAACGGCACAAGTGCGGAGTCCGCATCAAGCGCGGCTTGTGCACATCGCCCGGCGGCTTGGCTGAGGACGCCGGGATTTTAAAACTTATTTAAATAAGCAGGAAAAGAGATTCAGACCCAAACTTCTGTCGGGCTGATGACGGAAGGGCACCAGGAGGCTCCAAGAGAGAGTTAGCGAAGTGCCTGCGCTGCAGTGCATATCTGATAGCATTCCCCGGGTACAACAGTTCTGCATAGCTTCCCCTCCCTCCCCCCGGCCACAAAAAAACCCCTAAAAATAATTAAAAAAAAAAAAAAAAAAAAAAAAAACAACAACAAAAAAAAAAAAAAAAAAAAAAAACCAACTAAAAAAAAGCAAAAAAAAAAAAAAAAGCTCCAGTTTTGGGCAATCCCACACTTACCCCCAGATATCCTCCTAGTTCTTATCTCTCCCAGCTCATCGGACGTGCCGCTCCAGCCTGCAGTCCCAAAAACAAATATCGAGGTCAAGCTGCGAGCCGTCGGCTGCCACCGCCTACCTCCACCTCAGCTGTCGGGAAGTACCATAGCTGCTCGGAACTCCTCCTGCTCCTCGGACCACGGCTACTCCGCCATGTCCCCGAGCTGCCGCCGGTACTGCGGGGGCAGCGAACGGCAGCGGCACGGCGGGGCTGGGGCGGCGGCGCGCACGGGCGCGGGCTGCGGGGCGCGCTCCGCCGCGGAGGCGGTGCCTGCGCGGGCGGCGACGGCGAGGCCGCTCTGCGCCGGGACCGGGCCGGCCGGAGTGGGGGCGGACGGGGAGGCACGTCCGCCCGACCTCCCTCGGGCGCCCGGCTCGCAGCGATGTCTTCTGCATTCCAGAGGATGTTGCTCACTTGTGTTTAAATGTGCGGCCAATTTGATTTTGCTCTCCCCCGCTACCCCAGGGAATAAAAATAAAAAATTAAAAAGGGGCGCACCTGGCGCGGGGAGACCTGGCTGCGGATGGGGGAATTGGGCACGGCAAGGCAGCGCTGGCAGAGGCTGAGAGCCGTGGGCTGCGGTGGTGCGCGGGCTGCCCCGGGCCGCGCCGCCCGGCGGGATAGCTCGGGCTGTCGTGGAAGAAGGGAGGGGACAGGGGCTCAGAGCAGGTGTGAGAAGGTGCAACCGCTTCGACTGCGGATGCCTTCGATGATCACTGCAAGGCAGAGGGAAGGGGGAAGGAGAAAGATGCTTTGGGCATCAAACTGATCTCCCAGCTCTTGGCAGGTGTGCAGAGGTCATATTACAAACCCTCCAGCGGGGGGTGCATGCAGAATGGGTTGAAAACAGTCCTCAAACCTCGGCATGCTTGAGGCAAACAAGGGCATACTTGTAAAATGCACCTTTCTGTGGATTCTAGCAAAAGGAGGATGCCTGGATCTCTGAATGAGGAAGGAAACCATCTTGAAGAGAAGAAACTAGAGCGCTACGTTATTTCCATAGTCTCTGAGAAACGTGTGGAACTCCCAGGCTTCAAATATATCTGATGGCATTTAATTGTGGTAGATCAAGAAATCCTTGAGTGCTTCAGAGCAAATGGATGGGACGAAATCATCACTATTTTAAAAGGAAGAATTAGACTTCTGGTTCTTAGCAGTCAGTGTGATGCTTGTGTTCATTTTGCTGGTTTCCAGGGTAGTGCAAGTGCTCTTTGCACTGCAGCAGTCTCTGCTGACGTTTACTCCATCTCGTCTTATGGATTACAAAGAGACTCAGGATTCTATCAAATTAATTGCTATTATCTGCCCAGTGAGAACAGTGAGACTAGACATGAGGCATTGTCATTCAAGGTTTATGGACAAGAATTCTCATATATATTGATGGACTTTTGTTAAACAGTGGGGCTGTACAGCAGGAGGAAATCCTTTCCCTGACAGGTTTGCAGAATGCTGAGTGTCATTTTAGTACTTAAGTATTCTCTGCAATTCTCTTCTTTAGACCGTATTAAAAATGAGATTGATATCTCCTCTACTGGAATCATAGAAGGTTTGAGTAGCATTAATCTATCTCTAGTCTAGATCTATGGAAGCACACCTAAGAAATGCTCCGTAAAGATTTCCATTGATGTTTGCTAAACTCCTTTACTCAAACAGATTAATGTTTTCCATGGTTTTGCCTGTGAATATTTCACAAATAATTTGTTACAATAACATCCCAATCTAGAACATAATAAACCCCCACAGAGACCTTGTCTTTTATATTTATATAGTCGTCCTTGTTCCCAAACTAGTCTCCTTGAAATTATGGCATTACCTGTGGGGAAATAACTGTCTCAAGCAAGTGAGATGACCTGTTGTAAAAGGGTGTGTTGACTGTTATGAGTAAAAAAAGAGTTACCCGTTTTTTTAAGAGAAGGAGCTGCAGAAGTTTAGAGTTTGGCTGGGAGCTGATTGCTGGCCAGGAGTTCTTTTGTTAGTTAAATGTTGTAATCACCTGTTGAGTATCGTTGAGTATAACTCTCTGTTGTGGAGAATTCTCTTTTTCAGTACCACCCTTGCCTGCTGCCAAGAGGATGACAACCCCCACCCCAGACCATGGGAAGGGAGGGGGAATTTGCATCTCAGGAAACATGCAAATTTATCTCAAAACCCAGACTGCATTGGGACAAGAACCCCACCAAATCCTGGAAAATAGCCCAAAGAGACGAGCCAAAGCAGAATTGAGAGGTCAGGGTGGTGTTTGGACAGCAGGTGCGAGGTCCGAAGCCGGCAGAGACGCTGAGAACCTCGGTCACTCCTCACCCTGACTATAACAAAGTCAGTCGGAGCCAGGACCCCATGGACCAACAATCTAAACTGAGAACCCGGTGTGTACCCCTACTGCCTTTGCGAGGACAGGACACCTGGCTCTGTTCCTAGCAGACAGAGCTGCACAAATCCTTCTGTCTGAGTCACTGCTGGGAGCAGCAGCAGGAACCCACAGACCTGCCTAACCCCCTGTTATGAGCTGATCACTTTCGTTGATTACTAGGTCAGTAAAGAACTAAGTTGGTGATGAGAGAATGCCAAATCCTAAAGGCAAGCTCATGTTTAATTCCTACTGATGATCAGTTGGACTTTAATATGAGTTTAGTGGCAGAAAAAATTAGGTAGTTGATGTTGGCTGCTAGCAGATAGCCAAAATCCCCAAATATATTAAATTTTGTGCATGTTTTCAGTAAGTTTATCATCCTCGTGCAAACCTTACAATTGTTTCAATTGCCTGTGATAAATAAGTAGTTCATGACTCAGACTGAAAAATCTGTGAAGGATCAAAGGCAACTTGGAAGTTTCCTTCACCTTGAAAATACAGTAGTGAACTTGGAAACTGGAGTTTTTTTTAAATCTAGATAAATAATAATGAATTAATTTTGCTGTCACTTCCTCGCTGTGATGTGATTTGACTGGCAGTGGCCTTCATGCTTTGTTTTGAAGTCATTATGCCCATATTGGCTCCTGCAGCTCCACAGGAAAACTTAGTTCAATAAAGTTGAATAGATGCCAATATGGTCCTGTTCCAAAGCCCACTGAAATCAATTGGAATATTTCTGCAGACTGAGATGATGTTTGGATCATGCTTTCACCGCAGAATTTGGCAGTGAAAGCCGGTTTGATAGTCTGTTTGATCCCAAGGGAAACGGTTTAATATAGAAGGGTGTATTTGAGTCAGGAGCAGAACCTCACTCTGCTGTGTACATTGCAGGGTCATTCCAAATAGACAAAAATTCTGGCTGCAGAACCCATTTTTTTAATTGTAGGTGTTTCCATTCAAAACTCCTGTAGCTCACTAAAATGAAGGGAGTTGATATTTACTGTCCTTATTTGAATTCCATTTCTATTTATACAGTTGGCTAAACTTCTTAAACTTAATCTTGGCAACCTTTAAGCTGTACTGGAGTCATTGGACTGACTACTCTTGTCTGGAAGTTAAAATGACTGCAAAGTGGATTCAGACAGGTTTCTGAAGCATGTTAGTGTAGTTCAGTTGTGAGGATTTTACTTCATCAGATTTTTGACTGGGACTTCTGGCAGCTTAGAAGCATTCAATATATTAGTTACAAGCTGGACACCCAAGTTTCTTCAGGCCAGATTTACATAGAAACACCTTTTTAGCTCTGTAAACAGAGTTTAAAAGGTACTTAGTAACTCCACATGCTGCAAGGTTTTTTATACTAACATAATACAGGTTCATACCTGCTCAGAGGAGCCAGCGCTTGACTCATCTGACTCAAAATTAGCTTGGATCAGGAAAGATCAATTGAAGAAATTATTCTGAACTGAGGAGCTTCTGGGCAAAATAGGTTGAACTGTGGCTTCCCCTGTGTCACTGGAAGAGGTTGTTGCCATTCCTCACTCCTGCCCTGCTGAAGGTTCCCCCAGTCAGGTACTGTAGTTTTCCTGTGCATTCCCTGGCTCAATGCTGTTAAAATAAGTCCCATCAGCAAGGGCCTTCTATTGAAGTTGATTAAAGATTCTGGCATGTTCCCAGCAATTGAGCTGGCAGAGCTGGAGCAGTTCCCACTCTTTCTTGATTCCCCCCTGACCCAGGGGCTTCTGGCCCCATGGCAGGGATGATGGAAGAACTTTTGAGTTTTTTGTCTGTGTCTGAGCTCAGCCCTCTTAGTCACATGTCTCATTTTAAGCTTTTAGGTAGCTCCACTCAAATTACAAAAATGCTTAGTTCAGAGATTAAGAAAGTCACCATTGAAAAGCTACTGGTGAATTGCTGAAAATGTGGCTCTACTTAGTGGTAATGTTGCCACATCATTTCTAGTGCTCCTGTTCCACATTTTTTTACTGCCATGATTGTATTTGCTGATGTCTTCTGTGCTTATAAATAATGCTGATCTCACTAGGAAAACTGATAAAAAATTTATTGTATCGTTATAAAAATACAGCCCCCTAAGAACCCATCTGTCCAATGAGCATTAAAGTAATTCTTTTCTCATATTGATAGTCCTTATCAAAACTAAGATGGAATTCCATTTTGCTGGTAGAGATAATTATGCAATTTATTCAAAATTAAAAACACCCCCAACAGAGGAAGAAGGTAGATGACTGACACTTAACCATGAGGTCAATCAATGTGTTTTTCCTTTGAGTCAGTCTATTCAATATCATAAAGACTTATTTTCAGTCCAACTCCCCTTTTTCATGTCTGAACTTCAAAAACAGTGCTAGGACATCACGTATTTCTGAAATAACATTCTTCAAATTCAAAAAGCCAATGTAAAATGCTGTGATTTAGTTTTTCTGTGAGAAGTCAGTCACAAAAGTGTTTAAAATGTCATACAATCCTGCAGTTCCTCAACAAACCCCAGTAGGTTTCCTAGGATTCTTTTCAGTTTAGCACCCACAGATTTGGGGTTTTCTGAGTAGGCACATAGAGTGGGAAAACGGATTTATTTTTTTTTTTTTAATTAGTGTCAAAGTCACCAGACGAAATTGTCTTCAGGTGGTACAGTGGTTACAGTCCTTGTAGTACTCATATTTCATATCATATTTCATGTTTCCCACAGCTGGGGAGTAGATTAGGAAAGTTGCCTGTTAAAAATAATTTAAAAGATGAAACAATAGGATTTGGGGATTGAGTTGTTTATTGTACTTACTGACTGCAGTATAGTCCAAGAGAGGTGGATGATGAGAAGGGACATTCTTGCAATCCACCTTTTGGCTGACTCATGTCAGAGAATATGGGCAGATGGAAGTTTTGCCAAACTCCCAGTATTCCAGCAGGGTCATTAAGCCAAACAGGGCTATTTGGCCTCTATTGGTGCCTCTTCTATGACCCTTTCTTTTATCAGTAGTCACAGGTGGCTCATGGATTTCTGCAGGTGGTACCAGTGGATTTATGGAACATGTGAAACTTATGCTTTGTATTTTTCTAGAAGGAGAGTGGAGGAATTGACATCTATCACAATTCAAAAGGATGAGAACAAGCCTAAAAAAAGAAAAGAAGACTCTTCTGACTTTTAGAAATCTTTATAAACATCATTTAATGTCATTTTCAAATACCTTGAAGGGATCATAAAACTTTGCTCTTCTCTGATCATTGTACCACTTAGAAGAGGAAAGGTATGAACAGCCATAACCCTGGCACATTTTTAACAATACTCAGGACCAAATGGGATTTTAAGATGGAAGCTTTGATAACAAAAACATAAAGATGTCATTGTCAGCTATCTCAAAATATACATGCTTGTTGTAAATGTCACATAAGCCCACAGCTAAGTGATGAATCAGAATTTCCTGTGTTTTCAAAGTGCTGCTTTTGATAAACACTTTTAACTCCTTCATGAACAAGTTATTTTGTGCCCTGTAGCAGGCACAAGGCCTGTGAGGGCCCCATGGAGAACAGAGATTAAAACGATAAGAAAATGCCAAGTCATAGTGAATAGCCCCTCTCTTCTGTCTTCCAGACCCTAGCTTATCTTTCTGTGACACCACTAGGTTACTTTTCCCTAACCCCTGCTATTGGACAATTCCTGATCCCTTCTAGCCCTATATCAGGGGCTGCTTTAGCCCATTCTGGTTAGAAGAGCTGTCATTGGAACCCTTCACCGACCTCCCAACAAACCCTGGCTGTGGAATCTCCGGGGCTGCCTTCTCCTCTCTCTGTGTCTGCCGCCCCGTTAGCTAGCGAGGCTCCTTAGCAAGCAAAGAGCTGAAATCCTAAGAGTGAAAATCACTAAGGGCTGATAGCACTTGAGCTTGCTAAGGTAGCCAGTGGCTAGGAGCAGCTTGGGTATTTGGAGAGTCAGTCTTCAAAAGACTTAGCTGTCTGGCCCGTGCTCGCCTGCCTGCTTGGGGCACGTGAACCCTGCAGGAAGCCAGCTATCCAGCATTAGTGCCCCACAATCTTCTGTCCTTGTACCTTTACTCAGTGAAACAAAAAACCTCATCTAACCTCATGAGTAAGCTGGATATACAGGGTAGAATTTAGTTATAATCTGCATCAAGGAAAAAAATACTTGGAAAATATCTGGAACTAACATGCAGAGCATTGTAAATCATTCTATTAGCAATAGGATGAATTTTTTCCTCTTCATTAAAATAATAGAAGTGGTAAACTAAACTAAGTGTTGGAGATGTACGGACTAATTTGGCCCCAGTAGAAGTCTCCATTCAGTGAAATACTTTAGCAGATGATTAAGTATTTGATTGTGTCTTAGATCAGCTTAGAACACTTTGCTGAGGGAAAAAGAGATTGTATCTCAGTCCCTTGGTATGATTAGCTACAGCCTGTCCCAGCATACCTGTATTTTATCTTACAGTTTTAGGGAACTTTCCAAAATGCAATATGGTGGAATAAATGCCAAAAGAAGTCCAGAAATTTTCCTATTAAGTACAATGATGATCCCTGTAATTGGGTGATGGTAGAAAGATTACTAAAAGGGGAAAAATAACATTTTTCCTTTATCTTACTAGCTTCTAGACCTGGGGAAAAAAAGACCAAAGAATATTGCCAGAAAGAAGAATCAAATCAGCTCAAAAGTTTGAGATGTCACAGGGCTGAGTTAAGAAATCTCCACCATGCTGTGAATGTGGACTGCAGTTGATGAATAAAGTGCTGATTGCAGACCTGAAGTCGGAGCAGAACTGCAAATATATCTGAAAGAATGAAAACGGCCCAAGTTCAAAACACATGGGCTTTCATTCCCCTGTCACTCACGATGTGACTTGAATTAAAAGCTTACTCTTCACCTGTAGCATTCTGATATTTTATTAAACATGCAGTACTCCAGAAAGACTGACTATAGTATCAAGCAATACCATGCAAAAGCACAAGAGAGGAGTGAAATATATAGACAGAATTGAAGATACAACACAACCATATTAAAGTCACTGTATTAAAAAATAAGTAGGCCTGATTTACTTCTGCATCAGAGATTCTTTATTCTACTTTTTTGGAATAATGGGGCCATGAAGCGTGCATATCTGTAATTACTCCTGCTTCAGAGGTCCTCTGAGCTGACAGATAGTGTAAATGGAGCATTGTATAAATGAGAATTGAGTTCAGTGTGGTGTAGATTGCATGTTCCTCTGAATTTCCGATACATTCTAAAATTATAAGTAGGGAAAGTGCTGTCTTACCTGGTGTAGAACAATTCAGGGGAATGTCCCAAGATGCTGGAGGGAGCTGAGCAAAGAAATGACAAACACAGTCCCCAGAAAAGTGTTAACCCTTCTTGTCTGGCATAGGCTCTACAACTGCCATTCCAAGTGATTAATCCAACAATTGTACTGAGACCAAAGGAGGTTTAATGAGAGATTCCCTCTGCCATTCCTTTCTAGACTGCAAGGCTGGCATTCTGGGGCAATTTCTTAGGTTTTAGAAGGCATGAAACACTGTGTGGAGTGTGTTCTCTACTTACATGATAAATAGCTAGCTGAGAAACATCCTTTTAAAATCATGAGATTTCTCTAGAAGAAGGATGAGGTCAGATGAGCTGGGGCTGTAATGTAAGTTTGTAACAAGAAAATTGAAAAGCAGGTGAGGGAAACTGCCTTTCAAGATTCTTCTTTATTATTTCCCTTTCTTCCTGGAATTTCATATCAGGAAAAGACCCACAAAACACTTCAACAGTCTTGCAAGTCTGTTACAGTGTAAAATGTACTGCACTGCTCAGGTGAATTGTACCCAGTGTATCTGTATAGGTTAATGAAATCTAATCCTCCACTCTTGATAAAATCCATTTAGCAGTGACCAGATGCTTCCTTTGGAATCCCAGCTCCCCTTTGCTCCTATGTGTCAGTCAAGAAGGTTTCTCAGGGAAGCTTTCCTGTTTATCCTTTTGGCTTTTGCAGCCCTGCTGCTTTTGTATGACTTTGAAAAAGAATTGCTGCAAAATGCAATAAAAAGGATTATCTGTGGGACCTGATTGTCTGTGTGTTTTGGATTGCTTCATTCTGGGAGCAGGCTCCCTAGAGCGTAATTGATAATTTTAAACAGGATTACCAACTATATATGATGTTGTTGGGAAATATTTCCTGGCTAGCTGAAGCTCTTATACCAGTACTATCTTTTCAGTCTAAATATGTGAATGGCTGCCCTGAAGTTTTTAACAGCAAATTTCACCAGGTAAATTATTGTGATAACAACATATCGGGGTATTTGGGCAGACTTCTGGCAAAATGGAAACTTAAATTAGAAGAATTAACTAGCTGTGATTGGTGTTTATGGAATTTTAGGCTGTGAAATGACTGTGGAGCCAAGATGCACTCAACAAAATGCTGGTGCTGCAAAGCACTTGATCATGATATTAAGTTCTTTGCTGAATTACAGCCTGCAGCTAAAGAAGTTTCAAATTGAAACTTCACCTTTACTGCCAGATATAAATTAGTGAGTTACATAGAGAAACCTTTATTGTTATGTTTTCATTCAAAAAATGTTGTAGAATTAGTCAAGAGTAATAAAAGTGCCATAACTGATAGGCCTAGAAGATAATCATTGATTAGAAATGTCTTCCAAGGCATAGCTTTTGGTATAAGCCTAATTTTAAAAATGGAGGCTTTGTGTTACTGAGAAATGTGTGTTTTTAACAAGAAAAGTAGAGCTGAATCACATCCTGCAAAGCAGTATGAGATATGTGCAGTCTCCAACTCGGTAGCAGCCCTGGCTAGTTAGAAATGCATCACACAATTGTGCTGTCTCAAAAGGCAGCACTCATCTGCAAACCAGAGACAGTGGGAACACGAATGGATGCTTGAGAGTACTTCAGTGAGGAGGAAGGAGGAAAAAAAAAAGGATAAAGAAAATCCAGTCTCTGCTTCTCTTTCTGCTGGAAAAATAGTGATGCTGTGATCCCTGACCTTTTATTACCAAGCCCGTCCCTTGCAGAGGACAGTGATTCATTGCAGGGCATCTTATCTGCATGTGAGCAGGCTCACCCCCAAGGCATTCCTTTGTCATCTGCTGGGACTGCTGATGGTAGGAGATTCACTGCACCAGTTATAAAGTGCTACTTTATCCTATCTGCAATATGAAAAACCCTTTAATGAGATTTAGAAAATTATGGATAAAGCTTAGTTTGACTTTTGTAATAAAGCATACACTGACATCTCTAACTAATGTGCATTCTTGCAGTGTAAGCCTATAGAGAAGAAAGGGTGCATTGTTTGAATTATGGATTGATTAAAGGAATATGATCCTGTATTTGAAGGTAATACAAAGGCAGAAATTTTCCATGGGGGTAAAAAAGTATAAAAATGTCTTTCTTGATCTTGTCAATTGCCAATCAAATTGAGGAAGAAATCCTGCTTTAAATCAAACATTGGACACTCAACGAGAGGTAAGAAATATTCTTTTTATGGAGTGGGTAAATGGTTCCACTCTGATTACTCTTTCAGACAAAGTCTGGTGTGCTGTTACTAACTATGTTTTTTGAATTGTCTCAATGGGAAGTAACCAAGCAGCTAAGAGACCATTTTTTAAAAAATCTTCTCAGGAAATGCTCAGTATCAATATACAATCCTTTCAGATATAACCAGAATGAATTATATACTGTGTCTGGGTGTTTACAGTTTGAAGGGGAACTTTTAATCTCATAAATATAAGGTTGTTTTCTTTTATTTTTATAACATCACGAGTTCCTTGAGTTCTGGACAACTTTTATTCCTGCCCACACCTGTGTATATTGCTTCAGAATCAAGTGTTGGATAGAAACACAAATGCCTGGTGACCCTGAGTGTGGCTAATAGCTTTGGTATTTCCCAAACCTGATTTACAAATGGTCAGGATGTATGTAAATGCCTTTGCTGTTTGCTCCTTACTCCAAGCTATTTTCCCTTTGTTGCCCATCACAGCTGGTTAATTGTCACTATCCAATCTGGATGGTTCTCTTTAACTCTCCCCACATAATTAGGGTTTCTAATATAGTCATATTAAATATTTTATCAGACATAAGGCATATATGCATTTTTTTAGTGCTGGTGACCTGTGATGCATTATCAAAGCTACACTGGAACTGAAGGATCTGGGAATAACTCATAATATAAGGGTCCAGCCACACTTCTCCACTCTCCTCTATTCCCTAAACCTGTTTCCAGGGGAAAACCAAAACACACAAATAGAGCAAGAGCTTGGACATAGTCCAGTTTTCCAGTTTGGGTGTGGGAAGACTGTTCTCATTATGAAGTGTGCATCTTTTGTCATTAAGATGTGTTGACTAGAGAATGGATATGACACATTATCAGCCAGGATGATAATCCAGCCACACCACACTTTTTCCACGTTGTCCTTTCTCACACTTCTACTTCCTGTAGTTTCTTAACAGAGATGCTTGAATTCCAGGGGTCTTGGTAATGAGTAAAAATCAGTAAAGACCATTTTGTGATCATTATATCTCAGATTCATTACCTGTCCCAGTAATCCAGACACAAGGTCAGTTTGAAGAATTTTTCTTTCCCCAAAACTATGAAGCTTGAAATGCAACTACCCTAACCTCATATTTGTTATTCTGATCCCCTTACTGCTTGTCAAAGAATATCCTCTTAGAGATCCCATTTTCAACATCTGCAGTTTATCTTCTGTTTATTTTGCCATGTTACAAGGACTAATGTAGCATTTGTGGACTTGACAAGGTGAATTTTTATTGTCTTCTATACCTGTAAGGCTTTTCAGGATTTCATTTTGATGATTCACATCTTTTCATAATACAGCACCAAATTCTTAAATGTATTAGGCAAATTTATGTGATGCAAGTGGAATCACACAGTGCCAAGTCTGTTTAAAGTAATCTGACAAGTGTTCAGGGGAATCCTCCTGATTAAGAGAAAATCTGTGCCATTAGAAAGCTGATGGAAGTAGCTGTTTGCAGCCACTCTTTCCCCTGTTTCTAAAAAGGTGAGGAGAGGGGTTAAGTCTGGAGGAATTCTGGATGGGAAAGGGCATGAGGCCATGGGATAGTGCTAATAGAGCAGTATTCCCACTTTGCTACTAGCAACAGGCAAAATTGATTCTTTCTACAATACTGAGGATGTGGGAGGTGCAGTTTACTCTCTGTTACCACTCTCCTCCAGCTCCAGATGTTTGCCCTGTTTACTTTTCTCCTGCTCTCATTATAATACATTCCTTTTAGGGGTTGAGTCTGTGTTTTGATTTAGGGATCTCCTTGGGCACCTTCTGTTCTTGAAAGTAATCCTTATTCAAAAAGAGCTCATTTAAAGGCAATAGGGCTTTAAATCTAATCTTTTGGTGTCTCTGCTTATATTTATGAAGAACTATTTATATTTACGAAATAACTATTATTGTGAATGAAATGTTAGCTTGCAGCAATGGTAAATAACGCCAACAGCTACAGTGTGGTTATAGCTAGAGCAGTCAAAAGAGCTGAAAACTCATCTCTCTGTCAGCCACTGTCACTTTTCTAATATGGAAAACTGAGTAATTCCATGATATTTGGAAACATTTCTCCTCCTAGCAGATGATGAATTTTCAAAGTGATGCTTAATTAGTCTTGTTACTTTTTAATGAACTAAGGAGAGATATTATGAAACTGCTAAAGGAGGATAAATCTTTGTATCAAAAACTCTAAGTAGCTGGGAAGCAGATAAAACAAAATTCCACTGCTTTACCTTTGTGCAACAAAATGCTTTAATCCCATTTGAACTGTACACCCAATATCGATACAGCGCTATTTGGGTAACAGGAGACAGTGCAGCTAACAAAGAATGTGGCTGGAAGACCATAAGAAATGCACTCATTCCTTATTCTTGCTTGAAAAATACTGATAAAAATTGATGGGTTTGGTAACTTTTGATGTGACATAATAACAGAAGCATATTGTCATGAAACTGTGGCCACTTTCTTTCAATAGATAGATAGATATCTAATAATTAATGTTTTCTGCCTCTCCTACTAGTAAGATGAGAGGGTTGCCCTGGGTAAGTGCTGGCTGCCTCCTCTCCATTTCTGGCCTCCTGAAGCCTGCCAAGTTCAGATGATAAGCAATTGAAGAATGGAACAAGCCATGTCATTATATTAACAATATAGATCATGAAGCTGTCTAGAAGAGAAAAAATATAATATACAGGTGGTTTGGGTTTTTTTTTCCCTCTTTTGCTGTAGATTGTTTTCCCATTTCCAAGAAATAGACATGTGAACAAAGCCCCCAAATCTGCTATGTCCCTGTAACATTCAGTGACCCTTCCCTGCCATGTGGCCATTATTTCCACATTCAAGAAAGGTGGAAACTTTTCTAACTAGCAAAGTGGGGTGATGGAAGATTAATACAGTCCAGAATTCTTAGTTTTTGAAAGATTACTGAGTGGTGCAAAACCTCAGCACACTTCATTCCCTCTGGCCTTCCCCTCTTCCCATGCATAGTTCTGAGCCAGGTCAGGTGCTCACTTAGGTGCAGAAAAGGGAAGGTACAGCACTGCTGGACACCTGGTAAGCCCTTCTCCTCAGCTGTGCTCCCCACTTCAGGCAGCACAACAGAGAAATGAAGGGTCTTCTCTTCAGAAGGATTTTAAAGATGTTCACAGGCTGCACACGAGCACTTACAAGGCTTTGTAATTGGAAGAGGAGCAGCATCACTTCAGCAGCATTTAGGAAAGTCATGGATGGGTGTCTAACTCTGGTACAGCCATGCTCTGTGACCTTGGGCAAGACACTTAAGACCTATGTTTCTCTATTCCCTTCTGTGTAAAATGTTGCTGATGCTTATCTAGATTAAGGAAGAGGAGCAAGGCAATGCTCATTAATTATTGTTGGAGGGTGTTCTGAGATCCAGTTCAATAAAAGTTTAGGATACAATGTTTTGCCCATCTAGAACACATTTGTTTGAGGAAGGTAAATCATTATGTCTTCTACTTTTATGTGAAAGGGGAAAAAAAAGTAAAATGCAACTTGGGAGCCTCATTTTGATTGGCTTTGTTGTTATTTTTTTAGTGCGTGGGTTTAGGGTTTTTTTCTGCACTGTACCCAAGGCTAAATTCACAGAGGTGTTTATAAAACAGGAAAAGTGCAGAAAGGCACCTTATATAATTTGCATAAATAATCTGGGAATCTGCTCCCTATGGAGTCAGGAATCTCATGTGCTTGGGTGGCTTCATCAGTCCCTAGGGAATGCCCAGCTACGTTCTTATGAGTTCAATTTTCCCTTGCACTCTATGCTGCAAGAGCTCAATTCAGTATTTGCAATGCTTAAAGACACAAAGTAACCTTTTTTAAACCACTGTGAAGCCATTTTACAGATGTCCCTCACTATCATGTAAGATTTTTGAAGTGATTTCCAATATGAAGTGTTAGGATGAGTCTTTATTAAAATGTTGCCCTCATTTCTTTTTGCATATTAGTCCCATTTTATTTCTGAATTGAGTTCTATTGAAGCAAAAGACACTGACTGGCTCATTAGATGTAGATTGTCCCAGGGCTATGAGAGCTCCTGGATCACACAGACAGCTGTAGAAACTCTTATTCCTGATGGAAGGGATTTGCTTCACTGCAGCTGGTCTGAGTATGACTGGAAGAAATTTGGAAGCCCTGACATGGTAAGGGAATGGTTGGGTGATACGGCACTGGAACTTCACCTGGAATGTGCTGTTAGAAGTTTTCCATTGAGATGTGTGTTCAAACAATTCCTGCCTCTGTGAATGTTACTCAATGCACATACAAATCCTGCAGGAGAGGCCCAGTTCTATAGCCATAAAACTAGGGTTGTTTTTCTGGGTACATTTTGGACTTATTATAAGCTCTGTAACCATTCTTCTCACTATGCATCCCTCAACTGATGTTTTCTCCTGAAAAGAGGAATTTTTGGCTATCTCATGAGGCACAAGGAAATAGCCATTCAGTTTGTCATTGTTTCATTACTAGTGTGAAAACCACTTCAATAATTACTCAGAATAGCCCAATCTTTGTATTTGAGAAGAAAATAAAACTATTTGACCTACTGTTCAAGAAATTGGTAGATACTTCTTTTGGGTGTGCCAGAAGGAAATTTAGATTCTTTGGATATTTTAAATTCCAATTAATAGTTTAGACAATTTTTTTTTTTTTTTTTTTTTTTTTGCATTTGAAGAGAGAGAACATTGCTCAGGGTTCAATTTTTGTCTGCTCAGCAGCATCTAAGTTAAAAATACAGACTCATGTCATAGCCTGTGAAATGTAAAACTCTCCTTTCATAACTGGCCCAGGAGAGTGGATCCATCAGTCCTGTGTGACCTTTGGCCGTGGTCAAACAGGGCACTTTTTAATAGAATGGAAGGTTTTGACAAAAGTTGGTGCTTCAGGCATTTCTAAGTAGCTTGCAGCTACTAGGCAGGTATGGCATTTCCCCATAAGGACACACTCAGGGAATACTGGAAATCTGCTTAAGGCTGTGATTCTGTTCAGGTGGGTCCTGAGTGCCACAGGACATCACAGAGAAAGCAGAAACTGTGACCTGAGAGATATTTGGGTCCATATTTATCTTTTTAAACTAATTTTAAAACTTTCTGTAGTGAATAGATGATATGTCACCGACATGGTTTATGAAAAATCCTTTACTTAGGATTTTTTCCTCTCCTGAGAGCTGAGAGGCCTCAGGAACAAACTGTAAACAATTCTTATCTGCTGCTGTGGAATGCAACGGGGGGGTGTCTGTGATTGGCCCCATCAGACTGTTTCCAATTAAGAGCCTATCACAGGACACCTGTTCTGCTGGTCTCAGTCTGAGAAGACCTCAGTTTACAGATTCCTTTTCTTTTCTTAGCATAGCTTAGTAGTGAAATCCTTCTCTCTATTCTTTTAGTATAGTTTTTATATCTTATATATCATATAATAATAAATCAAGCCTTCTGATACATGGAGTCAACTTTCTTGTCTCTTCCCTCATCCTGAGACCCCTCAAAACGAGGTAACAATGATATTTCCATTCCAGTTTCTGGCTGTCATGGCATGGATTTCTACTGCTGGATTTGAACTGCTTATGCAGTAACCAGAAAGAGTAAGTGAATTAATTGCTGAAGAAGGCAAGATGTTAGGCAAGATGTTTTCATTGGGGAGAGAAGAGATCCTCTTAGCACTTTGTTGTTACAGATATTTTAAAACCTCCTGTACAGGTGACTATACTACCATCTGTCTTAGTGGCTGCAATGTCCCCTTAAATGTGACTCCCATAAATGTATAGGTTTTTTATACAGAATTCTGACCTGGAATCTCACACTGGTTTGCTTTCTGACGAGTGCAAAAGTGTAAAAAACTGACTACAATTTAAAAGGAAAATTAAATAGAGGCAATAGTACAGAAACACTGGCTTAAAATGACAGGGTCAGGATACAGCCTGACACCCTGTTGGTCAGGGTGGTAGTAGCAGTCCGACTGAATGGTGGCTGCAGTCCTTGCTGGAGTGATAGATGTGACTCTGTCAAAGCAGTGATCCTGTAGAAGGGTCTGGTCCTTCTCAAGTGGTGATTGTCAAGCTCTTGTCCTCTGGGAATCCAGTGGTAGGTGCTGCTCTGATGTTCCAAGCTCAGATTGTATCCAAGCAGGAATTCTTGGTTCCTCCCCCTGGCTGGGGGAGGAATGCTTGGTTCCTCCCTCTCACAGTGGCATGATGTAATTCTAGAAGTCATGTGGTGAGACTTGATGGCCCATTAACAGAAGATAGCCCCTGCAGGGAGTTATCTGGGATGACTCATGGAAGAGATAAAGAACACTGCCCCACTTAACAGCTTGCATTGATGGTAATGGAATACTTACTTTTGGTTACATCTTACACTGGATTAGCTGTCTTACCTAAGACAACATTATAAATGGTGAGCTAACCTGAAAATGTGTGATTCAAATGAAAAACTGAGAATGTTCTTTGCATCCAGCTGCATGTTGTCCTGTGGTGAATTCTGTGGGAAAGTCCTTGTTGGTCTTTGTGGTGGCTTTGCTAAGTGTGGAACTCACCATGATGCTCTCCGCTTGTTCTCCACAGCTTCTTCTGTAGAAAATAAAAGTAAAATAATCTCAGGGAGGGGAGAGACAGGTTTTACTTTGGCAGTCACTGAGTATGTGTATTTTCTCCCATAACATTCACACTTGATTTTTTCCCATCATGAGCTGTCTGGGTGATTGTTATCATCCTGAATGCTTAGTAACAAATTAGATGCTTTTTTACAGTTGCTGCTCTGAGCAGCAGCTGTCTCACTTGAATAATAGTTTGTTGGTTTTGGGCTTTTTTTAAAAATAAAGTTGGAAGAAAATGAAATAAATCAGGGAAAAAAATCAATAGCTCTGCCAGTAATGGATGGGATCTAGCATAGTTGTTGTCAATATGCACAGTGAATCATTCTCTATATCACCAAAATTAAGTGAATTTTCTTCTATTCTTACTCAGAGGTGTAGTTTCATGTTGCCATCATCTGTACCTAGAAAAGAGAGTTTCATTTTCCTTAGAAATTTAAAATTTAAATGCTCTGTGATAGAGCCCCCCAAAACAGATCCTGCTCAATTTGTTTAACTGGCTGCAGATGTTTGGGTACGTGGTCTAAAAGAGATTATTTTGTTGGTTTTTATTTCCAAATTGATGCTACTCCAAATAGTATTAAAAGATGAGGGTCATGTCTTACACTGATTAAAAAAAACCTGTTAGGTCTTCTTTTTTTTTTCTTTTTTTTTCTTTTTCCCTTAGATTTATGGTTTTCTATTTGCAGTTCTTTTCTTGCCTGGGATAAAGTCAAGATTCTTTGGAAAAGAGCTAGAGAAGATCTTTCTGAAGGAAGAAAACTATCAGAAAATGTCCACTTTCACTGTTGCTCCCTTTCCTTTCACAGCCCAGGGAACTGAGTTCCTTCAATATTTTTAATTTGCTTCTCCTGGGGCTGACTCAGGAGGATAAACTGGGAGGTCATGAGGGTTTTCTGCTGAACTGATGCTGTGGTACCTGCAGGAGATGTTTGATGTGTGAACCCAGTGGGTCAACACAACTGAACTTAGAGATTCCAAAACCTTGCAAAGACACGGAAAAAAATAATAAAAATACCATGGCAAATACCAATGAGGAAAAGGAGTACTTTAAAATAGACAGGAATCCAAGAGGGGCTTAATAATCGCATGAGGTATATTAGGTTGTGGTGTTGCTTTTTCTTTTTTAAGAGGCATCCTGCTTTCTAGGATTAGCCTGGAAAAGATCCACTGCATTGAGCCCCTTGCACTGACTAGCAAATGGCTCCAATGGGCTGTTGTAAATAGTCTTATAAAGTTTTCCTTTGAGCAGTGAATTTCACTTACCTTAAAGAAATAGTATGTGAGATCTTTAGCTTGAATGAAACTTAGTTCTTCTGGAATCTTCAGTGTTTCTGCTCTCATTCATCTGTCTGAGGACCATTCCCTGCAATCTCTTTCTTCCTTTTCCAGCTCATTTAATTTAAAATTTATTTTAAAACCTGTTGAAGTGTCAGCTTCTGTAACAAATCCTAGAGGCACATCACTTTGACAGAATCTCTTGCCTACATGATGATGTAAGGACATTTTCTTTGTTCTTAGTTTCTTTTCATCTGAGGCAAAAAAATCCCCAAAACACCCAACACAAAACCCAGAGGTCAACAAGAGATTTTGAAAGAGAAGTGTGAAATCTTTATCTTTTTCTGGTTTGTTAGTTTTCTTCCACCATGCTGAGGATAAGCTAATCAAGAACAGGAGCCAACAAGACCAATATGCTAAGTGTCCACCAAGTCATTAGGAATAGAAAGGATTTGTTTTTTCAATCCCTTTTCTCTGTGGTTTACTTCTAGTTTATTAGTACAGATTTTTAAGGAATGTCTTTGTGAGTTCTGAAGGGACTTTTTGTCTTTTTATTTTTTTTTCCTCCTTTTTCTTTTTTCCTTTTAGACTGCCACCTTTAAATTACACTTAGAGGCTTCTGATCCCTGCAGTGTACACTACAGTGGCTTGTGACACTGCTTTCTGTTGTGATATTGTAGTCATTTAACACATGATAGTCCCTCCAGCCAGCTGGGGCAAAGTCTTCTTCAGCTTACAGTACTTGGGAACTGGAGATCTTGACACTAAATGCAGGGATTATGCCAGCATGCAGAAAGCAATTACCAGCCCTGGAACCTGTCCAGAACAGCAAGGCTGACAATGCTCCTTTTTGCAGTCCTGCCCTGGCAATGCTAATAACCCAAAGCTACTTGTTAATATATCTGCTGGGAGATGTGCATTCTAATAAGCACTCACAGCCATATACTTACTTTTCTCAGTTTTCATTTGAATATGTATGAATATAACATCAGCCAGAGAAGGTTGAACAGTGAATTTGCAAATAGACATGCAACATGGAGACTTACAGAATGTTTGCCTTAGTAAAATTGTAGCAGGTAAATTATGAGTGCTGTAGTCTATAATCTGCACTATTATCATAATTGCTATCTGCATTATCTTTTTGGATGGTGATGAAAATATTTTATATAACAGAATTAAGTACCAGTGTTTGTTGTACTATGTTTAGTACTTTGATACCTTTTAAGTATGCTGAAAAGAATAACTCAGGTGGAATTTAGATCAGTGATTGTCTGAGATGAAATGTCGGAAGATTGAGTGTAAAGATACTTTGTGAATGTAAGACCTTGAAACTAAATACAAGGTCATTAAAGAGCACTACTAATTTAATAATAAGATTATTATTATAATCTTATGAAAAATTGTTGCAAAATAAGTCTCTTTGTTCTCTGGCTGTTTTCTGTGATTAAATGATTTATGGCTAATTATTCCCTAAGACTCTCCTGCTCTAAACCATCTCCTTGTCTGAATGCTGCCGTGGTTTTCCACCTTGGGGCACTTGGCAGTAGTCAAAAGGGGTGTCTCTCAGCTGTCTGCTCATGAAGACTTATGTGCCTTCAGCTTCACAGCAGGCACTTGGTGTTCACAGTTTTGGTGGTGGGAGAAGCAGCTGCACGTGTGGGATTTGCAGCTGCTGACAAGCAGGACCTGCTGCATTTTATTGCCTGTTTTAGAAAGCTTCTGTTGCAGTTATATTTTTGTCCTTTCTCATATCTAAACGAAATGTTTATGCATTGAAAGGCTTGATAACACCTCAAAATAAATATCTAGGGTTGGAGCTTTTCTGTATGGGCAGACTCAGCCTCTTCTAGTGGTGTGCTTTCCCCGAAATTTTCACAAGGAGGGCTCCGCAGCACAGGGGTCGTTGGTGGGTGTGGAAGACTGAAGCAGGACAAAAAAAATGGTAGTAAAAGATCATGGAAGCTTTTACTGGATCTAGAATACCTGGGGATGAATTCAGTCTTCTGCTTCTGTAAGGTTCTTGTGTTCATTTTCTGTCAATTGCAAAAATAATTGAGAGGTCAAGCATTTAATCAGCCACTATTATTACATCAAGTTCTCACGTCCTGAGCTTTCTCTGAAACCACAAATGTCACTGTCATGAGTTTTACTCATTCATTTCATGCTGTTCAGATAGAGGATATGGGAGAGAAATATCTTATCCTCCATGTAACCATTCAATAAAGATAAGAAAATTGAGGTAAATCTATGAAAAGAGATGCTAGTGTTGAGACACTGTAGAAAAACAGCTCAAACTCTCCTTTGTTCACAGAAGCTCTTTTACTTCAATCCCAATAGTAAAATCCAGAGCAGAGAGGTTTTTGTGAATGTCGGGGTTTGAGAGGAAGTGAGTTTTTGGGATGCTGTGGTCAAACCAATAAGTGCTTAGATTTGAATATTGGCACCTGGTGTGGCCACTGAGGACATGGATACACCTCTGAGAACACAGGGGGGTTAAAAGCTGAGAAATCCCAGGGGGAAGGTCTCTTTTGGGTTTCATCTGAGAAAGAGAGATCAGAGCTCCCCTGCTGGCTCCGAGCTGGGCACGGGAGGGGAAGCCACAAAGCCTGACTGAGGTAGGGCCTGGGACAGAGGAGGGAGGTGAAGGCTCCTGCAGGATGGAAGGGTAGAAGTTCTGGACAGGCAGAGCCTGAGACTTTTAACCCTTTTCTTATATGCTGGAAACCTTACAAATGCTGATTCCTCCTGGAGTTGAATGAGAAGAGAGACAGAGGTGAGAAAGGAGGAAATGGGCCACAAGAGAAGCTGAAAAGAATCTTAAGTGGGAAGAGGTGATGGAGTGGCCTTTAGCTAGACTTTTCTTGTATAGCCATAGACAAAACCATTTTTCCTGTGACACAGACACTGCATTTAGGGGGAGGCAATGGCTTAGAACCAAGAGAGTGCAGTGATGTGATGTGAAGGGGTGGTGTGAGCAGAGACAATGGGTGAGGAGGGTGGTGGTGGTGCCCTCCATCTTCAGGGAAGAAGAAGAAGAAGATCTCTGTTCTCGAGACTCCTCAGCCCCAGGGGCTAAAATTTGGTGGAGACAGGTGTCCCAAAAGTGAGAGACTGTGCTCTTTTTAAAACTGGGCAAAGCACCCTTTAAAAAAGAAAACCCTAGCTCTGGTCCATGCACGGTGGGGAGAGCAGTGGGCATGGAAAGATGTCACAACAGCAAAATGTCTCCAGGCATAGAAACACAAGAAGTTTCAACTGTGTATCCTGAGGAAGCCTGTGGTGCAAGAGAGACTCCTCTCTCCTTGATGAAGTGAGAATTGATCATCTGAAGGGTGGTGCTGGACTGAGAGTGAGTAATCTGAGGAGTAAGTGTATTGGAAATTTGGTGGGGGGAGGAGGAATGTTTTTGAAAGGTTTTCATCCTGAGCTCTGTGTGTTTCTTTTACAGTGGTAAGTGAATAAAGTTTTTCCCTTTTATTCCTAAGCTGGAGCCTGCTTTGCTCTATTTCTGATCACATCTCAGACACCAGGGAGAAAGCATTTTCATAGAGGCACTGGCATTGCGCCAAGCTCAAACCATGACAGTGAAGTATTAAATATATCTTTTACCCTAAATTCACACTGGAAAATATCCAGGCATACAAGAAATCTGTCTACATTTTATTGACTAACTTGATATGCTTTCATGCTGTCAGGGCTGACTAAACTCATACATCAAGGTCGTGAAGCAACCCGGCATCTCGTGAAGCACCTTGAGGCTGATTATCTCACCTGTGTCACCTGCAGAGCCAGCTCTCCCAATTCCACTGAAATTGTGAATGAGTCTCTGGTTAGAGCCATGGAATGGTGAAGGCAAGGGAGATGTTGGTCTAAGCACACCCTGGCAGCTGAGTGCTTCTGGTTTTGTCTCTGTGGAAAAGGGACAAAGCCTTGGGGGCCAAAAGCACAAGTGATGCTATGAGAAACAAGAAAGGCCACCCTTCTGTTATGGTCAGAGACATCCCTTTTCTTCCCTGTGCTATGACAACTTAATGAGAGCTGCTCAGTTCTTGGAGCTTTTAGGACAGAGAGGTTTGTGTGTCTCTGTTGTTACAGTCTGTTCTGCCAGTATATGCTGGTGTGTGGTAATAAACCTCTTTGTAAGCAAACAAAAAGCACCTTCTGCTTGATTCACAGGATATTAAATCTCATGTTGAGTCAAAGAGACAATTTGCCATGTGGCACAGAGTGACCTGTCCAGCTGTAGTCAGTGACCTTTATCCAAATGAAAAACCTTCTTACAAACATTTGCTTTAAGTGGGAGAGATTTCTTGCAAGCATATGTTGAGTGCTTAAATCTTGGGCACTGTGATGCATTTTGACCAAATAATAAAATTTTGGGGAACATTACATTATCATATGAAATGTGATCATGGGATATGAAATGTAAGTCACAGGAGAATGGGATAGGATTTCCTTCCCACCTATAAGATTGTGGATGTAGTGCACATTTGACCATTGTTGCCTAGGTCCCTGAGGACTTACCTGGTTATTTACTGAAAGAAACAGGTATATAAATATTATGCAATAATTGCATTCCTGAGAGCAAGTAAAAGCTTGAACAGGATATAAACTTTAGGGCTATGTCCAAAGCTGGATTTTTAATTGAGCTTTGATAGGCACTGTTTTTGGCACCTACTAATGTGTAAATTTGTGTGGTTTTGTCTGGATAAGTGTGTGTTACACTACAGACACTGGATTGTGCTTGTTTGATTGCTGTGCTTCCAGTACAGAGCAGGCTAATCTGTAAAACTGCTAATTGTCTTACCTGGAAAGCTTCTAATTCTACATATTTCACTATATTATCAGTTGAAGAGTAGTCTAAATATCTGATTGAGCAAACAAAATAAAACTTCAGACCTTCATGGTGTTTCTTTAAAACTGATTAAGCACTCCAGACCTTCATGGTGTTTCTTTAAAACTGATTAAGCAATGTTAAAAATCTACCAGTGAATCATATTAATTGAAACATAGATGGAGGAAAATTAATTTAAAGATCTGGATGGCTTAAATTATTCAAATGTGAATGTAGGGGTTTAATATTTCATCTGTAGATTGTTAGCCTATAGTTATATGTGAACTTTTTTGTCAGGCTAAATGAGCCTTCCTTCTCTGAGGTGTTCATCCCTCCTTTCAAGGGGCTGTGTGGTTTAATTTAGGGGATCTTGGAGAAGTGGGCAGGGCAGCTGCTGCTCCAGCTGTTGTAATCAGACTGATGGCCTCATTCTCTTTGGATCACCATTTTACAGAGTCATCATGAAATGGGTGATCTAATTCCCATTCCTTGCCCTTTTTGTTTTTAAGGGATCACTACAAACATAGCAGGATGCACTTGGAATGCTTTACACACATTTTTGTTTTGTGTTCCTTTTCCTCAGGCTTCTTAAGCAAAATGAATTGTTGAATGTATTTACATGGTGTTGTGCTGCAAATTATGTATTCAGAGATTTTTTTTTGTCTGCACACAACTAGTTGGTGTAGATGCTCATTTTAATAAGTGGCAGGATTCCAATACATTGTTTTCTGCTTTTTTGTTTTTAAAAAAAGTGTCATTCTCCCCAAGGAATTACAAACTAAGATGAGGAAGATTGAGGGCAAGCATGTGATTACAAACAACTTCTGAATAATTTCATTTAAGATGCTCAGTAATGACTTTGAAAACTTTTCAGGTAAAACAAACTTTTTGAGTAAAACAAAATCTTTCAGATAACAATTCCCAGTGTGTGCATCTTCATTTTGTTTTCTTTCTTTACGTTTTTTATTTTGTCTCTTGCAAGGAAAGTCTAAAATGATCCTGATATTTCATTCAGGCATAAAATTTTAAAAAATTCAACATATTTCAGTTCTCAAATTTAGTTTATTTTCTTATTTAAATCTCAGCTCTTGTGCAGTGATCTCTCTTGGTTTTATGAGTGGACGGCAGCCTTTGGAAAGAAAACCTGAGAACATGAGATGAGCCCTAGCAAAATAAGGTTTTTTTGTCCCAACAAACTCTGGAAGACTTTGGCAAGAGTGCCTTTTGCCACAGTAGCTGATGAGTCTCAGTTTAAATGCCTTTTCTGCCTGATTTGGAATTTTAATGAGCCATTCATAACCAAAATTCCTCTGTGCCTCCAGTAGAGCTGTTTCATCTTGGATTATCTAATTATAACCATCAAGTACAGAGCGAGTTGCTGGCTCAGAGGAATACACAGTGTTGATCTTGCCCATTATGGGTTGCTGATCTACCATGTTAGACTAGGATATTGCATCTCTTCTGTGGAAGAACTGGCTTATGTCACCGACATGTTCTAATGAAAAACCCTTTCCTTAAGATTTTTTCCTCCTGAGAAGCTGAGAGGCCTCAGGAACAAACTGCAAACAATTCTTATCTGCTGCTGTGGAATGCACCAGGTGGATCTGGGATTGGTCTCATCTGGTTGTTCCTAATTAATGGCCAATCCCAGTCCAGCTGTCCAGACTGTCTCAGTCAGAGACAAGCCTTTGTTATTCATTCCTTTTCTATTCTTAGCTTAGCCTTCTGATGAAATCCTTTCTTCTATTC
The DNA here is from genome assembly GCF_022539315.1 of Serinus canaria. Classification (NCBI taxonomy): domain Eukaryota; kingdom Metazoa; phylum Chordata; class Aves; order Passeriformes; family Fringillidae; genus Serinus; species Serinus canaria. The sequence continues at coordinate 5,227,268 of NC_066331.1, read as the reverse complement.
TTTTAGTATAGTTTTAATAAATTATATATCATAAAATAATAAACCAAGCCTTCTGAACATGGAGTCAACTTTCTCATCTCTTCCTTCATCCTAAGACCCCTGTGAACAATGCATCAGGCTTACATAAACCTTATCTTGCAGTCTTTGTCCAGGGGTATTCACAGGGCTCTGGACACTGTGACAGCAATGACCATGTGGCTGTTCCACAGCTCTGCCCTGAGGTCTGAGGTTGGAAGATGTAACAGATCCTTTGACTTACCCACCCTGGGAATAATACACTTCTCTTGATCTCATTTTATACCAGAGACTTCAGCACAGTGTCCCTGGGTGCTGCTGGGTTGATGGTTGGATTAGATGATCTTGAAGGTCTCTTCCAACCTTGACAATTCTGTGATTTTATTCCTAAAATGGCCAATCTTTGGCTAAAGTCTTCCTGCAAAGAAGGAGGTTGCTCTGTTGGTTCCAGGTGTAGTTCTCACAGTATGGAGGATGATGAGATATTCTGGCCTTTAGTATTGACTTCCCAGTCCTAAAGCAGGGAACATTTCTTTCCTCTCAGCACATCCTGCTCCTTTCCTGGATGTGGCAGTGGAGCAAAATCAATATATAATAATTAGTTTCATTGCTTCAAAGAACCAGACATGATCACAGCAGAATCAAAAAATGAATGCTAAAACAGAGGCAAAAGGGTGAAATATATTACACAGATGACATTATGGCAACATAATGAAAAAACTGAAAGGTGCAAAATGACATATTTTCCTTAAGTTTAGTAAACCCATTCTTTTCAGCTTTATGGATCTGATGAAGATCAATAAGATTGATTAAAAAAGGCTGTAGAATGTTTAATTATTCCATGTTGCTCCCAGCTTCAGTATTATTCATGTTTACAATGGGCCGTTACCGACACACCGTTCTTTACTTAGGAAAATAATAAATTAATTGCTTTCTTCTGTTTTTACCTTGCCTAAAGCTTGTCAACAGCTTCTCTGTAAAGATTGCAGCAATTGCCATTTGCATAGTAAAGTCTGCTTATTCAGCTTGGAAGAGACTTTGCCACAAGCCTGGTTGGCTCTGAACAATTGGCTCTGCTCACTCACAGTGCACAACCTGGTGCTGTTTGCTAGGAGCTATGAACAAGGGACAGAGCTCTTGGAGGTGGCAGTGGCTTTGGAAGGACAAGGGCAGTGGATCAGCTGTGTTTCAGCTGAAGTTTCTAGCAGCCTTGCTTTTACCACCATAACCAACCCCCAACTTGGAGCCTGTGGCCACCATAGGTCATGTGCCACTTTGATGTTTGTAGGATATGTGATTATTTAAAGCCTTAAATTCCTATTATAAGATGCAAAAATCTTCCACAGAGAATGATTTCCCCTCAATTCAACTGTATACAAAGAAAAGGAAAATCTGATTTACCACAAACATATTTGTTCATCCAGAAGACAAGGAGAAGGATTAGGGGTGGTACAAGGTTGATTTGAAGCAAAGCTGAGAAGGGATGGTCAGACTGTGTTTGTGTTTATTTAACTGAACAGATGGTTTGTACTTCTGGGAGGGGAATGTTCACATGGGGGAAATATAAGGGGGTAAAAAAAGAAATTTAATCTTTCACCAGTTTCTCCATAGAGCTGACAAGGTCTGGGTAATTAAACTGTTTACCTATATTTTGTGTGCCTGGTGTTACAGCTGGATGCTGTCACCCTCACTTTCCCCCACTGTACAATTTACTGCATTAGGAAGTTGCTGAGCCTTCACCTGCCTGCAAACACATCATTTTTGGAATGGAGAAAGGGTTTTGCACTCAGGGTACAGCTGCTTTAGGGATCCACTGAGGGAGGAGGATCATTTTGATTAATATCTTTATATTTTTAATTTTTTTTTTGGAACTGTTCTTTTTCTGTGAAGGAGTATTTGTGCAACTGCAGTTCTGTAAGGAAGCCAGCCAAGCCATTTTTGGTTTTTTTTAAATCTGCTCATGCTACTCAGAGTCTCTTACTAGTAAAGAGTAAAAGATAGTTTATAAACAAGAGGACCATATGTGGCATTTTCATCATATAAATGCTGTGTGATTTCCTAAGGCTGATTTGGGAAATATCCTTCCTGGATAGGAGGCTGTGTGAGCTCCTTTCAGTGCTTTTTTTTTTTTTTTTCCTCATAGGAAAGCCAGCCAGACATCTGCTGGCAGGAGCAGTAGCAGAAGCAACCAGGCAGGACTTTACCATGTTCCTCTCAATTTGCTTGACTATTTCCTTAATTTTTTTCACTTCATACTACCTGCCTACCTGCTCCTTCTTCAGTTCTAAGTTTCACTTAGTCTTTTCTTGTTTTTTGTTTTTTTTTTCACATTCCTTTACCTAATCATTACTAACTCCTCCCATGTCTGAGTAAAAGACCTGATGTTTGTTTGAATCAGTTAATGTATTGTATTTTTCCTTCCTTGCCAAATATTTTCAGGGCAGAAATACTTCTCTACCCCGTATGTACAGCACAATGGCATCTAAATATAACTCTAATAAGCTTCATCAACAGTATTTATTTCTATTGTTGACTTCATCCCAAATACATGGAATAGTCAGTTTGGCTTGAAAAATCAATGGAAAAATTAACCCTTATTGCTCTAAAAACTTTAAATTAAAACTTTAAAATTAATTAAAATAAATAAATAAAATAATAAATAAATAAATAAATAAAATTAAAACTTTTAAATTAATTTCAAGAGGTGTTCTTTCCAAAGGAGTTCTCTGCTTTCAGAAGAAGAAAAGCCCTTTTGAAAATATCAGTCTTAGAAATGAACACGATTCTCCTTTCCTTTTTTTCCAGTAGAAACAGAAGCACTATCTTAGCATGGCCTTTGAAATTTTGGCTTTTCTGATGGTGTTTTAATGGCTTTCACAGAAGTTTTACATGGAAGCAGATATTAAATCCACCCTGCCACACTCATTTGCTTTCATCTTCTCCTGATACTTTGTGGGAAATAGTGCCAAAAACTGCCAGTGAAATTAAACTTTCAGATGGAGGCATAAAGAAATGATATTTCTTAGCGCTGAAACCAGACTTGGGAATATCTCTCGTTGTATTGTGTTCTCATGTTTTAGTCACATTAAGTTGTACTTTGGTTTGTCCCAGTTTCCTCCCGTTATGATGGTTCTGGCCCTGCTGCCTCCTCTCTCCTTTTTCATGTCAATCCCCCTACCTCCTCCCCTTGTTCCCCTAAAGTGGCTGAACCCTTCCCTTAACCCCTCCCCAGTGTCCTGTCCTTCACTCGTCAGCCCATACCCTCCCTCCAGAAACTTCTACCAAGGGTGTCGAGTGATAGGGTCAGGCACCGGGCCCCCTCCCTTGGGTGGCCCTTATTGGCCCCCTACCTGCTGGTTTCCCTGATCCCTGCACCCCCCTGGATCCCCACTGCCATTCGGGCAAACCCCTCCCTGGTTTACTCCCCCCTTTATAGTAGCCTACACACCCCAATTCTCCATCTTCAGTTGGCTGGATCCCTTGCATTAAGGGTCTCCTCTGTAATAAACCTGGACTTTGTCCCCAACTGGAGTCTACTCTTCTTCTTCTACCAACAGAGTGCTGGTGTCTCGTCCAAAAGGTGAAAGCTTGAGCTGCTCTCCCGACCTCCCGAGGAATGCGAGTGTCCTTCGCTGCTCACCGTGCCAGAGCAAGCTGGGGTGACTCCAAACACACACTCGGAGGCACTGCGATAATCTCTGGCATGAGTGGAAAAGCATCTAGAAAGTGAGCAAAGGTGATGCCAGATGGACTAATGCAATTAGCAGTGCTAGGCATAATAGGAAATTTCTTAAAAAGCTGTGAATATTTCCTGTGTGGTGAATTCCTTGAATGATCCCAGAGGAACAGAGAAGAGATCCTGTACCAGCATCTGCTCTAGGCTAAAGAAAGAGAGGGTTAAAAAGCACAGAGAGTTTATGCAAAACCTGAAAACCAAACCCAAATAAACCTGTTGAGTTCCCAGTGCATGTTGTGGGCAAAGGCAAAGCCGAGCCATGTAAATCCCTTCTTATCTCAATGGGATGAAGTATTTGTTGGATGGCTTCTCAGGGATCCCCTGTAGGCTCTGGATGCTGTTCCCAGCAGGATTCCTGATGGGATGTCACCTTTGAGAAACGCTCGGTCAGTAGCTCATAGGAGCCCTATGATGCCTGACATGAGAATAGGGAGTTGCTGGTTCTGTGGATTCACATTGAAATGGTTTCCTTTTTTGTTTTCCTTTAGCATTAAATTTATACTACATAATATGGAAAATTTGATTTCTTTTCTGTTAAAAACTCACATGCTTTTTTCGTGTAGAGGTAGACTTGATTTTAGTGTTTGTTTACTAACCTAAAGTATTTTTTTCTTTGTTTCTACAGAATTGTGTTTGTTACTCTGCATTTTTTCTATTTAAAGTCATACTTTTTTTTATGTATGCATAACAATTCAGTTAATCATTTCAACAGATTTGCAAGAATAAAACTCACGCGGAGTAAATGGTAAATTTTTAAAAAATGAATATACTTTAGAACTGCTCTTGATGAAACAAAAGCAAATCCTACCAAACACAGTGTTTTAAAGCTCGAAGTTGAAGCTGGTATATTGTTGTTATTGTTAAGTTAAAAAAAAATTACTTACAGAAGTTGTGAGAAATCTGTCTTTTCAACAAGATCCAATTTTAAGCCAGCTGTGATTTAATATGGGCTGATTTCATTCCTTGTATTTTCAGGGGGAAAAGTCAGTGATGGATGTAGTTCTTAAACAGCATTATGTAGTAGCATTGTATAGAAGACACTAAATAAGATAAAATGGTTCTGGTAGAACTTGTGAAAGGAAGTAATTCTTGGGAAGCCCAAGTCTTTATGAATACTTATTTTGATTTATTTTATCTACAAAACACATTAGCACTCTGAAAAAGACCATACCTATAAAAGCAGATGAGCAAACAGTAACTGTTTACAAGCAGCAGCTGTATACAAATGTACCTAGAGATGTTGTGGGCCACTTTCCACTTACTTGAAAGACAGGAAATACAAGCAAACAATTATGTCTTTTCCCTGCTGTTGTGGCTCTGACACTCGTTTGTTTCTGCCTCAGGAAAACCTCTTATTTCTTCCTAGTCACAGTAACAATTTTCATCCAAGCTTCCATAGCTTATCTTCAGGACAGTAATCCTGTTGCAGCAGGTTTGGGTTTGGCTTTTCTAATACTTTGGGGCAAGTATTTTGCCTTTGCATTGGTGAGGACGTACTCAGGGGCCTGTTCAACAGCTGATTTGGGCAAAACCCCAAAGTTGAATTATTCTACCTCCCTTAACAGAGATGATCAAAGCAGAACATGGGGAGAAGGGAGTGTACCAGCCTGAGGAGGAAATAAATGTGTAGATAGAAGCGCCAGATAATTTCCTTTTCTTCCTTCATGCAGAGGGCAGGGTAGAAGGGGGTTGGAAATCTGCTTCTTTGTAATCTCTCTCTTGTGGGAAGTTCTGATCAGTCACACTGACATGGTCCTGGAACCAGGGCCTGGGCTCTCATACCCCATAAATCTGAGACCTTCTGTACTGGGATCAAAAAAGGAAGGAGAATCCTGGCTTTTGTGTCTGGTTTGTAAACGGTGCTGGTGTCACAGGGGAATATAATCCCCTAAACTGAGCCCTTTTTCCAGTTGTCTCAGTGGGTTGCTATGCCTTGGTCCTGTTGGACAGAGCTGTAAACAAGCTGTGTTCCATGTTTGTGACAGGGGAAAAGCTGAGCCACTGACACTCCATGCTCATTCCCATTCCCATCTGCTCCTGGATTTTGTGGACCAAGGAGACCCCTGTGATCATTTTGCCTGACTTCTTGCCTAACACAGGCCATAAATTTCATGTAGGAATTTTTGGAATCAGTCTATAAATTCCAACTTTCATAGTTTCTGCAAGACCTACTGCCAGCACCTTCTGCCAGACCTTACAAATGAAGGATAGATCTCTTATTTGCAAGGCACTTCTCAAAAACCTTTCAAAAACAAGCTACGTGTGCAATTCCTGCTAGAAAAACCAACCCAACCCCCCAAAAAGTTCCAAATCCAATCAAATATTTTATTGTTGCTCCATCTATGTTGAGTCTTTTAGTTCTGGTAACGCCTAAGCTTTGTTGATTCCTCTTTGTGATGGACAGCTCTAGAAACTGTTTGGCAAACATTGCATAACCTTGGCATTTCTAGTTTTCAGCAGTTTTACTTTCTGACTAGTGTGTTTTTGGTGCTCTTTGTTTTGTTTCAGATTACACTGATTCTACACATCTGAAGTGGTTTTGTATCTGCTTTGTAGGTGGCAGCTATTTAATTCAGGAAGACTTCATCTGACAGCTTTGGAATTGTACAGCTCAGCCAGTTACTATTTATTTCTAATAACAGCAAACTGGTTTGGTTGTGTTGCATTATTTTTTGTATTAACACTTATATAAGCATTAAGAACTCCTGCTTTCTGTAATGGCTTTGTCATTTAAATTACATGTAACTTATTCTTACCTTATTATGAAAAATACTACCTTCTTTGTTTTACTCTGAACTGTATTCTAATGCATAAATCTCAACTTTCTCTAAGTGCTGGAGTGTTTCAGATGTTTCATACACTGACCTCCCCAAAAAACATCCTCTATAGATCCAGTGTGCTCTATACCATTGAAATAGGTACCATATTTTATAGCAACTTAGAAGCATTCTCTTTAATTCCTTTGTATAAATTATGATCCATTAATATCTCACCATGAGGAAAACAGATGCGCCTAACTTTAAAAAGGGAATGTAGGCTGGAACTGGGATGAATAATAAAAAGCTTTTCTGTCTAATTAACATCTGATCTTTTAGAAAAAAAATTCTGAGGAGGGAGTGTAAATTTCAAGCCTTGGAATGGTTTGTGAACTGAACATAAAAAATATCAACTAAGTTAATCAAGGCACGCCATTGAGTTATTGTCCTACATTTAGAACAAAACCTAAAAACATCAGAACATTCTGTAATTTTTGAAGTCTATGTGAAGAAATTGGTTATAAAATTGGTTATATTGGTTATAAAATGTCAAAACGTGACTTTCCAGTAACTTAATCATTTTCTATTTGCTTTTTTTTTTCTGCCAGAAGAGAAAGTTCATCTGCATGATGAGAAAATAAATTTTAAAAATAGCCTATTTCCCCAAAAATGATTAGAAAATCAGTATTTATTAAGAATTACTTTAAAATAATGAGCAGCTCTAGTGGAGATGTTTTAGAATCTCAGACGAGACCACTGAACATTAATTAAGAATGTACTGTCTGGCCTCTCTGTTGGCAATCAGAAAGAGCTGCTCGTGTACCTTAATCTTGGGCATTTTTGTTCTGTTTTGATATTGTCTGCTACAATCCATGTGCAGTCCTTCCTCTAACCAAATAATTTAGGTAGTCAGCCACTTAAATACTGTAAAATACCAGATGATATCTTTACAGTATCAATGTAACACTGCATGGGGCATTGTTTCAGCCAGAAAGAATTTCTCTTGAAAAGTGAGCATGGCTAGAGAAGGTTCTAATGCTTTTTTTCCTGCATTATGCTCAATGTAGCATAGGAATCAGCTCATCAAATTGCTGAGTGAGGTAGGGGCTTCTGTGCTCTCCTTCATCTTCTGGTAGAGAAGCAGAACAGAATTTCTGGGTTTCCCAGGAGTGTCGCAGCTGATGCCAATGCAACAAGCCTTGTTATTAGGGCTAGTGCTCCTTGCACTCTCCTCTGCTGCTCTCACACGTACAGAGGAATCACAACAACCTGACACATGAAACGTTTAGAACATCCACTCTCTGCTTTGCAATTATTGATTTTTACACTGCATTCCTACTATGCATTTCAGTCATGCTTCAATATTTTACTGACTCAGAGGTAATGTGGGTCTGAAGAGCTTGAAGGCTATAAATTTTATATTGATTGACATTATAACATCTGAATTTAGAAATACCTGGCATGAATAAAATGTAAAACAGGATGATTATGTGTGATTAAATAGTTTACTTTTATATTGTATATTAGTCATGCCATCATCCAATTAAAAGGATAATCAAACAAAAGTGATTTTAAATTTTTCACCAGTGTGGGCTGCATAAAGAGGATTATGGAGCTTTATGAAGTAGTTTGCATAATGTAATGCTCAAGAATAGAATCTGAGTCAAAGCTGAGCTGCACATGGTAAATTAGGCAACTTTTACTTTCTCCTTGACATAAATCCAGAGTATAAGTTTTGCCTGTGAAATTTAATGGGAGTGTCTCCAAGTTAGGAAGAGAGTCTCAGAACAAGGTTGCAATTTGTGCTCTTTTTTCAAGAATTCTTCTCAGGCCTGACTTTGTCATGTACATGAGTACTGAGACCAGGATGGCTGGCTGTGGGTTTTGTGTTCTGCTAGACCAGACTTTACTTTTTCTTCAACAGAAACTGATTTAAATAATTGTTACTACTTCATGCCAGTGTTATTACATGTTATCCACTGAAGCCTGCTGTTGCTTATTGCCATTAGTGAGCCTTGTTCTCCTAATTAACCCAGTGATCCTCTTCATTTAATTTGATTAACTGCAAATGGGTAAGAATATAGTAATTTGGCCTCTGATACCATTGGTAAAGATCAAAGGCATTGAATGAGGCTTGTTTGGCTTTGTGGTTCAAGTGCACAAGGCAGAGAAGTTTGAAGCACTGTGGGAAAGGTGTTTCATTTCCCCCCATCTCATTTAAAACTGGCAATGGTTAATTCAGCATCTTCCATTTAGTTCTGTTCTTCCCCAAAAAAATACAGTTATTTCAGATACTTAGTTGTTATTGGAGACATTTTTATAGTGAGGCTTTTTCGTCCTGCTTGTGTGAAAGTCTCAGCCCTCGCATTAATCTTGTCAAAGGCTGTCTTGTCACATCTTGTCTTGTTTCATATGTAGCGTAAAATAGCAGCCTGTTTGTTGTTTTTAATAATGTTTTCACTTTCAGGACTTCTTTGAAAAAATAATTTTATAATCCAATATTTTATGCATTCTCATTATTCTGTAATTCATGAATTTGTTTGAATTGACTGACAGTTGTGATCTGAAAATCCCTGATCTTTGTATTTTGTCACAGGGATCATGAGTGAAACTGAATGGTAAGAAATAGATTTATACTGGTGTGTTAATGACCTAAACTAAAAGATCCCAGTGCTCAGTCATGTCACAAGAGAGAAGCAAGCCTCTTCTCTTTTTAACAAGATAACAAGAAACCCTCTAATGCTACAAGAGATTTATAACTTAGCTGCTCTAAATTCCTCCCTCGGAGTTTTAGTGGTTTAATGCAAAGATAGTCACTCTAAGGGCTACCTGGCTGTAAGAATGTCTGAATTAAAATGGTTTCCTGAAATTGTGAAGGAGACATTTGCAAAGCAGTCCTACTGATGTGTAAAAGTAATTGAAATGTGAAGCTATTTTTCCTGATTTCCTATAGCACTTGACAGCCCCTTTCCTCCCTCATTATTATGTGTGAATATTAGGAAGAAAAGAAGAGATTGGGGTACAGTCTGTGTGAATTTTGTCTGAAGCTGAGGCTGCACGACAGCATGAAATACCAGTACTGTGAAAAAGATAAAAGCTGCCTCAACTTATTTGTACTAAGAGGTACTAAAATGCTATTTTACCAGGAAGCTCTGTTGGATGACTGGGGGTGTTTTACAGACGCCTGTCTTGCAGGGCAGAGATTCCACCTGCTCTGAACATCCCATGGCTCACCAAGAGTTGGTTGCTGTAGTTTGGCAGTGGCAAAGGACAGGGACATGAGGATCAATGTCCTATGTGGTTTGTCCACAGCTTTCAAGCATGTAAGTGAATGATTCCCTGTTAGGGCAGAGGATGGATTAATTGCATTCAAAACATAAAAGCATTGCCTGAACATGGTAAGAGTCATGTTAGAGGAAGAAGTTTGCAGAACAAGCTATGCACAAATTTGGTGCACAAAGAGCTTGAGTCATCCTTCTTGGTGTTGTTGAAGTGGGTTGTTTCTTTGCCTTTTATTTACTTTGTCTCCCTCAGCAAACCTGGGAAGTCTTTATATTTAAGGACATATCTTTCACTTTATTATTTCTGTATTTTGTAATAAGATGTGTTATTAGGGACTGTGAACTTTTACTTTCTTTTGGTCTGTCTACTAAAAGGAAAGACTAATGGGGAGAACAGTCCACTCCAGAGTTGTATCTGAATTGCACCATCAGCCAGCCCTGGAAGTGAGCCTTTTGGTGCTTTAGTGGAAGAGAACCAGATACGTGAACTGATATTCCAATATTGATTATTTTTGAAAATACTTATGTTTAAAAAAGCTGCTTTAGAGGAACAACAAAAATTTGGTTTCTCAGAATGTCATTGCCTGGGAGTTTCTTTGTCCAGGTAGTGGGTGCATTTTTGAGTGAAGCTCATCCAGGCAAGTTTGTTACTGCAGTGATTTGCACTCCTTTGTGTCTTAGCCAGGCATAGGCTATAGTTTTGTGCTTTCCTGTGCTTAATCTGTATCCACTTGGCATCACTTTGTGAGTGAAGAATCAGGGCTACTAGGCAGTTCTGAGTTGACCTGATCCTTCATGCACTTGCAAAAAAATTATAAATTACCCAGGGCACCACCAATTTCTTCAAAGTGGTGCTTTCACTGTCGTGCCAACTTCTGCTGATTTCAAAGCAGGTAGGACCTGGCCAGTGATACTCACACCTTGCACTCAGGGCTGTGTGTGGTGGAGTCTCCACTCCATTCTCTGCTGTCCCCAGGTGATGCAGTGGAGCAGTGGCCACCTGCAACTGGCCACTTACGAGCTGCTCCTCATGCCATAAACCCCACAGCAGGGCAGCAGGTGGTGTGTAAGCTGTGGGATCTGAGAAATGTTCTTGTTGGAGGCACAGCAAATTACTTCCCACAGTGAAACATTTGGGTAATCCATTGCCATCTGGCTTTATTTTGTGAACCCACTCAATTGGCCAATACATTCAAAATATCGCTGCAACTTCTTTCTCTCAGAGAGAGTCTTGAAAAAATAAAAATTTAGGTGATAAAATTACGTACACTTTTTTTTCCCCCACTCCTGTTTAAATTGTAAAGGATTTCTTTATATTCATGTTATCATTAGGTTTTGAAAAATAGCCTTTTCTTGGACTGAAAAATGTCCTTCTGTGGGAAATGCAGACACAGGGTACCTTTCACAAATGCTGTGATTTTATTAGGTGCTCAAATAAACTGTGATAATGAACTGGTTCAGCCAAGTAGACTGAGAGGCAATGACTCAGGGCTGTCATACCCGTATTTATCAGGGTATGGGTAGTCTAACACTTAGAGACGGAGATACTGGTGCTTGAACTCAGCTCTCTGGTTTCTCCCCTGCTTTCCAGATGCAATAGATGCTTCTGTCCACATTTGCATGATTGGAATGCCTATGCCCCAAATTTCTGTGGGTTTTGTGGGGCAAATCCAGAATGGATAGGAATAGGAAGTCAAATGACTTGAAAATACAGTTGTCTGCTATTAATTTTCGGCTTATCTGACAATCTTTTGTGATAGGTATTTCTGAGGAATTGACAAGGGCAAAGATTATAAAGGAATATGCTTTATATCCTTAAAGTTTCTTGAAAGATGCATAACTTAAACTTCAGTCTGTATTTCAGACCCACATGTGGCTGTCTTAGAATGCAGGATATATTCACTTAGGTAAAAACAGAGCCTGACACTGTCCTAGGCACACACTTGAGGAGGAGATGAATTTGTTCCTGCAGCTCTGTCTGCCCCCATGGCACCTTCACACTGGGTTGCTCATTATCTCTATGCCAATCAGCTGTGAGGGCTTGATTAACATTGTCAAGCTCCACCTACCTGTGACAGAACACAAGACTTCTGTTTAGGTATTTCTTTTTTCTTTATCTGCTGAAAACCAAATAATGCAGTTTTTAAACTCTGTGTCCTCCTGACAGCTTTAAAATTATATATATTCACACATCCATCATTCATATATATATATATATATATATATATACTTATACTATATATATATACTATACTTATATATATATATATACTTATATACTTATATATATATATATACACACATATATATGTGTATATATATATATACATATACATATATATACACACATATATATGAGTATATATATATATATATATATATATATATGTTGTTTCAGGCTGCTGGCAGACTCAAGTTGTAATCAGTTTAGATTTTGACAAGAATATGCAGATGCTAGATATTCCATGAAATTTTTACTGAATTACAGTTTCTGGAAAACCAGCTACCAGCAATCTAGACTATTTCTTAGACTGCTGGCTTTTAGTTCTCATCATGCTTGATCTGTTTACTCCTGAGCAGCAGAAGACACTGACAGCAGTATCCTTGGGACACCTGTAACACAACCTGTATTTTGTTCTGAGTGTGCTCCTGCACTGTTTCCTGCCTTAGCTCTTGGGAGTTTGTGCTGTTGATTAAAATGACAGCTATTTATTTATTTAAAACTTAATCACAACTACATTCAGGGATCTGTGAAAAGGTGGTTTTGACATTTTTTCACACATCAATGTTTAATTAAAAGTCACTTGAAAACAAATAAATAATTGGGGATGACATTTTACAGGAGTTTTTACTTGAGGTCTCTAATTCCTGATGAGCAAGACGTGAAGGCAGGCATTATAAAGCTGCTGAGTGGGATGTGAAAGAAATTCTATCCCATTTCATGGGTCGAAGAGACCTGTATGGATAAGTCATGGCAGAAACTCACAGAATGATCAATATTGTAAACAAGAACTCTGGACAGTAAAATAGAAGCCTAAAAAGTGATGGGAAATGCTAAACTTTGGACAGTAAAATAGAAGCTAAAAAGGGATGGGTATTGCTTAAATATTTTGAATAGATTTCACTTTCAAAGCAAACCCTTACACACCTCAGTGCTCTGCACAATCAATAGCAGAAATTAATATGCAAAGCTGCCAGAAATATGATGGTGAAATCTAAAGCAGCTGTGTGCTGACAGTGTTGTTGCAGCCTAAGAGAAGTGTGCCCTTTTTTGGCAGCTCTAAGTGGACATCTCTGTGCAGTTTTGGGGTGATTGTACTCCTAGGGTAGGTTCTATGTGATGTGTGACATAATTAGCGTGGTATTTGATGAAAATTAAGGTTGTCCATAGATGTCATATGCATAGATGCCATAATCTATCAAACTATAATTGGAAGAGAAATGAAACCTTAAATAACAATATGAGACATCTTCAATTATTTCTAATAGATTGTTTTTTTCAGGCTAATGAATTTAAGACAATAAAGTGGGCTTGATTTTTAAAATCTTTTAATACAGATAGACTTCCTGTGAACTTGCCAAGAAATCCAAGAGCAGCACAAACCCTCACAGCTGATCATCCCTCAGCATAGGCTAAAAGAGTTTTTGCTGGTATGAAACAAGAGGTTGCCATGTGGCAGTGGCATTGTTTTTCAAGTAATGTGTCTGGAGAGAGCATAAATTGTGACACCTCTGAAGCAAGAAAAGGCAATTCTGCTAATGACAGTTCGTCAAGGTTGGCAAGATGCCTATACCATGTTTTCATTTTTGCTGTATTTTTGCCTTTTGCCCAAAGAATTGACTGTGAGGCAAATTTGGCTGTTGCTAATAAGCACTTAATAAAATAATCCTGGAGAATTACCTCAGCACTGACATGCACCACAGCCCATGGCATGTTCTGTGGAGTTTCTGATAAAGGCCTTTCAGACTGATGAATTCATAAATTGTGATGTGGAATAAGGGACTCTCATTTGAGTCTGGTTTACACTGCAGGATCAAAACAGGAGTCTGTTACTGCACCTAAGGACAGGTCCCTAAATGATCTTTAAATTACTGCAAAAATGTTGACTTGAGAGGAGCGAAATCAGGCAATTCCCATCCTTGTCAAGACCAAGTGAAGATGGATAGCTATGAATCCTGACTATGTCCAGGGGTCAGAAAAATCCTGACTCTATTTCTGCGAAACTGAGGTGGAGAGATGCTCAGCAGATTGCTAAAATAAAAATCAGGCAAATCAGGAACTTGATCCTAGTTCTTTTTGACAGCTTAAAGGATAAAAATAGGCTTACGTTCTCTCCTCAAGGAGAAAATGTTCAATTGCAAAGCAGGTATCCAACAGCTAACTCGTGGCCAGAGCAAAGCAAAGACTGGCCTGTTGCTGATAGGTTTACTTGGGGCTGCATTGTTGTATAGATACGCCTGAGCTCTGCTTGTCACAATAGGTGTTCTTCTAGTGGTCTCAATTTCCTTGCCACCCAAAATTTAGGAATGCATTGGCTCAGTCTCTGAAGTAAGAGAAAACAGACAATAAACTTTATGGCAAAGCTATAGATATTGTTTAGGTGAGGGATCCCTCACAGGGGAATTCTGTCAAATATAACTCTGATCTTATCTAAATTCACAGAGAATCTCATAAAGAATCTACGGCTCTCCTCAGCTGAGTGTGTCAAGGGATAAGTAATTTGTCATTAAATGTGCTCAGAACCTTTCTGAATTTGACCTGCATTTATTAAAATCCGTGATACAGTGTTTAACAAAGAAACAGTAATATGTGCTCTCCAACTTCAAGAGTTTACAGTGTCGTAGTCTTGGGGGTTTTTGGGTTTTTTGTGGCTCCATTACTCATATCTTGAAAAGAGTTGCAGGTTTCTGATTTAACCCCCCATGCATCAAATATGACAATTAAAAGTGTTTTTCTGCTGATTAATGGCTGTGGATCCCTGCATGACTCTGCATTTTGTTCTGTTCTCTCTGGAAGTCCATGTCTTGATATGATAGTAAAATCGAGGGAACATCTCCACACAGCTGGGTGAGGGAACACATTTATCTGGTTCTGTTGTCCATTGTCATGCAGAAAGTATTTTGTCATCTATAGGTGGCTGCAAAATTACTTTCTAGAAATTCTTGGGGAAGTTACAGTTAAGCCCATATTTACTGGAACTTTCACATTCCACTGCCAATGGTTTTGCAGAATATTTTATAACACGGTTTTAGGAGTACTTAATCTATATGTATTGGTTCCAACAATGAATAAAAATAATATTTTATGTAAAAGTACATGTATATTAAATAACTTCCTTGATGAAAATCAGTTTCAAATGCACCTAAGTGGGCTTCTCCAGTGCCCCTTTATTCACAAGGGTTCAAAACTGGCAACCCACAATTTCATTCCAAAGCAATCCAGTTTAGTTGCCATGGAGACAGTCAGGATGTTAGTGATCTGGATTATTATTTAAAAAGCTGAACTACTTCCCTGTGTGCTTCCTGCTTCCTCTTCCCTAATCCTGAGATCCCATCAGGCTTTGAACATACAACCCGCTCTTGGCAGTGAACTGGCTTCTTAAATCATTCTTCCTGTTGGAGGAATTTTGAGGTCTGGGCACACCCCACTCCTTAGCTCTGAGCCTTACGTGCCCTTGTCCCCAGGAATTCGTGTGGAGGGTGCTCTAGATATTAATCCACACATCAGTGCTGGTCAAGGCTTTTGCATTTGGGGTCAATTCATGTTTCTGCATCCTCCTTCCAGTGCAAAGAACCAGGGTTTACACTTCTACACCCTATCAGTGGTGAAGCTTAACTTCTCTTTGCATAAACCCCAGATTTTTTGGGGAATATATCTGGTTTTATCCTCAAAAAGTATATATTTTTCTTCCCTCCTGGCTGACTGCAGAATGTGAGGTGGACTTTGCTTAATGTGGTCAGGTTGAATGTTTAATGACGTCTATAGCGAAGTTGTCATTAGCTCTTGTTTGGTACCCTTAGGCAAAAACTAATTTGAAGCTTGAATTATCAAGACTGCTTCTATTTGACAGAGAAATATTATATTATTTTAAAAAAAAATTAATTACCAGTCCAAAGTATGACAGATGTTTGTCATTCCTAACAGTGTATGAGGTGTTGACAAGTTTAGAGAGAAAAAAAAAAAGGCTAAAACTGAGAAGGGGGAAAAGACCAAAACAAACACTCCCCCAAACTTTGTTTGTAGTTCCTGTCCTTGAAATGTACAGTGTAATCTTTCCTTATTTATTCATTCCACTCCACTTTGCCCTCGCTGCTATTATGCTGGCTCCAACAAGGAAGGTGACCCTTAACTATTCAAAACAAGTCTGGAGTAATATACTAATAAAAATTCATGTGGTGTTTAAAAAAATGAAAAAGAAAAGCTCAAATCTTTGTTCAAGGTCCATTAAAATGTACAGACCATTCTGCAATACTTTCATTAGCAAGCTCCTTGCTTGGAAAAGTCCTGCCTATTGTGTGATGAATTCCCATATTGACTGTCTTGTCCTCTCCAAAGATAGAAGATAAATACAACGACAAAAACAACAGCAACAATTACAATTGTAACATGGTGGAAGAATGATAGCAGACAAGTTTCATATGCAGTCTAGTATGAGATGCATTATCTTTTGGTAAATTCTGATCTCACATCATTTGGCCATTCAATATCATTGAAGGAATCTGTAACTCACACTACATATAAATCAAAATGTTAGCAAAGGTCCACGTTAGTTTGCAATATAATACCTGAGCCCTAAAGAGAACTCTTCTAATGCTGCCATGGGGAAGTAAAGGGCAACATAAACCAGAGGTAAATGCAAACTTTTGGGCTGGAATAACTTATCATGCCTGAAAACCCTGGTGCAATGAATGATCTGTTCAAAGGGGACATTTACAATCAAGCAGATCTTTCCTCAGCTTTAGGGACTAAGGGAATAATGTTGCTTAGGAACAACCTGCATGTTTAAACACTGTTTTAAACAAAAATGGCATAATCCAGTTAATGAATTCCAAACTCTGAAACTCTTAATTTCTGCACTACTGTCTTGTCTAAAGGTTGTCTTTGTTAGAAGTATATGAAAACACAGAAGAACAAGTTCTCAATCATTCAGACAATCTTTATTTCTATTTTACTGTCTTTCAGTCAAGATTTTCCAACTGATGGCATCCCTGTGTATTTTAAGTACCAGACCTTCTTTCAAGGCTGTGTAAGTAATTGGGTAACGGAGCTGTCACCATTTGGTTCTGTCTATACAACTCCAGAGTCTCTTGAGTTGTAGACAATAATAATTCCTCCAAGTGAATCCAGCAGCCTTGGGCCTTGTTCTTCTCTTTATGCAAAACCAACAAGGAGGAGCTGCTCAGTGAACTGCTGTGACTGCAGCATTGGATGGCTGAGAAATTGCTGCTTGTCTGGCTGGATGATGGACCCTGAGGATGCACATGAGAGCATCCATGGGTGTGCCTCTGGGGCAGCGCTGTGGGACAGCAGAGCTGAGATATTCTGAGTTGTGTAAAAAAAGTCACAAAAAAACCTGTTCAGCAGCAAAATTGCATGTATTTTAGTAAGGTTTGGGATCATCCAGTGAAATCTGGAAGGGACTGCTCCTACCTCCCAGCACTGTGGGTCTCTGTGGGTGCTGCTGCTCAAACCAGAGCAAGATGGAATGCTGCAGACACGAGTACTTGTCCAGTAATATCATCCTCAAAGAGGCTGTCCCTGATGAATTTCAGCTGTCACTGAATTGAGAGTCTTCTTAGGGATATTATGTCGGTGGCAGGTCTTTCCTAAATATTCTGTCTGTTCCATGTTAGAACTGAGAAGGATCAATGTAATCCTGAGGAGAGGGTTTGGTTTTCAGTTGGATTTGCCTGAATGCACAAACACTTTACCAATTCATTTCTTTTCTGTGTTATATTGAAGGTTTTCTAAACATGCAATAAGCTTATTAAAAAAAAAAAAAAAAAAGAAAGGAAGAAGGGAAATCTAGAAGATAAAGGGCTTAGAATCAACTCAAAGAAAAACAGTCACTAGTGATAAATGTAAGGTAGCTGGCAATTGATCACAATATTGAAGAATTTTACTTCCATTAGCCTTATGGTCTCCTATTACATTCTCTCCAATCTTAAGTAAAACTAGATCCATGTGAACCTTTTGTAAATAAGATCAATCAAAGCCCCTTTAAAGATTACCAAGATGATGAAGATATTTTTTCCAAGAATTGCTCTGCAGCCTTATCCATACATTTTGCTGGGAATTAAAATCTCTGATTTTGGCAATGGCGATGGGGGGAAAACCAGACTCCTTGGCTTTACCTGATGTAAAGGAAGTGCACAGCAGAATTTGATGAACTCTGTGTCAAAAGGTGAATACAGGAGCACTTTGTAGGAGATGAATTTTGAGAGCTGTCCAGGCTTCAGTAAGTCCATAAATATGGGATCAGTATCAAAGTATGATTCACCTAAAATGCAGGCAGAAGTTTAGGTTTTGGATAGCAAGGGGTTTTTTGCGTGTAGTTTTCTGCTTTTGTCTTATGAAAGGGATGAAGTTTTCTTTTCCATTTTCTATTGCCTTTGTGGCTACATTTATGCTTCCTGCTGACAGTGAGTAGAGGTTTCAAACGTCATACTTAGTGCTTATTGCTATTATCCATCAATACAGTGGCACACAATTCCACCGATTTTAATATAATTGAAGCAAATTAATTTTAATAACTAAAATCTGAACATTAGCATTAGTTGAAATGGAAATAAAATTGCTCCCATCTCGTGTTCAAATTACTGCTTCTTTTCATAAATTTTAAAACAGCTGACTCTGGATTCCTACCTGCATTTTGGAGGAAAATTTATTGCTGCTATTTTTTTAACAAGGACTCATGCAGAATTCTATGGCAGCTGTAATTATGCAATAGATAAGTACAACAAAAAAGGCTGAGGACTGCTCCTCTGCTGCAGGAGTCTACAGCAGAGAACATTACATCATAATTTCCTAATACATAACTGGGCATCCTCAAGGGGTGCAACATATTATTAACCATATTTTCAAACTGTGCTAATGGAATTAATTGGAAAGGGAAAAAAAATCAAATATTTGACTCATTAAAATAAGTGCATTTTATTTCAGGTTTTATGGAATTACTTGTTTTATCATTCTTGCATAAAAATCTCAAAATGTTTAATGCTGGAATTATTTTGACCTTTGTTAAAGCTTTTCCTGGTGGACTTGTTCTGCTGTTTGGGCTTGAAATTATTTTTTCCTTAGTGAAGCGGGGCAGTACTTCTAATCTTTTATAATCAAAAATAATAATCAAACTGCTAAAAATTCTCTCCTACTGCTTTAATCCTTGCTAAGTCTCACAGCAGCCTAATGTCAATGTACCCAGCAGTGAGAGAGTTCTGAGACATGTGACCTGTACAAAACTAAGGGAGTTCTCATCTCCTAATCCCACACACACAAAAAAAACCACTGGAATTTTATGACTGGTTTTAGATTTCATTTTCCCAATTCTGTGTCAATAAAGGAATGCTCTGAGGATTTCAAAACTCTGGGGAGCTCTAGTCCATGTTTACAGGTTTGTAAACTGAGGGCAGTAAAAGTTGTGGCTTAATTGATCTGATTTTTCCTGCTTGGACAAATGGGCTTGACAGAGCCAGTAACTTTGACACAGTTCCATTGTTGGAGTGTAACTTCTTGGTGGTACATAACAAGATAAATATTTCTGCACAGGTCTGCTTCTCCTGTGCTGTTTGGTATTTCACTTCTGTGCTTCGTGGCTCTGACCTGCAAGGAAAGTCTTTATCTGCAGCAAAAAGCTTCTGTCTGGCTGCTTTTACTGATTGGGAAAGTTGCAGTGGGTGAGCATATCAGTAGAACTGCCCTTCTAGAAAACTGCATCTGGTGTATTTACTCTGTGTTCATCCTTTCATGAGCTGGTTGATTAAGCAGGTGATACTCCAAACTTTTACCTGCAGTAGAGAGTTGAACAGTGCTTTGGGGGCTGTGTTTAGACAGTGAGAATATCTTGCTCTGCAGCAGACATTTGCACAGGCAGGACTTGATGTCCAAGGCTGAGGGACCCTGCTGAATTTTACACTGTGCCATTGCAGTTTGCAAGAGGTGTTTTCCTGTTCCTATCATTCAGTAACTTTCCTTTAAGTAACCTAATTGCTACTTACAAAACTCTGTGCAGGAAGCAAGAAATGCAAATTACTGTGGTTGATGCAGACTGCCTCTTAATTTGAATTAATGCTTGAGAATAATAGTGTGTTTTATCTCTGCTCAACTTAACGGAGCCTTATTAAATTTTAATTTTTTACTTCCCTCTTTTCCCCGAGTCCAAAGGGTGCACAAACCTTACTGAATGGTGTTAGACAGTATCATGTTGGAGCAGGTGATTTTGGAGGGAGGATCAGAGACTGTGCATATGAGAACTGCTACTGCTGCATTAAAATTTAATGGTTGAATTGCAAGGGTTCATGAAGGGAGTAGGCTGACTTCTTACTTTGGGATAGTCGGTGCCATTAACTTTCTTCATGTTTATGAAAATTAAAGTTAATTTATGAGGCACTTTTTTCTCTTTGCCTTGCCTTTGTGCTCAGGTTGAGGACTGGAAAGTGAGATTATGTAAATTGTTTAATTTAATTAGTAGTCTCATGACAAATGTTCTGGAAAGCATTAGTGACTGACCTGTGCCCTGACATTATTGAACTATAAAGCAAATACCCATGAGAAGAAACTATAGTGAATTAGCAAATTTTCTAACAAAAGCTGAAAATTAAACTCTCATATAATTGTGTCTGTGCAAATCCCTTGTACTAACTCTGAGACTCTGTAACTTGAGGTGAAAAGCAATTTCTAACTCTTTGTTGAGCTGACAGGGTGCTAGTTATACCTTTTTTCCCATTCCACCCCAAATCCTTTCCCCCAAACCTTTGTGTGTCAGAGCTGTAATTCCCTGAAGGGATGGAGGGAGGTTTGCAGTGTGTATTAGTGACTCTCTTAGAATCTCTTGGAATCCCTGTATTTAAAATGTATGGAAAAACTTCGTGGATGGTGATGAGAATTTAAGCCATTTCAGTGTCATGCCAACCCATTACCAATCACTCCTTCCTTATTTTTTAAACATAAATTCTGTAAGTGGAGCTTAAGAGAAATCAATAGCACATGGAGGATTTAATGTGGATCAAAGTAGAATTACTTTAGGTAATTTACCTTTAGAGATCAGTTGCTAATAATTAATGTCTTTAATTTTATGAGACGCTATTAGCAGCTTGTAGAGGAAATGTAAACTTGTTTAGATAAAGAATGCTACATGTGTGAATATATGACTCTCAAAATGTTTCTAATGCTGTCATCTATCTAGGCAAACCAAGCCATCTGCCACACTGATTATGAGAGAAAGCTGTGATAATTTAGTTTCCTAAAGAGATTAGACTAGTGAATTTTCACCCATGTTGAAAGCTGGATGTTAGAGCAGAAAGTGTGTCCCTGCTCACCAGCATTTCACGAATTGTATTTCTTAAACCCAGACTTGTGTTATTTTTGTGATGGTAGCTGTTGTTTGGTATTTGGGTTTTGGTGGTTTGTTGGTTTTGTTTTGTGTGTTTGAGATTTTCCAGTATCTCGGAGCTGTTTTGTCATCCCTTCCAAGGCTCCTGCCATTCTGGAGGTATCAGTGCTGATGATTGGACTAAGGAAGAGTTTTGTATGTCAGAATGACGCCTTGATGAGAGCAAAACATTGCAACCTTGTTGCATAATCTCTTAAAAACATTTTAACAATTCCAATAGCTTTTTCCCCCCCTTTGAAATCTAAATCTCTGACACTCTATGTATAGCTTAGATTCCATTATGAGTGTGCTGTGATATAGTTTAGACACTTTGAGCTTGCTACAAAGTGATCTTATCTTCCTTCCTCAAAAGTTTGGTTTCTAAAGACATCCTCTTTTACTTATTTGCATCAGCTTCTCCATTGCATCATAAAAAAACAAAGTGTGTATTATAGCATGAAAGCAGCACCCAGTCCACTGATCAGTGCAGGAGTGAAACAGGGCTTTTGAACAAGAGGGTGCAGTGAGGCAGTTTGGAATTATCATCAGGTCCCAGCTTCATCTTTGAATTCTTCAAAGCAGCAGGAGTGTTGTTAAAAGAATATATCTGCTTTTAAAGGAGGAGGATGTTAATTAAGTGACGTTCGCTGCCAAATATTGGTAATATTTGACATGCAAAGCCAGGGCTTGTAGAACAGCTTGGTGTGATGTTTCTGGCTCCTGCAGGCCTTTCAACAAGCTGGACAGAACTCAGCAGAGCCTGCTGGGCTTCAATCCTGGCTCTGGTTGAGTTGTTAAAGGTAAATCCTTAAACTTATTGAGTCCAATGTGCTTCTGCTGAGACACTGATGCTGGAGGGTGAGGGACACCAAGTGGCACTGTGACCAAAATGAGCTGATTTCACATCAGTACTTCTCAGTTGTTAATCGAAATACTGACATTTAACTCCAGGAGCTCCTGTGCCATTATAGCACAACTGTTGGGTTTGGGTTTTTTTGAATTAGCAAATATTAGTGTTAGCAACTGTGGGTACAGCATGGGGCTGTGCTTTCTGAAGCTGACAATCCAGATCTGGCCTAACAGCTGAACTTGTAAAGAAAAGGCTGTCCAATTTTTAGGACCTCGAGCTCCAAAAATCAAATCATCCATGTGTGGGAATCACCCTGTACCAGACTGGGAGATTGGTTTGGCTCTTTCAGCTAGATTAGAGAGCCAGAGTTAACACAGCTCCCCAGCAGCAAACAGCTGAAGTAATGATCACAATTTACAATCAGGATGCTTAGGGCTTTAGGGTAAAGCAGGACAGGAGAGGGGGAATGTGTCTAAGGGTTGGCAGTTGTCTAAGCAAGTCATAACTTCATATGGCTTTCCAATTGGTCCCTGTGACTCCTTGGACCTTCTGCCCTAACTAGCAGGTGAGCTTAATGTACTGAGGAGCCCAGGAGCAAAGTGCAGAGAGCTCCTGGTACTAACAGTGTAAAACAGCTCCCAACAGAGCAGGGAGCTGGAGAGAAAATTATCTCCTCAACATGATGCTGTTGTAGAGCCTCAAACAGTACTTCTGGAGCACACTGCACAGTCACTCAAATGAAGCTCTTAAGCAAAGCAGGCAGAAAAGTATAAATTAGCTGAGCAGGCACATATATCAGAAAAATTATTTTAAGTCCTGGAAGAATCTTGGCAGCAGAACCACACTCTTAAGACTTTTCAATCCAACAGAGATGTTCAACACAAATGTATTTTTGAGTACCAGCATTAAATAAGAGTCCTCTGAAGCAGTGACCTGGAGTCTGCTAAATTATCCTCTGTCTCAATAAGGCACAGTAGAAATGTTCATAACTGGGCAGCGTAAATGGACACGAGTTGATTACTGTCTCAGTCCCTTTGGAAATGAAATTCTGCAAGTCTTCACAGAGAAGGGCAAGATGAAATTACACCTTTGGTAATGTCTTGTATTAGCTCCTATCTGCACCTTTGCTTGAAAGCATTTATGCCTTTTGAGGAGGATATAATTCAAGGTGTAAGGGAGATGGATGCTGGAATTACAAGACCTCGCTTTCCCTATGCGTGGTACAGTTACAAATGTTTGCTCCCTCATTTCTTGGCAAATGCTGAACTATAGAAATCACTGCAATTGTTTGTTAATCACTGAAAATCAGAGCTGCCCCAGGCGAGAGTCTATCAAACCTCAGAGCTCACTTGATCAGATTGAAATCCTGATGTTCGTATTTTCAAAGTTCCAGTGAGCTGCTCTTTCAATTGGGAGTTGTACACACACATAACACAAGCTAATGATTGTAGGGGATGGATTGGAAGGCAAGGATTTCCAGGATCAGCAGATCCAGGGGAAGCTCTTCACACCCGTCAGGGTGCTCTGTGTGCCCTGGGCTCCCACCAGCCTTGGTTAGGGTACAAGCATGGCACATTCTGTCCTGATCCAAACACATGACCTTTTTTCATAATTTTGCACCTTTCAGAGTGAATTTAAGCTCAGTTTACCATGCTTATTAGTATTCAGGGAGAAAAGCTGACACTCCACAGAGCAGGTATCTGAGGGACATGGTGCAAAAAATGTCCCATTATGACAGAAAACAAAGTAATGGAAAAACATATATACTGAGATGGCAGTTTCTATTCCTACATGTCATATGAGAACTTCTGGCTGCAAAATTCAGGGTTTCCTTTGCAAGCCCTTGTTCACAAGAACTATTTTTGCTTATCTTCCTTACTTCCTCTAAAGGATCCTAATCTTTCAGTGTATGACTCCCTCTTTCACATGGCAGCTCAAACAGATCATGTTATGTTCCTGTAGAAAAGTGTGTTCCTCATACTTCAAGCAGCTGAAGATGAATACAAATCAAGTTCACCAAATCCTATTTTATCACCTAGAAAAATATTCCAGGTAATTTTTAATTATTTCTTTTAATAGCCATAATAATATTTTTTATTATATTGTGTGAATTTTCAAGAAATAGTCACTGATCCATTAATTGTTTTCTGATTTTAGTGATTCTTCGTGGCCCCTTTTATCTAAAATCCAAATCTCTGTTTTATTCAACTTTGCCACAATGTACCATGGAATGGTTTGAGTTGGCTTGGGCAGGACCTTAAAGTTCATCTTGTTCCAGCCCCTGCTATGGGACACCTTTCACCATCCCAGGGTGCTCCAAGCCCCATCCAACCTAGCCTTGGACACTTCCAGGGATGGGGCAGCCACAGCTTCTTTGGGCACCCTGTGCCAGGCCCTCCCCACCCTCACAGGGAGCAATTCCCTCCCAGTATCCCATCTATCCCGGCCGTCTGGCACTTTGAAGCCATTCCCCCTTGTCCTGTCCCTCCATTCCTTCCCTTCTATCCATTCCCTCCATCAAAAGTCACTCTCCAGCTCCCCTGGAGCCTCTTTAGCCCCTGGCAGGGGCTCTGAGGTCTCCCTGGAGCCTTCTCTTCTCCAGTTGAACACCCCCAGCTCTTCCATCCTGGCTCCAAAGCGGAGGAACTCAACCCTTGGAGCATCTTCCTGAAGATTAATGGTTATAAAAATGTAGCATTCACACCTCACTTGTCATCTAATTAATGTGAGACACACCTGGAATCACTAAATACATTCTGAAATAACACCTGATGCTGAAAAGATACCTGAGAACCTGTGCTCAAGGGAATTTTGACTTTTCTTTGGAATTTGGCAAAATATCTATCCTTGGCATAAAATAATTAAAAGGACATCTAGTCCAACCTATGGGAATAAACCTATTTTTTTTTTGTTTATACATAACAGGCACAAGACTCTGAACAATGGCTGAGCATAATATGTTTTGTTTCAAAAAATCTTAAATGCTATACTTGACTCCAGCAAAAATTCTGTGTGTTCACTCCTTCTGAAAATTAGGTTTGTTGTTCTTTTCCTAGAGTGCGGTAATCCGTTTTTTTCCTGGGCCTTATATGAGTCCAAATCCGGCTAGCATAAGACTCTAGCCCACACGGACCCGCATAGACAAAGGTAAAAGACGAGAGGCGCTCTTCTCCACGTGGGTGCAAGTATCCTGTTTATTGGCTTGGGGCAGGACACAGGTGATGGGTCACCCAGGTACAAAAGAGGGGTTGGAGCTCTCACACAGGAGGTTTTATACCCTCGGGGATGGGGGCGGGGGAGAGAGAACCGGAGCCAACGGGATACCACTGGGGAGGGGCGAAGCACCTGAGGGACAGGCCAGGTGTGCAGGGGGGAAACCATGTGATGAGGGAGGGGGAACCCACCACCAGTGCACCAACAACTAAATAAACTATTTAGTGCAACACAACACTAGAGTAATGACAATCTGGGTCTCAAAAGTAAAACCACACTGTACCATAACCTGGGAGTGTAACAATATGCTTGGATTTTTGTAAAAAAATTTGCAAGTTAAAGAAGAAGAAAGGAAGATTTGAATTTTTCAAAACTGGTTTTGATTTAACACTGCCTTCAAGATTTTAAAATCTTACACTTCTTCTCCAGTCAGTATTCCTATAGGCAGCTCTTTTCTATCCTAATAAAAATAGAGTAAAAATGCATTGCTCATGTGTTTTAATTGTGAATAAGAAAGCATTCTACCTTCCTCATGTAGGAAATGGGAAATGGACAGTTCTTTTCTTTTCCGGATCCCACAGACCTCACATAAATAAATGTTTTGATTTTTTATCCGTTCCACACACATTTTTCTGAAGTCTCTCAAATTCCCTGTGAAGCAACTTGTCTAAGTGTTGTGGTGTGTGTTCAGTTCCCAATTGAGTTATCTCTCCCGTTTTGTATTGTTTTGTGATGCTTCCCCCAGACACAACCCTATACCCAGTTCGATGGTTCAGTCCTGGTTCCCCCTTTCCCTCGAATGGTGTCCTCCCTGTCTGGGCTCACTGCCAAGCCCTTGTCTCCACCCCCGTTCCCATGGCAACTGCCCCTTTCCGTTATATTTTCCCCTCCTCCAGAGCCCCGTTCATCTCCTGAAACCCCCCATCCTTCCAGAAACTTCTCCCTTCCACAGGGGGTGATTGGGCAGGTGCCCCGAGCCCTTCCTTTGTTCGTGTATCACTTGTTGCCACCGGTGTCAGTCATGTTGAATTCCCCTCCTCAGTTTCTCCCGATTGGTTCTTGTACACCCCTTTATATACTGCTTCTCCCCCTTTTGTCCTTGTCTTTTCCCGCCGGATTCGCTGGAGACAATGATACATTAAAAACCACTGGACTGCACCGGGCGTGTTAAGACCCTCTTTTCTCTCCGGCTTCTCCGCCTTGCCGCTCCTGTTGCTGCTTCCTGCCGAAGGAAGGCGCAGCCCGGACGTCCCTGACGGATCCGGGTAGTGCCCCCCGCTGCTAGGTGCTGCTGTGCTCCGAGCTAGCCACGGCCGCCTTCCCCCCCGCTCGGATGGGAGTGAAGTGCATTCGACGCAGCAGCATGGCATTTAAGTATTTGTTTAAGTGTTTCTTACTTAGAGGGGAAAAAGTTACTTTCCCCAGAGATTTTATGTGTGCTTTGACAATTACATTTTTGCAGTGAAAAGTCTTTCCTCTATGCATACGTAGGGGAAGCAGATCTGTTCACAAGGAAATATTGATTGGAGAGCAACATTCACCCTCTGAGTGCTGTTACCTCAGAAATTCCCACCAGGAATCCTGTGCTGGAAGCTGTTGGATGGCAGCAGTGCCTCTCTCACATGATCGTTCTCTGAAGGTCATGTTTGTATCACATTTTAAATAGGGCAGGGTGAGAAGATCAAATCAATGAGTGCTTCAGCTATCTCCTGGTTTATCTCTAAGGCTGATCTGTGTGTTCCAGCTCCTTATCTCCTCCAAGAATTCCTGTCTTTCATATTGATTGGGGGTTTGGTGTCTTTTTGCAGAAAGTACAAATCCCTCTCATTAACTCATAATTGCATACTTTGGGCACTTATATTTGTTCTAAACCTAAGGATGTCAGCACAATGGGACAGGATGGGGCAACAAGTTACACAGACTCCATGCATTTACAGAAGGCTGAATAATAATCTTTATTAAGAAGCCCATACTTTTATAGACAGTTATGATACAGCTGGACCTAATTGGTCCTCCAATCAAAACACCATCACCATTGGCTAATTAAGAAACCACCCTTTGGTAAACAAATCTCCATAACACATTCCATATCTTCACAATACCAGGTGCAGCAAGTTGAGAATTGTTTCTCATTCTTTTCTCTGATCTTCTCACAGCCTTTCCCAGAATGATGCCTGGGAAAGTTGTGTTTCTCTCTGTGGCCAGAGAGCTGCTGCCACATAAGGGGATGTTGTAGGAGAGAATTTGGTGTTTCTTTCAGTCATTCAAGCTGTATAAACTGGACAACTGGAAGAAAACAGATGGGAATTTGCTAAGAACATGCAGTTGGGAAATGACTAAATGACCCACTGGCATATATGATGTCTTATGGATGAAGTACAATTATTAATAAAATAGTAGAAATCAATAATCTTATGGAACCCATCACACTGGCTGCAAATAGTGATTACTCTTGCTAAAATAGAGTAATTAGTGACATTTGGTTGAACTTTGATGGTGTTCTGAATATATGACATGTTCTCTGCTAGTCTTTCCCATGGTAAATGTAATGGCTTTTTGATAGTAATTGTGGAGTCTCATCCTGCTGAGATCTTTACCACAGATGCTTTTACAGAGGGCTTTGGCCACAGACTGTGGCAGACAGTATACTGAGGGGGGCACCTGGTTGGGTCACAGTGGGAACCATGGGTTCTGGGGAGCCAGTATGCTAAAAGGACTACCCTATATTTGGTCAAATTTCCAGTCCTTGTTTCCAGTTGGCTCCATGCCTTGTTCAAATAAGGTCATATCCTGAGTTCATGTTGTGATTGGACCTGTGTCCCTATACCTGGCTGCGTTTGTCCCACCCAGGGGTCTTTGGAATCTAGTCTCTGTACCTGTGCCATGTTTGCTATTTTGGTTATTAAAGTTTTTATTTTCTGGGCTAGTTCCATCGCTCCCATTCCTCTTCATTAGCCAGCTCCTCCTGGCTAAGCAGAAGCAGGGGGATCACAGTGGGCTTCTAAGCCCATAGTAATCTGTAAACTAAATGAATTGAACATTTCAGTGGAGATTTGGTAAAATGAATTGAAATTCAGAATATTCTGGTTGGTTTATTAATTGCTTGATAGTAACATTAAACTGAGTGGAAAAAAATTGATGGTATTCAAAAGAATAAGCTGAAAGTACTCTTCCTGCTCCAAGATCATCGCCCTGATTTTGTAAAACTTTGTTAAGCCTTCTGATGTTTACATTCTTTCAACAAACTTTCTCACACACAATTCTGTAAATAACCTATGTTTTGCATTCTTTCATGGAGGTGGAGAGAATTGATGGACCCTTGGTCTGTCCAGTGGCATTGGAGAGGTGGCACTGTCACCCTCCAATCCACTGTCACCTTTGGAAAACTATAAATGTTGGAGTCAGAAAATAAAGGTCCTCTTTTTTTGTTCCCCTCGAGAGCAGCAGTGTCTGTGTCATCATTTCGTGCCTTATCACAACACAAGATAACATGTTAATTTAGGTTTTACAGGCTTTTTCATTTGCATTATTATCTGTGCTAAATTTTACTGTCTGACATTTTACAAAATCAAAGTAATGAGCTTAATATAGAGAACATATTTGAAAATATCTTTGTTGGAGCTGGATGGAAATTTCAACCACTGGTTTTGATCACAAATAGCAATTTCATCAAATACAAAATGTTTTCAGAAAGTCTGAGTTTATTTTCTAGCAGGGCGAAGTTAAAATAACACCTTCAGAATTTCTTTCTTCTTACAGTTTTTAAGATAAACCAAGAAACTGTTCAGATGACTTCTTAATTCCAGTTCAGGCTTTTCATACTCATTTGAATTTTGAAATGACTGGATTACCTGTGGAACACAGTTTTGATTTTATGACAAAGTCTAACCTTATTAATCAATATTAATAGTTCAATGTTTCATTTTGCTCTTTGGTGAAATAAACAAGTCTATTTGACTCAAATTGAAGACCTTGCATTTTTTTTCTGGTCTCAGTGATACTTTTTTCCTGCTATTTCTCCTTACAGTAGAACAGTCCAGATTTCATGTTCAAGCCCACTCAGCTTTGCAAAGTTTGTGGCTGGACTGTGGTTGAGAACTGTTTAAGTATTTCTGTGTTCTTGTTGACAGCTGGATGATCCCAAACCTGTGTGAAAGATTTGCATTCTCCTGGCATGAATGGATCCAGACTAGGCAGACACGAGAGGTGATTTGGCTGTTCTTAATTTACAGGAAATGCAAGTTTCCCTTGTTAGTAGTGAGCAGTTCATCAGTGTTCTAGCATCATTAACATTTTTTATTTGTTGCTTTGATGGTAGTGCCTGCATTGCAGCATGTAATGGGTGAGAAAAGGTCATGCACATTCCTGTCCCTGCAGGAGCCATCCTATTTTTTTCTCCCTTTTCCTCACCTGTGGACTTGGAGAGTCCAGGATGGGACTGGGAGCTCTTCAACTTTTGTACCTGAGCAGTGAGAGCTGAATTGCTCCATGACAACTGCAGTCTTGCACAGATAATAGAAGTTGACAAACTTTCTCTTATAAACTGGATTTCCTAATAGGTTTTAGTTTCTTTAATTGCTTGTCATGGTTACAAGGACAGCTTTAGTATAAATATTAATGTTATGAATAAAACATGAGACTCTTTTATGTCAGTAGTGTCTTCAAACTCAGAGTTTCCTTCCAGTAGAATGATTGATGGAATGTCTTGTTGAGAACTGGACTGACAACAGGAATTGTAGTTCAGAAGAAGTAGCTTAGGTTTTAAAAGCATTTAGCTTTTGTTATGTTGCAAGAGAGAGCTGAACACATTTTAAATGTCTTTAAAATCCTCTTGTGTAACAGATGACATGCTCTGTCACTTGTAGATATTAGGGCAGCTTCCTATACTGAAAATTTTTCCTTAAGTATTCTCTCATTGTGCTTCAGAATCCATTGTCCTTTCCACAAAAATGTGCTATTTGTTGCGAAGATTTTGCTGGGTGATAGAAACAATTTCCTGGTAAGAAACCTGTAGCTGCCTCTAAGTCCTATGCAAGAACAAGGAAATAATTATTAAGCTTTAAAAAAATTGAAAAAAAAGTCAAATGTTCCATAAGAATCTCTTCTAATCTCTGCATTGGTGCAGGAACAGTCCTGGATTGAAGTAAAAGAGTAACAGCAATAGTTGGAAGAGAAGACAAATTTATGGCAGTTTTTTTTCCACAGTATCTAAGGTTAGAGCTGCAATTCCCAAAGTTCTCTGCTGAGAAAATTTAGGGTGATGTTGTTCCTAGAGTGTATTTGGCTCTACAGAAGAGTTTCTCAATAGTTAACATTAAAAGCCCTGGCCATGGGTTACAGTCTTTAAATGTGCCACCGTAATACTGGAGACAATTTGTCTTCTAATAGAGTGTGCCCTTATCCATTGGATGGGAATCATAGGAGAGCCTATGACAAATCATCATTTTATGGGATTGGGTAGAGATATTCTGCATAAACAGCCAGCTCCTACATCCCCTGCCCCACCAATAAGATCTTTTTAGATGATACTTACTTTTCTGGGGAGAATATTTTTATTATACTTACTTTTCTGGGGAGAATATTTTTCTTAGGCAGAAATTTTATTCCAACAGCCTCTTGCTCTCAAAATCTGAATCTTACATGATCCATTCATTCCTGTTTGACCAGGGATTACGAAAGCTGTATGCCCACATTTTTACACTGGAAATAAGAGTGTGATAATAGGATAATTATAAACACTCCTGCAAATGAATTAAACCCTCCATAAGTTTACTTCAAGTTTAAATACTGATGTGCACATTTTCATCTGTATATGAATGTCCCTGAACATTTGTTGGTTTGGGTTTTTTAATGGATTTCTCTTCTATGTTAATGCAAAGCTTTGAAAAATCAGTATTGCAAGAATTATCATCCCTGGTTTTAATGTACTCAGGAAGCAAACGTAGTATCCCTAATCAGTCATAGCAGCTAGCCTTAAATAGGGTGAGAGATATTCTATTTCACATTCCCTATTTTTAAAGTGAAAATTAAAGGAACAGCCAGTCAGTAGACTACATAAACTTTATAGGCGAAGTCATGGGGCTCTTGTCGAACGATTTCACACACCATATGTAATCTAATTTCAACAGTTTCAGTGAGAGTATGTAATCATGTCTGACACTTTTTCCCAAACTTAATGGATCTCCTTTAATGTTTTCATTATCACATTCTGTAGCATTTATATAGTAATTATTTTATGTGTGTTTAAAGTTCTAAAGCTCCAATGCAAATCCTTCCAGATGAAAATCATAAGTGTAAAAATGACACTTGGAGCTGGGTTCCTTTTGAGAAGGTATCTGCACCTCTCCCTTCATTCTGCATTTTCCTTACAACTTCCAGGCTTTCATTTAAAAATAACTTTTTCCTCCTTTTCCACCAGGAAGTTATCAGCTAAGCTTGTGTAAATCTGTGCTGACACGTTAATTCAACCCTGCTGAGAACTGTCTACTTTTAAATTGCAGTGGCAGCAAATCTATAAACTCTAGAATTTACTGAGGGTCACTTCAGTATTAAGATGCATTAGCACAGCCATGGCAAACCCTGATCCTGCAAATGGGCACACTCAGGCTGGAGCTCTGGATCAGGGACCAGGTTCTTGTGAAGACAGAGCCTGAGCCTTACCCTTCCTAAAATGTCAGCATATTTATTCAAAGAGAGTTAAGATCTGATGCTCATTGAAACTTAATTAAGCTGTCAGGTCAGATATGAGCCCTGTTGAAAGGTTTGAGGTGAGTTTTGGAAGTGTGTGATAAGTTTTTAGCACCTTGTGCCAGCATTGGTGTCTCTGGTCCTGTAAGAAGTGGTTCTGGTCATGTGTAAGGTCAAAAAAAAGCCCTTGTGAGGAGTGGAAATGTCCATGATGAGCATAAAATGAGTGTGGATGATCCCACAGATGAACAAATCTCACAAGCTGACCTCTTGCCTGCCCAGGGGTGCAAAGAAAACAAATTTTAGTAGCTGGTTAATGAAGCATTTAACCTAAGCACAACAAAGCTCTGGTTTATTTACTGTGTCTCCTGGGCTGGGGGAGGTTGTACTCAGAGAATGAAAAGCTCTTTCTCCCTCAGACTGAAAAAAGATGTACAGATGCCCTGAGTGATGTGGACAAAGAAAGCAAGGAATGGGACAGCCCTGCTCAGCCTGACACAGTCACTTGTTCTGGAAGTGATTTTTGTCTGTGGCTGCTGTACAGGGCCAGGCTTGGAAAGTCTTGGGAAAATCCTGTGTCCAGGAAGATGTACCCGAGGTGGACATCTGTATCTGTCTGTTTGCAGGAAGGGTTGTGCTTTTACAGAAAAAAAGTTTTTATTTCTTGTACATTGTGTACAAAGATAATCTTCCTCACACACCATTTCCTTGTGTAACAGTTTCCTTCATCAAGCAGAAATAGAATACAATTCTTTCCTCCTTCATCCCTTGGGCTCAGAAGAGCTTTTTTATATCCTTTAAGAGTCTGTCACAGATTTTCACCAGTGATGCTGAAACAAAGGCTAAATATTTAGAGCAAGTAACACTTGAATTTGTCCTTCAGTCTTTCTGGGGAAAAAAATACGTGCTCACCTTATGCCCTCATTTGCTATCCCCTGAGGAAAAAAGAGCATTTTTTCCTCAGTGGTAATGGTCCAGCCAGGGGAATGTCATTTAGCACTAAAGGATGTCAACATCACAGAGCATTTGCTAATTTTATCAAGATTAATATGATCCTTGGCACTTGGTCCTAAATCATTGCTGACAGCTCATGGCAAAATGGGAAATATCACAGGGACCAATGACACTTGCTCCAGCTTTCCCTTCAGCAATAGCACTTCTGATATATTTATCTTAATTAGCATCAGGAGGAGGAAAAGGAAGAAATAGAGACAGAGAGAAACTCAATTGAGTTTGAGTGAGATCATAATTAAGAAAGCAGTTGCTGTGCAATTCCAAATGTAGATTTCTGACAATGAGAAAGGTAGTTCACTTACATGAAAGGCAGAAATGTGATGAAGTTTAATGAAATATTTGTCATCATTTTTCCTTTTCTAAGCATCAGCTCTAAATGCCATTCCTGTGTAACTCATTCATAAAAGCTCATGTTCCTTTATATTAAAATCTTCCTATAAATGAAAAAAAATAAATAAGTAGCATCATTGCTGAGAGATGAAAGATGAATCATTCAAGATGTTTACGCTGAAAATGCCTTTGAAAATTAAAATTAGATGGGTAGAATTAAATATAAAATCTATTTTTCTAGCTTGTTTGATTATTACCCTGTTTTCTGGGTGGTTGCATTATCTTTACCTCCAGTAAATACCAGAACATTGTGCTGAGTAACTCAGCAACACCAGTCTGGTTGTCCCTATTTTTGTGCTTTTGAAAATAAAAGACTCAAATATTTATTTTTATTAATAATGTGCTCTTTATAATCTAACAGCTTATCACTAATATTTATAAACAGTTACAAAATTTATAAATACCTGTATTTTTAAATTATTTAAATTAAAACCAGGAAATCTGCTGCTTCTGAGTATTTTGTTTTTCGGTTCAACAATTGTACATGAACTTTGCTCATAAATTAGTGTTCTCTAATGGTTGATGTTTTGTGGGTTTTTGTAAACCCCGTTAAACTAATGGAACAGCACAAAAACTGTTGGAATAAGTTAAAAAGGTACTGGAGAGACTGGGGCTGCATGACCATTCATGGAGGAGGAAATTCTGTCCCAGATTACTGGAAAAATGTCTGGTTTGGGTCTTTATAAAGATGAGAGTGGAAAAACTCCAGTTGTTCAAGATACAGGATAAAATTATTGGGAAAAGCAACTGCCAAAGGACTCCACAGCAATAACAGCCTTGAAATATCTTTAATCTATTTTTTTAATTGCTTATTCTGACAAATGCCAACACAAAATTAGTACAGTATCTTTTTAGGGGTTCTTATTAGACTAAAGGAACTTTATGCACAAAAACCCCATTTTGTGGGCTGGAGGGGTACTTCT
Source organism: Serinus canaria (assembly GCF_022539315.1). Taxonomy (NCBI): domain Eukaryota; kingdom Metazoa; phylum Chordata; class Aves; order Passeriformes; family Fringillidae; genus Serinus; species Serinus canaria. The sequence continues at coordinate 5,192,815 of NC_066331.1, read as the reverse complement.
CCTGTCTCACATGATAATTATGTGGCCAAAATATGAAAAACTCTGCACGCTGTAGGAAAACTGGAGAGCTGAAGGCCAGCTGAGTGTGCAGCAGTGCTGCTCATTCCAATATCTCTGCTCCCTGCCTAACTGGATTGCTGCTGGGATGGCAGCAATATTAAAGTCATCCTTTTTCCCTGCTGTCACCTGCATCAGGTGCAGCTCCCTGGTATTGACAGGTATCTAATAAGCTCAGATCTGCTTACTGCCATCCTTTTGGAGGTACTGTGCTTCCAATGAAGGCTATTTGGTCCAGCAGATAGATTTACCCTTTTGTCACTTTCTTATGAAACAAAATGCCCTGTTCAGCTTTACCTTAGAAGGCAGATATTCATTATTACAATTTATCTGACAGAAGAGCACTTGCTGGCTACAGAACCTGTCTCAAATTTAAATATGTATCAATAATCTTTGTGAAAACCAAACTTTCCCTGGGGGAAAAAAAACCAAAAACAACCCAAAAACCAGAATGTATTTGAGAATTAAATGTTTAACAGTGTAAGTTAACTATTACTAATTCGTGAACTGTGATTATTAAAAAACCCCCGATAAAATCATCCACAAAAAAAGGAGGAAAGCCCCCAAAGCTTGCAGAAATATTTAGTTGTTCTGAACTGACTACTGGTTTTCACAATCATCAGTTAGTGTGAGCAAAGGAGAAACTTCAGGCTCTCAAACTATCCCAAATTCTTGAATTGAGCAGAATATTTAGGTATCAGATTCAAGATCTCAGTTGTTTGTAACACCCTTACTGGTGGGTTCACTTGGTGGGTGTGAGTAGACAAAATTTTGAGCAGGTAGCTCAATCTCCCTTCAAGTGATAACAAACTGAATTTGGCTACCTTGCTAAAAATGTCTGTAGGTAATCTGGACAGGCTGTGTTGTCACTCATTCTTAATCCCTCCTGAGGAAATAAAGCTGTGGAAAGCCCTGGGTGATCCTGATGTTCCTGCAGCTCCTGAGGAACCTGAGCTGCTCTGGACAGCCCTCACCTGTTTTAAGTGAGGGTGAATCTAGGGTTGGATGCCACCAACGTGAGTTCAAAATGTGGGTTTCAGCCGTTTCTGGAGCTCTGGTTCCTTTTAGCCAAATTGTTTCAAGAACTGAGGAGTTAAATTTCACAATTCCAATCCAGCAAAATGTATGTTCTAGTGATGAGAAGATCCTGAGCCCAGTGATGTCTTTGTTAAGGCTGAGGCAGTTTTGATGCCTTGACTAAACTCTGTGGATGGCAGTGTGTGGAGAGGACATGTGGGGCCCTGCTGCTTTTCTTGGGTGCATTTTCCACAAATATTGGCAAATCCTGGATGTGTTACTGGGCAGGGCTGTCTCCAGCTGCAGGTGGGGTGATTTTTGTCCATCCCTGGTGTGTTGGACCCACTGTGCAGGTTGGGAGAGTTGTTCTGTACCTGCCCATCCATAAAGCAGAGGTGTCTATGCCCTGCACCTTTGGAATACATTAGATAATGAGACACTTAGACAATTATCCCACCTCAGTGTGTAACTGGGGTTAGAAATACTGAACACATGTAAAAGGAAAGGGTAGATGTTTTCATGTATCCTACCTGAAATATTTTTAATCTTCCAATTTGGCACTTTTTTTGGCATTTCCTCTGTGAGAGACAGCTTTCCTTTCTCATTGGACTCCAGATAAATGTTCTCCTTCCACTGAGCCAAGTGACTTTGTTACATCTTAGTTTGAGATTAACACACAAAAAAAGCTCTGCCATCTAGCAATTAGTCAGATGAAAAAATTGAAACCTTCAAGACTTGTGACAGGACTTAAATTTTCAGGGGCCTTATCTCAGTCTTAGACTCAAATAAGCTCACGTAACCTAATAGCTATGATTAAAATCTATTTTTTATAGAATGTGCTCCCGTTTATCATCGTAATTCTCCTTCTGTCCTGTTTCTCACTTTGTGCTCTTTTTTCTCTCTTTGTGTGAGAGCTGAACACCTGTTCCATTCTTCATCAGTAAAATTACTTCTTTTCCTGTAAAATGGTAATAAGGTCTTTATCTGAATTCTGCAAAAGGGTAGAAGAAGACAACTGCATCTGTGTGTGTGTGTGTGTGTGTGTGTGATTTCAGTGATAAAATATTTGGTCTCCTTTATGGGCATTTTCTGTTTTGGTTTCCTGTGTTTGGTGCAATGAGTGACGAAATTTAATTTGTCTGCAAGAGGATACTTCCACAAGCCCACACTAATCCAGTAGCAGCTACAGGACTTGATGAGTGAAAAATAACTGACATAACACAAAAAATATTTAGAAAGAGACTTTGAACTTTCCTAAATAAATTCAAGTTATTTGAAAATATTTGTGATTTTTGAGATCAGCAGAAAAGCAGGAAAACTACTCTTACATATTAAAAACTCTACATTCAGGATGTTAAAAGTAATGGTTTTTCATGTCGGGGAAGGACAGGTCAAAGATGTGCTCTCTGAAAAAGAGAAGTGCTGGGAAGTTACTGCAATAGAATTGATTTAATGGCTTACACCAGATTCCACAATACATCAGATGTATGTTTGCCAGAAGACTTTATTAACTTATTAAATCAGCAAGATGAAGTAGCCACTATGTTCTATTTAATTTAAAACAATAAACTAAATAATAAAATTGTGGCTTCATAATGTAGTCTTGTGTAAGATAAGAAAGTCTTTTATTCGATATTAGAATTTCTTCCAGTGGTATTTTAGTTTGCTTTCCATCCATATGTGCAAGTAGTGACACTGCAAAAGGGTCTGTATGTTTGACAGCCTGTGCCATATAATTAAATGTGAAGCACTTTTGCTGATGCAAGTAATGAGGGTATGAATTTAAATGCACACAGGTTTAGAAATGGAGATTTATTTTAAAAAGAAAGGATAAAAACACCAAAAATCCCCGACCAAAATTGCATATATCCTACATGGAGGTGAGTAGGACAACCCAACTTCCCAATCATCATTTCTGTATTAGGCTGATGTTGCCCATGTTGAGGAAATGTAAATTTATGAATAGAAGTTCACATATTTAATGCAATGCAGAATAGTCTTTTGAGCATGTCCCGATAAATGGGGGTGTTGTTGAAAACAGAATTTAAGAATGGGATATCAGTAGAAGTGATGAATTTTGAAACAGAGGATTTAAAAATCTGTCTTCTAACTAAGCAGGGCTACTCATTTTCAGGTTACTTCAGTTGTCTATTTCTTGCACCTACCTAAAAATTCTCCTTTCTTGATCTCATGTTACCCCAGTTCCTCCTGGGGATACCCTTGGTCTGGGTGCCTCTTGCTAGGCCAATAAAAGGCTCAGCCCTTCAGGTGAAACTCTGGGCTTGGATTCTTGGATTGTAAATAAGAAGCAATATTATCAAATATCTAACTTTAGGGTCTGAGTGTGTTTGTAATTTTTTATTCTTCAACACATTTAGAACAGCAGATTTTTGAACTGGCAGAGCCTTTTAAAGTCACCATCAGTAACAAAGGTGGTTTTGAATGTGATTTCAATGTCTTCTGTCAATTTATGAAAGAGCTGTTAAATTTTCAATGTTTCTGGTTATTTCAGTGAATAATTTTGCATTTGACAGAAATATCTTAAAAATAACAATTTTTTCCCTAGGATTTTGTTGTTGTTATTGTTTGGTTTTATTTGTTTGCTTGTTTTTAAAAAAAATGAGCATTTAACTGAAAAACAGAATGGACAGAGAAATTAAATAGCCACAGTCCAGATTGCATCTCCATTTCCTATAATCATCTGCAAAAGATTTAGCAATTCTTTGAGACATAATGCCATTATTTCAGCTTAAAGCAATTATCTGTTCTCAGTAATCACAGTGGTCTACACCAAAGCCCAAAAGCTTCTAGAACAATTTTTAGTCAGAATCTGTTGATTTTTTTGGAAGGTATGCTTCCTGCTTTTGTATCAGTGCTTAAATTTTACCTAATCAATTTGCTTTTCTGCCTGTGCATGTAGAGGAAGCTTCAGTGGGTACAAAAATTCTTAAGTTCAAAATCCCTTGTAAGAGCATAAAAACATGGTGCATTTTATCTCTAGTTTTTGCAATAATTTTATTTTTGATCTGGTTTTTGATACTGCCTTTGGTAGGGTAGTTTTTAATAAAGGCTGCAGGAGGCAAGACTCCCTGTGTGCTATAAAACATGCACACTAGTCTTCTGCAGAGTTTAAGGAAATGTGAGATCCTATGAGATCCAATTGCTTTGAAATAGCTGCTTGTTGACATTCTTGCATTATTTTTCTTTATATGGGAGCATGCAGGGCTCGGAGTCAGGGCTGCTGACAAAAGCTGTGGGAGAGATTTCTTACCAGCACATGGCTTATCAAAATATGAAACACAGAATGCTGAAAAGGTCACTATGGCAAACAGCTGGGTTGTATTTCATGAATATATAAAGCATTTCTTTTCTAATGTCTCATTCCAAAGACAAAGATTTTAATGAAACTGGGAAATGGCAGGGAGCTGCTTTTTTAATCTGTCTGCTTTTTGAACTGGCAGTTTTAAAGTCAGGTTGCCATTATGCATTGAGAGCTTTCAGGGTACATAAAGTCTTGTTAAAGCTGGCCACAACTTTGCTGAATCTCACCCAGAGATTTGATTAATTTATTGCTATTTTATACAAGTAGAATAATTAACACCTGCTGCTTACAGGAGTTCCCACTTCCTTCTTATCTGTACTGTTCAAAATGAAATATTACCTAAGGATCCACAATCCACAGAAGGAGTTCACTGGGGGTCTGGCCTTCAGTGGGATGTTCATGGAAGAGCTTGATGAAAAACTGGATGCTCTTTACAGCTTCAGAGCTTAGGGAGAGCTTGTCACATTTTCAGTTCAATTCACTATCTGAGTTTTATGAGTACATTTATGAGTAACATGGGCTTCCATGATTGAAATTAAATGCCTTGAAGGGTATATATTTTTAATTTGTGCTGAGATTTTGCTTAGCACAAAAGTTATCTATCAAAAATTTTTATTGGGATCTTACTGTGCACTGTAGCCAGCCCCAGGACAGCAGGACAATGATGGTCACTGATGGTCAGTGACTGCTCTTCAGAAAAGGAATATTAATTATGACAAATACCATGGGACAAGGGAATACTTCAAGCAGCAGCACATGAATTGTAGCTCAAAATGTGGAGAGGGGATGGAACTTTTTCCTTAATCCGCTTTCATGGCTGGATCCTGTGCTGGGAAAAGGACAGATTTGACACACCCTGCATAGATGGAGGATCTGGATACATGCCCTGCCCTGCCCTCTGTTCTTGCTGTGCCCAAAATTAGGTTAGAATTGCTTAGGTAGGAATGATGAGGGTAAAGACTCTTGGTGTGGAGTACAGTACCAGTACTGGCTTGTCTTCATCCCTGTGAATTTGTACAGTTTTGAGGATGAGATGCAACACTTAAAAAAAAAAAAAAAGAGAGAAAATATGTTTTGGTTTATAGCTTTATTTGTGGCCCTAGGTTATAGACTTGTGAGCGGAAAGAAATGGGGTGAGGATGAATTTCAGGCCTATGCTAGGCCATTTAAAAATACAAATCTGAAGTTTCTTCATAAGATTCAGCTGCTGTGGAAGGGGGATACAACATTAGTCAGCGTCTGTCAGATGTTTAATTGGATAATTTCCAGGAGAATAAGGTTTATTTTGAGTAGTGATTTGACATCTTCTACTGTATGAACCACTAAGAACCACTCCCCCCTCCTTTAACTATGTAAGAGACTTGATTTTGTGTCAAATAGTTCTAATCAGGAGTTCAGTTTGTGGTGGCTATAGATTATTCATGCATCAGGCCCTTCTCTTTTGATGGAGATAAAATTGTGCCACCATCATAGATCTTACAGCAAATATTTCACATTCCCAGTCCTACTGGGACAAATGAAAGGGGAAAATATTTATTTTTCTTGCAAGCCAGAGAGCAGCTGTGCTGTTGGGGCAGACAAGGCAGTGACATGTGCTCTGTGCCATTTGTCATGTCCCAAGCTCCAGGGATCCAAGTTCTGCTTGCTGGGTAAAGGCATCCAGAGATGGATTTGCTGGTTGCAAAAAGTGAGGGATCATTTCCAAGAAAGCTGAGCATTTCAGCACAGTTGGGTGGGTGTGGGTAGGTGTGCTGGAATTATAGGTAAACAACAGCATATGGTTTAGCTTGAGTATCCCGAACCTTTCAGGATTTGGGGACCAAGGACTCCTGTTCCCAGTTACTTTAAGGAAGAGCTGCTTTTTCACTGCCTCAGGGAGAGCCCAGGGGTAGGGCCAAGGCAAAGTTGGCTTCTCTGAAACCCATCCAAGTTGTCCCAAAAAGTTCTGTGTACTCAGAGCATTGCATCCTTTAAAAATAAATAAACCCCAAAGAGGTCCTGTTGCAGTTCTTAATGTACACAGAAAATTTCCATTCCATTTTTTTGCCTGGCTATGTCTCTTTTGGGGGCTGCAATGGTTGGTGTGAGGGCAGCATTGTTTTGTTTTATTTGTCTGTTGTAAACTCTGTTGTAGTTATTTCTGCACTGACATTTAGAGCAGAGAGAAAGCAGGTATGGTAACGTAGGTAGGATTATACTCTAAATAGTGAGGACAGGACACAAATTCTGAAATTTGTGTCTTTGTGAGATTTGATGACCGAAACAGTCCAAAGAAGCCTGATGAGCCTTTCATTCCAGGAGGGCTGATCCCTTGGGAAGTTGGTTAAGGTCTAAGAGAATCTCTTCAATGTGGAGTTTTGGACTTTTATTACTTCTTCAAAATGCATTTTGTCACAGCTTTCCTGTGCAATTATAAGGGGTTTTTTTCTGAAATTTAGGATTTTCGATTGTTTTACTGAGGGGTAAAGAGTACTCCTGCTTCCAGGTTTTCCATTTCAAATCATGCTTCCTTTCTCCCTATCCTTCCCCCAAATCTTCCTGGTTTCCCCAGTCTCCACCAAAAGACCAGTCTTCAAAATGTGACCAAAGCTCAGCTGTAAATTAAAAACTGGAGCCCTGAATGGAGAAAGCCACAACAACTAAAGAAAATACAAAAAAAGCCTTCCAACCCAACAAAGCAAACAAAAAAACCTCACAACAACCACAAACAACCAAATATGAAAAGAAAACAAGCAAACAAACTCAACCATCCTCCCCCAGATTTCTGGAGATGCTTCTGTGACAATTTTCTGAGTTGGTGATTTTTGACATGATTTACTCCATGTGGCTGAATGAAGAGGGTCCAGCAGAGTAAGGACAGTCACATTGATACAGAGTAAGGACAGTCACACTGATACAGTTACATATCATTCTCCCTTTATTGCCTGAACAATGCTCTTTTTATACACATTTCCCTCGGCACGTGGCAGCCAACTATCTATGACTGGTTGCACAGCCTTGATCACACATTACCATTTCATTGGTAAGCATCAAGGTATCACATGATGGGCTACAGCCCTGTCTTGGTTCAGGGCAAATTTGGGAGAGAACCCCCAAAGGGCTCCTCTAGGAAATCAAATTCTATCGCTCCTCCCCCCAACCGGTCCAGGAGAAAAAAACCTCCTTGGAGAAGAGTGGAAAAAAACTTTTTATTAAACAATAAAACCTAAACAATATTAAACAATAAAACCCCTTGCTGCTCTAAAAGTGATGACAAACCCAGAAAGTCCCCTCTCTAGATTCCAGTTCAGCTCACTCAGTCCCTTATCAGTCCCTCCGGTGCTGGAAATGCCACGGTCCAGCCCCGGCCCGGTGGTCACGCTCTGCTGGGTGTTCAGTCCAGAGCAGGTGTGAACAGGTACAAAGAAAGGAAAAAAAAAGGAAAAAAAAACACAGTCCAGGGAACTTTGCCTCAGCTAGCTAAACCAACTAAAAGCTAAAAAAGAGAGCCCTGTCCTGCTGTCTGTTCATCCACAGACAGTGTCTGAAAAATAACTGCGCACCTCCTCTCCCCCCTTCAATCCTTGGAACAAGTCTTAAAGGTGCAAAACTTGTTATTCAGCCTAAACAGAACAAGATGACTGGGGATAAAAGCATCATATAGTCAGCCTAGGACAAGCCCTTTTTGTGTTAAAGCATCCGCTCTAACATCTGTCTTAGTTCTTGCAGCAGCGCAGCATTTCCTCTTTCTGGGCCTTCAAGGTGACCCCAAGGACATCAGTCCCTTGTTAGGTTAAGCTGGGTTGTCCAATCCCTCCAGGGGCAGCCCCTGCCCCTGATCAATGAGGAATTCCTCTACAGCTGAAAATTTGTTAAAGTTCTGCTTTTGCTTTAATATGTTTACTTATTCCAAGGTGTTTCCTTCAAGTGAATGGCCTTTGAGATGAATTATTGTTCATTTTCTCTCTAGCTGAGGTTTGCTGTGTTGCTCTGCTTTACCATCCCCTGGGTCTGACCAGTTCCCTTGACATTTCCAGGCAATAAGTTGATATGGTGAGAAATAAGTGTTTGTTTTTCCTGCTCAGCTGCTAAGATTTTTATATTGAGATATGCACTTGGTGTCTTTTCCTCATGCAACAACAGTTGTCTGTAGTCTGATAAAATTGTGAAATTTATCCTTCCATTAAACTTTTCTACTCTGATTTAGATAAGTGGATTAATTATTAAATTAGTGCCAATTTAAGATCCAAACTCATATTTTCTCATTATCAATCTTATCAATATTACTTATTTTACTATGTTTATTGCTGGAATTCAGTAACTCAAAGTGTAAAAGAGATAGATATGAGGAAGAGAGAGAAAAGATAAATTTATACTGAAATTATTAACTATTACTTTATAAGTGTAGGAATATTTGTAGGAATTTGGACTGAACAAATATATAGAGGAAATAAGAAAAAGTCAGCATGAAAGAATATTTTTGATGCTTTTGGCAGAAGAAATTTGTTAAGTTTCTTTAAAGTTTCAGGTGAAATTTTAAAAAACGCTCTTTGAATTTAATACAAACAAGCAACCCATCACTGCAAAAACTGATAAGAATTGTGTTAAAAAGTTGTGCTTCTTACATGTACTTAACTACGCTTCTTACATAGAGTTAACTATTCTTTTTCCTTATGTCAACACTAAATTCTGCAACTCCCTTTAAATATTAAGAGATGTTTTTCGGCAAATAAGTGAAGATCTGCACTGTGAAATATTAGAACAGATGGACTATTGCCTTGATCCTGCCTGCTGCTTTGTGTGGGTTGAGTTAATATTGTCTCTGCTCAGAGATTTTGATGTTCACTTAATATATTAATTTGTAGGTTTGAGGTGTAAGATTGTTTATCTTTCATGCTATCCTGCAGGCTGTTGTTTACTTCCTTTGGTACTAAGTAACCATGCAAGTATAATGAGTGCATTGATTAATCATTTCAGTGGAAATTATTTATATTCTGAATTAAGTAGCTTGAAAAAGAGCTGAGAACAAGGGTTTTTTTAATTCCTTTTGCCAGAGCCTGACCACAAATGCACCCACACCTCCTTTCTCCAGCCCAGTTCCTAAGCAGGGAAGTCATAATAGAAGCAGGGATAGCCTCCAGATATAAATTTACATATTAAGGAAATTTTTAAATATTAAAGAAACATTATAATGTTTCTGAAGCAGAAGAGCATAGGATAATACAGGAGAAAGAAAGTTTCTTCTCTTTCTTGTCTCCCCTTTTTCTCTCAATTTTGGAAGAAACACACACATAGAGCCTATCCCCTTGGGATGTTTGCAGCTTCCAGAAGGTCTAAAGGTTCAATAAAAGTGTTGTCCTGCAGACTGGAAGAGTATTTGGGTGTTCAGCAGTGCAGTCCAGAGCCAATTAGGCACCACTTCCTCCTGCAGATGGACTCTCCAAGCCCTTTTGGATCCTCCTGGAACACTCTGCTGCCAAAGCTGATGGTAATGAGCACTTACACAGTGCTTTGCAGGGGAAATCAGCGACATGATGTGCACTCCAGCTGGGGAAGGTGAGGCACAGGAGGGAAAAGGGGCTGTGAAAAGAGTTAGTAGTAAAGTCTTGACTGCTCAACCTGGGCTCTTCTGGAATTCTGCCAGGCAAATTGACTCTAAACTGCTGCTATATCCACAAAGTCTTCTCAAATCTCTTACATCAGCACTCAGTGTGAGGGATATCAGAACTGGGATGTTATATCAGCCTGTTTGTCTGGGACTCATGAGCCCAGCTGCATAATCAGGGCAGCAAAGACAGAGGCTTCCTTAGAAACCACTATTTCACCCAAGTGTTGCTTTACAAAAGCAAACAACAGCTTTTATTTCAGAAATCTTTACAACCAAATGGACAAAATTTATCTGTAGCCCGACAGCCAATATGCATTATCCTCAGGTTCCCTGCTAAACTATTAAAATTAATCATGTACCAAACTTTCATTATGCTGGCTCTAATAAACAAGAAATCCAGGCTCTGAGCACTGGCAACATCAGTAAATAGAGCAGTACAATAAAGTGGATGAAGAAATTATCCAAAAGATAGTCACATCAAATTAAACTGTATGTACACCAAACTATTTTCTTTTGTTTGAATTTTTCATAGAGAAGTATCACAATCAATATTGCTGCATTGTAAAGCGCGAATGCCAGCAGCTGTGGGGGAGGCCATGCTGTGTCCCTCTTTGGTGGCTCCATTAGTGTTGATGGTGCTAGGGGGGAACCAGCATCTCTGGGTAAATTAGGGGGAAGTTTGGCTCAGAGAACTTGCTTTTCTTGTTAGTTAGATATAACAAGCTGAGGCCATTTTGCCTAGGATTAGACTGTGACATGGCACAAGGTCTGAGCGTTAGGAAAATGCAAGGGAAATTAGGCAGGAAGCAGTAAGAAATTCATCCAGGGCTTTGGTTAAAAATAATAAGAGTTAAGGCATAGGTGGTCACGAGCTTTTCAGTTCAAACAGATATGGAAAGAGAGTAGAAAAGCTGAAACTGCAGCATCTGGGAACTGATAGGATCAAATAATTTGCAGTATTGATAGTGGGGCCCTGGAAAATGTTAAGATAGACTTTGAAATGTTAAGCTTGTTAACACGTGTTACGTGTTGCACCTGCGTAAGTAGTATGATAAATGATACAATTGTTGGATGTCATTGTTTAGTAATTAAATATAATTATTGTATAATCATAAGAAGAATCATGAGAAACTCTGTGTTCCTAATCTAAGGAGGCTATGCTTGGCTGAAATCTATGTATACAATAGAAGAATGTAAGTTTAATAATTAACATGAAAGTTATATAAGAGAATATAAAAACATGTTCATCCCGAACCGATGTCGCAGTCAGATTTGGGTTTGTACCTCTGACACCCAGAGCTCTTCAATAAAAGCACCTGCATATAATCATTTTTTGTGATTATGTGTTCCTGAACACTAACAGCATGAGCTGCCCATAACTTAATAGCAGTGAACTAATCAGCTACTGAAGCCTTTATTTGTTAAGCACAAGTGAATTGAAGAGAATGGACCAGGGAGCATGGAGATACCGAGACACCTGAAGGTTGTGTTTATTTTAAATTCCTGAGAATTTATGGAAGTCACTTGAGAAATACAAACATGTCTCCAGAGCAAGAGGAAGAATAGACTGCAGTTTATAAAGGAGCATGGGCAGCTGAACAGCAATTCTGCTGGTATTTGGACACAGTTTCCTCAGGCTTTTCTGAAATTTCCACAGGGAAACCTCATTAGGTTTATGGGTTCCCTGAATTTAACAAGAGCAAAGAAAACAGCCTGAGCAGGAGATGTTTCAAAGTAGAAGCTGCTGGTGTGCACAGACAAACTGCAGCTGTCTTGTGAAGGCAGGATCTCAGAGGCTGGGTCAGGGCTGCGCTGCCTGGTGCTTTCACAGGGCAGAATGGGAAGGGAGGTTTTATCTCTGTGTCTGAGCCCAGCAATCCTTTTTCCCCAGAGGTAGTAGACTGAGCAGCAATGCATTTGTTTCTGGCACAGATATGAGGAAACTCATCTCTGTATGTGCAGCAGCCAGGACAGGATGGAGGCAGCCCTGTCACCATCTCCAGATCCAAAACAGGAGCTCTGCAACAGAACTGTGAGACTTGTTCACTAAACTGGGATTGGGCTCAACAGCTGTGAAGTCTTTGTGTTTGGCACTAGGGGAATATCAATTTGCTGCAGATGAGGGCTCTCACCTTGCAAATTAATTTTCACTTTTAAGCTGATCTGCCCTGCATATAGTTTGGCCCTGGCTGAGGCACAGATCCCATAGCTGTGAGCAGTGGATGCTGCTTGGCTGCTGCTTGTGCAGCCTGGTTTGGAATTTGTGTAGAAACTGCCTCACTGAGTATTTAATGACTGATGTGTTGGTAGAATACCTTTTTTTTTTGTTTCTCTCAGTACATTCATATTTGGGCAATTTTGCTCCTCCCTAACTCTATTGAGGGAGGTGGTGATCACTCATCTAGTCATCTCTTGTTTTGCATCTGCCCAGGGTCTGTGCTCTTCCCAGAAACCTGTGCAATCCCTTCATGGAAGTGGCAAATGTTTACCCAGCAATGCAGGGCCTTCTCCTGAATAATCTGAGAATATTAGTAAAATACTATTACTGGTATTACTATTGTAATTAAATTGTATTATTTTTTGCATTCTATTGGTAGCCAGGCCATGCAGAAATGTAGTTGATAAGAAATATCTCTCTGATTCTAAGGAAGTCTTCCTATTCTCCCTCCCCTTTCTTTTTTCTTTTTGTTTTTTTTTTTTTTAAGTAAATAGAACTCTAAAGGTACAATCTAATATTAGGATTAGCAGCTCAATGTAGTGCTCTGGACCTCAGCAGGCAAATAATCAAGGTCTTCTCCCTTCCTGTGGCTGCATGCTAAGTAAAGCAAATAACGGAGCTCATAAATTAAACAGAGATGGCCCTGCCAGAACTCCTTACCTGAGCCCATTACTGTCTGCTCTTTCATAACCTAAGCATGATGGAAATTTCCATGTTCATACAGTTTGTTTCAGGGACTGATGTTGATATTCTGTCACATTCCAAAATCCTTCTTGCTTGCTATTCACATAGGTGATGAGGGAACCCTTGAGTTTAATGTGAGGCTGCCCATAGCCTGTGTCCACCAGATCCCAAACAGGATCATTCCACAACTCGGTTATCTTCTGATGTTTCTTGAATCTGTTACATGGAAATGGAAGGTGGAACATAAATGCAAAAGGATTTTTTGAGGATGAAAAAGGAAATTAAAAGGATGAGCCTTATAGAACTTTTTATGGTCTACTCAGTAGCTCATGGAAGAGTTTAGTGTTCAAGTTTTTTTGTTTAGTTGGTTGGTTTTTGTTTGTTTTGGTTGGTTTCTTTGATTGGTTGGTGGAGTTTTTTTCCCCCTAAATACAGACTAGCTCTTTTGTGTTAGTTGAAAAGAGATTCTGACAAATGTCTTGTAGAATAAGGGAGAGAATAAAGTGACATTAGGAGATTAGAATATTTTAGTTTGGTTTGTTTTGGACATGAAACAAATCAAATGCTTCATTTAAAGGAGACTGACTGTTATTTTCAAACTGAACATGGTAAAAAGGACTGCACTTCCTCTTCCACAACCTCCTAAGCATATCAGTAGCACTGGCTGACCCTCAGCTCCTGTGAGTGGTTTGGGAGGGACTTTGTGCATGTGCAGGAAAACCCACTGCTCTCTTGTCGTTTTGTACCTGAGCCCCTGGACAGACAGGTTTGGAAACTCACCTTGTGGAGCAGACAGAGGCAGAAGCACTCCTTAAAAAAATTATGAGCCCTTGAGAACATTTTCCTAATGGGTAATGAAACAGAATCCAGAGAGTTGTGAGTGGCTTCAGGAAGAGGTATGTGTTTGAGTTTCCCTTTGAACTGGAATAGAAAGACTTTAGTTGACACTGGAAAGCTTTCATCCACAACCATCAAAATAATTTCTATATAAAGAGGGAGGTGGTTGGGCTTTTTAAATAAATACATCTTTCAGTTGCTTTAATGAAATAAAAATAGTGGAGAAATGTGATGTACATGGGATTCAGTATTAAGTTGTCCTGGCATTACAGTTTCAGACATCAGTTTATTCAGGTGAGTCAGAAGGAATATGCAGGACTGAAATCAAATAATATATGGTTGCTAACAAGGAAATGTAGGCAGATTGGAACCCGAAAGATTTTTTGGAAGGACCTTTTTTCATATGTGACTTCTTTTTTTCCAGTCCAGGAGGAGCCATAACCATCCAAAGCAGCTTTTTCCCAGATTGAACCATGTGAGCTCGGTCCCCCAGTATAAAGGAGTGGTCATTTGTTGGCTACCAGCTGGCAAGTCCTGAGTGAAGAAGTGTCTGTCTCCTGTGACAGCGGCAGTTCTGCTGCTGGAACCCTGAGCAGAACTCAGGTCTGGGCAGTGCAATGACATTTTGCTGTAGAAACAACACACAATATCTGGGAACTGAATTCATACAGTCACACATTCAGCCTTGAGCAATGGCCTTGGCAGATCTCAGGTATTAAATAACTTGAAGTCTGTGTGAGAGCCTGGGAGAGGAAATTGAGGGGGAAGGAAGGCAGGCAGAAGGTTCAGCTCTGAACCAGCTGTTCTGGTTCACCAGCTGTGCTCCACTGGTAGGATGTCACATCAGGTGCTACTCTGCAGTGCAGGTCCCTGCCCTGTGTGACTGTGGCACAGCTGCACATGGGGCAGGGTTGTTTGGTGTCTGGATACTGATACTGAGTTGTGACTTGAGAGAAATGAATCTGATTGCTGGCTTTCCCATGGCTTCCTGGGTGAGTGTTGCTTACCCACCCTGGGCCTGTGAGGGGCTGCTCAGCTGGAAGAGCTGTGTTATCTTGAACTACAAGTTTACTACTGATTTCTTCCCTTTCTATGCCAATCACAATGACCAGCCCAGAAATGTTATTTTTATTATGGTGGTATTAAAGCTGCCAACCACAAATGAGGCCCTGAAAGACTGGGAACAACACAAAGGGAGAGTGAAATTCTCTGTTTGCCATGGTATTCATTGTTTTAAGGGCTTGTCTAAAGCAGTAAGCTATTCTAGTGTGAGATGAGGTGTGAATAAACCCACATAAACCAGGACAGCTTCTTGGGTCTCTTCTGATGTCAGATTAAAAGCAACTTCTCTCTGTTTGATTTTTTAGTTTGGTTTAAACAACTGTAATTTTATGTAGGGTTTCTAGCAAAGAAACATTTTAGAGTATTCTCTTCATCTCCTAAATTTCAAAGTGTTGAGCAGCTGCTTTCTGCTTTATTTATATATAACTATATGGATATATTTATATGCTCTGCATCCTTCCAGAGCTGGCTGTGGACAAAATGATTCCATAAAATAGAGTCTGTAAAAAACCTGGGATCCTGGGAATGATACTGTAAATCATGTGTGTTCTGTAAAAGTGTGGCCAGTTGCCGCAATGGGGTTTTTTGATGTGTGAGACCAACAAGGTGAATCTCTCCCTTGTGCTGGAAGGTGGAGATGGAATGTAGGGAATGACAGGAAGTAGATGGTACAGAAATTGAATGAAAGGAGAAGGATGTGTCCTCCAGGAATGCAGAATCAGCTTCATTAAAGCTTCTCCAGTTAAAGATCTGGCCCAGAAGGTATCCTCGAGCCATAATTGATATAGAAACTATTTACTGAACCTGTTTCTGTAGAAACTGTTTGCTGAACTATTTGCCAAATCTTCATCATTGTGATCAGTGGTTGGAGCTCCATCTATATTTTTATGTACTTTTGAAATGATTAAAAACATGAACCTAATGAATAGGGAGAAATTGCTTTCTTACTTTGTTAGTAAAAAGACATTATGTTTGACCTAGTTCTGCAAATATTAGGAAGGAAATAGGTAAGGAGGAGGAAAATGTGGCAGCTGATTTTTAATATACTGTGAACTGCTTATAGGGTGAGAGCCATTTGTTCCAGTGCTTATTTTCTCATCCTTTACATATTCAGCTGCATCTGTTCCTAAAAACAACTCACAAACTGACTTAATTGTTTCTAAGCCTATAACTATAAGGGGTGTATTTTAAAAAGTAAATCCAACGGTACATTAAATAACAACATTTTAATTAACTAACTCAGGAATGCTTTCCCTTATTTGCTGTGATTTATTTTTCCCTTCTTATCTAGCTCTTAAGAGCAGAAGCTGATGGGTTCCCTATGGAATTCTGTTACTATAGTGAAGTTGTCCATTGAAATTTGAACAGACAAAGCCTTGAGGGTATCAGAAAGTTTCCTGCCAAAAATTTAGTATTTCCAAGAATTAATGGGAACAACTATTCCAGTAATCTGCTAACTGCTGTTCGCTGTGCTTTTAATCCCTCAACAACTTGATTCAGATTTTCAAGAGTGTAAAGTTCTGTTCAAGATACTGTTGAGATGCATGTTTAATTTCACAGAATAAATATATTCAAATAATCCATGAGCACAATTAGGGAGCTTTATTACTCTCCCTGAGATACAGCTAAAAGACATAATCCTGAGAGAAGGGAAATTCTCAGCTCACACTGACTTATGGTGCTTCTGTGTAGCAAAGGCACAGGGACATCTGACATTTAGACAGTAAAAAAGAGAATTATTTAGGAGGCAGGAATACAAATAATTTTCTCAAATTCCACCAAGTAGTCAACTCAAGTTATTTAATAAAGCACCAAGGAAGACTTGTCACAAGGGAGGTGGAAAGCAGAAGAAAATTGACATCTGTGTGGTTCTACAGGGCAAATTCTCAGAGGTTCATTAATGGGGCATTAATGAGCAGAAGAGCAATTTTCCTGCCTGATCTGTGCCTTTGGATCCTGCATGTCAGGAGTTTCTGATGGACCCAATCTTCCTCTGTAGCAATGTATCTGAACAACTTAGGCCACATTGTGCACCAGCCATACTGCTTGTAGTTCTTATCAGAGCCCTCTGGAATGCATCAAGGTTACTAAGACATAAACTGTTCTAAAATAAGCAGGAAGAGGCTGAGAAACAACACCAAGACCGGAAGAACTAGATAACAGAGAGCTGTGAATCACCTCGACTGTAACTGATCACATCTGAAGTGGGCATAAAGAACAAGTGGACATGATAGAGGCACCAGTGAAGAAATGCATGACTAGCACGTTCAGTAATTTTTAGAATCTATAAATAATTGCATAATGTAATAAAGGGCTTCTGCTTAATCATATTGGTTGGTCATACAGGAATCCTGTTTTCCGCATTCCTCCTCCCGCAGTCCATGGCACTGCAAACATCAATTATTTGTTACATTCCTCATCTATAAAATAGCTCTGCACTTTTAACAATTAAGGGCTAATGAAATATCCCAGGCTGACAGCCTTAGAGACTAGATTGTGTTTATTTGCAAAGTAGGTTGAATTCAACCAAGAGTGCTTCTGGAACTCCATGCTGTTGCCCCTGGACCCTCTCTGTGGGTAAGAAGTTTCCTCATCAGCAATTTCCTTTCATTTATGGCACTCCAGAAATGCTCAGCCAGATATCTTCTATCCACTGAGCATTGCTGTTTTACCTGAGTGAAAAACAAGAGCAGATATAAATGACTGTCTGAATTTCATTCATGACCAAACGCGTTCTACTGATCAGCAAGAAAAGTGCCTTACTTCTGTTCATATTCCATCCTGCCATTTGGAGGAATTTCCTCTGTCATGTCCTCCATCTGACTGCACTAGAAGTTGAATCTTAAAGATCCAGGTTTGCAGACCACTGAAGAGCCCTCAAACGTTAATGAGTTTCAGTGGTGGTCAGCAAAGGGCACTTTGGAAGCAACAACCTCTGGGTGAAATGTTCAATATCCTCTTACCAAACTTCCGAGGCTTCAAATCATGTTGATGGATTTCTTTTCTTGTTGCTTAGATATTAACTCTGCATACTAGGGAATAAAAACATAAGGCATAGTCTGAGAGGGAAAAAAACAGTCTTTAAAAAGCAGGGAAATATTAATAATTTTTATTAGTATTTCTGAATAATAATAGTACTGTAAAAGAGGCCATCTGCAAAACATTAAAAATCATAAACATTTTAAATTGAGATTATATCCTTGGGGAAATCAACAGGAATTTCTTGCTATGTATTTAACTTGTTCTGTTTCATATGAGGCTATCGGTTCAAACAAAATTTGAAGCTAGATGCAGTATGCCTCAGACCAAAAAAAATCATTCGTCCTCTGCTAATTTTCCCTATGGCATAGAGCACAACGTATGAAAATTTTTAATGAGAAAAAAATTGTATTTAGGAAAAAATCATCTGGGGTTTTATGATCTGCAAAAAGTGCAGTTGAAGCTGTGACATTTTACTTGGAAGCAAGGAAATATAACTCATTCAGGGGACAGGATTTGGTAAGCATTAATATATACCTATAATCTATACAGAAAATCTTCTTCATTAAGTCTCTGGCTGATCACAGATGATGTTTGGAAGGGATTTTTTTCTACATACTGCAATTACATCCAAAGGGTGGAGCAGTTCTGAGGCCTAATATCAGGCATTGCCAGTTCCAACATGTGCCAGCACTTACTCACAGGAGAGGCCTGATCCAAAGAAATGCATTTCTACCCCCAAAACTCAGAGAGCAGTGTCTCTCAAATGGAGCTGCTGCTCCTCTTTATGAACATTCTGAGGCATTACATGAACAATATGTATGAATAATCCTCCTTTTGCTACAGTTCTCCAAATGCACTGAATAAATGGCCATATCTCTTTCTAGAAGTGGAGCCTAAAATGAATAAGAAGATCTTGCTGCCACTCAGGTAATGGAGTTCTTTTTTCACTGTCAGTGGAACTGGGCTGGTGTTCCTGGCATACTGACAGGCCATAATAAAGGTCATCATACTTGCTGTCTCCAAACTCCCAGCACCTTGAACAGGAGTTTCAAGTACACAGAATGGAGCCTAAGAATTATGGCTTAAGAGAAATGTGTCTGCTAATAGCAATTTCTGATAAACACCAGGTGAAAACCTGGTGTCCTGGCACTGCTTGGTGGGGAGGAGGAATAGGGGCAAGCTGTGTGCAATTTCCTCATTTCTGCTAATAAAATTAATACTTGTGCTATGTGTGTTTTATCTGTGGACTTCTGATAATAAAGATGCAAGAGCCACAGAAATAATTTTAGGCACAGGGAAATGAGTTGATTAATTCAAGTCCTTTGATTGAAACAGGAACTTGTTCCCCAGCTTCTGAACTCTTGTGTACCCCTGAGAAATAGCCTGGGATTTCATTGCTTCCTGTGCTAATTTCTGCAGAGTCAAAATGAAATATTTTGTGACAATCTGAACTTGGTTTAAAAAACTTTTATGCAGAGATTTTGCTCCATATAGAAAGGAAAACTTTCATTTTATTTTTATACATTTATATTCACATATATTTACATATCAATTTAAATTTCCATTTTCAGGCATCTTTTTAGTGAGGTGTATGTTGTTCTGAGCGGATTAAGGCAATAAATAATTAATTATAAGTATGTTAATCCTGTGAGATGTATTTAAGGCATGATCAGGATGGCAGTGGGGCTAACATGTTGTGCAATTAAATTATATTTGACAAACGTCCTTTGCATTCATGGGCTTTGTGGACAACAGTGACTCAAAGATCTACATGAGTTTGTTCCTACACAATCCAGGATGAGAACAAAAGTGACTACATTGCCGATTTAATCATATTGAGCTTGTTTTGTACTCTACCAACATACTTTTCAAAGTTTGCTGTCAATGTTCTCTCTGATTCCAATTGTTTGTCACTGAATGTCATTTATTGCAGAAAAACTGAGTATTTTCTCAGAATGTTGATGGGAATGGTAACACAGTTGGGAGTAATGCTGCTAAAACATTTCCATTTTTCAACTGGGTTTGTCACAGAGCCAAGGACTGATTCTGATTTGTCCTCCCTCCTTCACTGTGTCAGGCCCCACATCAGACCCAAGGCCCTGGCCAGAGAGGAATCAGTAAAGTTTGGATAAATTTGGGGATGGAAAACTAAAGAATTGAAGGAGAATAAAAATTTATCCCAAAATGTGAGACAAACTTTGTCCCATCTCTCTCTGAGAGCTCAGCAGCAGAGACCAGGCAGGATGGACAGGAGTAAAGGAGAACCTTTGAAATGTGGTTTCAAGCCACATTTATTGACAGACCATAGGGAAAAAAATAAATGGGAATTTTATTGAGGTCATTCAGTCCCTGAGCGAGGTTCTGGGAGTCTCTATTCTGAGTTTATTAAAGGATGTGATGTGCCCCAGAATTTTTTTTCCAACATGAATAGTTACCTACCCAAACTGCTCTTGAGTGGCTGCTGGATTGAAAGCCCTTGCATCCACATAAAGAACCAAGAGCTTAGTGCTCAGGGAGAGGGAAAATCAGCTTACAGTAATCACCAGAAGCCAGCCAGGTAAATTAGTACGTTTGTTGCTGTCAAAACTGGTGGTAGTGGGGAACCTTTTAAAACAGACTTATTTTCTCTTGCATGAAGTGTAATAGGGACTTCTTTTCCCAGTGAACAGAATTCCTGAAAAAAACCCACTAATTTTCTCTTTTGTGACATTATTATATTATATATTATGTGGCATATTTCATTATATTGTAGATTATCTGGCATATTTTATGATGGCTCTCTACCTACCTGGTTCTTCCTCTGTCTTCAAGCAATTAATCTTTTTGCTCCCTTGTGGTAAATTAGTTTGTTTCTTGGGACTCATATTTTGTCAGAGGGATATTTTGTCATTCTGCTGGGCTGAGTGAGATTATCCCAATTATATTTTACTGATAATGTTTGGTGTCTGATGCCTTCCACATGAATACTTGCATAGGATGAAATGCTGCCTTTAATTTCTATGTGATCTGGCTTTACTCATGTAATCTGTACAGAAATTACAAATTCCAAAGCAAAAGGTTAATTATGAAAATCAGTTCACTAATGGAAATATCAACATCTTAATCCCTACTAATGGGAGTATTCAGTGATGGTGTTGGGTTCCAGCAACCTGTGCTCACGCCTCTTCCACCTTTATGGATGGCCTGTGGGAACTCTCTCAAATTCTTTGCCCCAAAAGTCAACTTTTTATAAGGGTGAACCTTCCTTATCTATAGGAAGGTGAACTTTCTTCTTCTCTATCCTCTCTTTATAGAGGACTTTAGAAAATAAACCCAATCCTAGTCTGTGACAGCAAAGCTGTAAGAGGTATAATGTACAAAAATTATTTTCCTGGTTAAGTTTGGATGCCCCGAGGGTGATCCAGGTCATCTGCCAGGATTCACTATCCCTGTAGTGTGAAGTCCCAACAGGAAAATTAGCCCTTTCCAGAATGAGACAGATAATTCATAGGAATCCAAGGGGAGAGAAGATATTGGAGACTAAAATATTGCATTTCTGTTAGCTTTTCCTAGCTGAGAGTACAATTAAAAAACGTGATATTATTTTTAGAAAGTTATTGTTAACTGTTCTTTTCAGCAATCACACTTTTCATTTCCATATTGTTGTGACATCTCCTCTCTGGGCATGGCAGATGCATGAATTAACTTAAGTGCTGTTGTTCAGCTTGATTACAAGGAAACTGAAATATGGCCCTCATGGGCATTATCTGTCACATTGCTGAAAACAAGACCATCATAAAGCTCTGCCTGTTGCTGTAAAAGCCTCACAGTGCATCCATCTCTGTGAGGTACCAAATGTCTGCCACTCCTGCCAGAGGCCTCTTGGAGTTACTCTGTTGTCCTGTGACATGGCAATTGTGCTATGTTCCAGCCTCCTGGAATTGCTGCAATCTTTCCTCAAATTCTCTACTCCAGTCTTCTCCAAAATGAGAAATTCCCAGACTTTTATATCTCTAGGCACATGTTCCTCTCATTTGTAAAGTGTGACAAATTCATAATCCAATTGCTAGAGTAAAACAATACACCTCCTGTAATCAGTAATTCTATTTATGCCTCAAGTCCTCACATTTGTGGGGTAAAAAAGGAGAGATGGAAATGTGATGGTTAATTCTTCAATGCACAGTGTCTCCTCAAAACTTCTGTGCCATTGTTTCCTTTCTGGCCTCCTTGTGTCATCATGAACATAGCCCGTGTGCTCCTGCCTTCTGTGCGTTGTTTATTTAACACCTGTCCTTCTTTCCCTTGTACAACAGAAGTGCATATTTTAGGCTTCCTCAGAAGCTTTTCTCTAAGTGGTTTGAGCCTTGTCATTTTCATGCCCTACTTTGAAAACATATGACTCAAAAATTACTGAGGGTCTTAAGGAGTTAGAACCTGAAATTATATTATTCTCTTAGATTCAATATGAAAATTTGCTTCTATCAGCTGTAGGAGCATGCTTTTGCTTTTCAGCTTGTATAGAGTGCAAGCATCAGCTAGTCTTAAATTTTATCAGAAAAATTGCACTTTCTGTGAACTTAGCTCTTTCTTTGATTAACTCCATCACTTTTATAAAAAAATTTTTTTGTTAAAGAGCGCACAACACAAAAAGAATAGTTTACTTGTTGTTTTAATCTTATATCTCTGTTTTGAATATCCTTTTTTTTTCCTTGTCCATATCTGTCATCTCCTTCCTCAATTAATAAGCCATGATTTCATCCCATTCCCAATTAGGCATTCCCAGTATCATGGACATTAACTGGGTAGGACTGAGACCTGAACTGTGAGTGGCTTTTTTAAAATATGTTGACTAAATTGGTTGACTCAGACTGCCTTGAAGAGCATCTAAGCGGCTCAGAAAATATGTCACTGTATGTAATATACATAATGAAAAGAGATTTTTGGCTCCTAAATGCTAGGATTCCAGGAAATGAATATTTCAGTAAGACCTGATTAGAAACCAACTCTTTCATTTAAAGAAGTTGCAATTGAAACAAGCTTTGAATTTCTTTATTAATTTCATACTTTGACTTTTCTGTGTGAACTGCTTTAATTTTTGACTCTGTGTGGTTAATAATAGCTGGGCAGACAGCAGCTGTCCAGTCCTATTCCCTATTCAGGGATTAATGAGTAGTTCACAATCTAGTTTTTAGCAAACGTTGTTGCTTTGTTTGTAAGTCAGCCCCTGAAAAAGGCTGTACTGAATGAAGTCACTGTCTCCTCTCATATCTCTGCTTTCCCTCTGGAAAAGGAGCAGCAGCAAGTTCTTGCTTCTTCTATCTCTGTGTGTGTGTGATTCTGTATGTGTGCTGCCTGTTGGTCAGAGGCCAGAGCAGGGAAATTCAAGATATCCCTGAGAGCATCTCAGTGTGTTTATCTCCAGGCTGTCCCCTGGCTATGGGCTAATGGGTTTGTGATGGGTTGGTTCCCTGTTCCACACACCCAAGGGTTGCCCTTAGCAGCACTGGGCTCTGGAGTGGTGCTTGCTGGAGCTCTGTGAACACAGTGACTCAGCCCTGTCTGTCAGGAGCAGGGTGTGCTGACCTGCCAGGCTCCTGCAGCACTGCTGGGGATGCTCCTCAAGGTCTCCAGTGGTCCTGTGTGTGCTGTCACTTGTCCCAAATCACACTGCCAGGCTGTACTGGTTCAGCTGCTCCCTGGCTCTCCTGTTCACTGTGATTATGCAACAATTCTGTGCAGCGTGTCTTTCTCCACCTGAAAACAGGTCTCAGTCCCTCTGCTTCAACCAAAACCCTCTTCCTGCAGTGGCAGTTCAAGATGTCCTGGATGTGGCAAAGAAACTAATATACCGAGTTACATACTTTTAGACTGTGTGAGGAAGAAAGGCATGATGAGTAAAATGTTGAGCCAAAAATGAATCCAGAGTACTAAGGTAACTTAACATGCCTCAAGACATGGTTTTTGCCACAGGACTAGGTAATCAAAATACTCTGCTATGCAAAATGCTTTGTTTAAAGAGGAAAAGAACATGAAAAAATCAATTTAAGGAGAACATTAAACTTGTGCTCGGCACATGAATGTTTCAAGGCTAGTGATATGCACAATTTATGTCATTAATATTCTTGCTTTCATGCTACACTCTGTGTCCTGTGACCAAATAATTGGAGTACATTTTACCCACCATTATGCAGCAACATAAGAGCAGGGTATACAGTTTTTCTGAAAGCTTATCTACCTACTTTTTGCATTTTTTATTCCTTTTATGAACTATTCTGCGACATAAAAAACACAATTTATTCCCTTTACAGTTGTATAAATACTGAAGTTTAAATTGTACAAATGGTCTATGTCTAAACACTTGATATCAAATCTACACAGCTTAGTGAGGAGGATGCTCAAAAGAACCAGATAAATATCTGAGAGTGTTGATAAAAATCCGGCCTGTCCTTGTGTACTGTGCATGGACAGGACCTGCTCTGTCCAACCCCTGGGCATGGTGGCTTAGGGAGGACACCAGGGTTAAAGCAGCAAAGCAGAAGTGCTCTGTGAAAATTCAAATATATCCTGAGCTGATGCCATCCTTCAATAAACAGAAAAATTCTATTTTCTGTAGTAAGAAAGTCATTTCACCAAATGACAGGAAATTGAAATCCATGGAAGCTTGAATTTCTCATCAGTGCACTTTGTTCACAGTTTGAAAAGTTGTTTTTAGAAAACATCTTTCATTACATTGTGGGAGAGAGAGCTCATTGCAAGGAGTGTAGAGTAATAGTGAAATAAAATTCAGAAGATGTCCATTCCATTCAAGAAAGAAAGAAAGAAATTTACTGTTCTCTGAGTTACAAAGTATTCCCTGAAACTTTCCCTCTGTGGTAAATAACATGGGGAATATATTCTTTACATTTCTTGGTATTGATTTGGCATTGGTTTTCAATGACAGGTCCTCTTCAGGGTCCAAATGTGTAATATTGTTATTAGTTAGTAGTTTTATGTTGCATCCCAGGTCAGTGAAGGGTTAAGGATGTGGAGACTGGAATGCCCTGGGAGGACACTCACTTCTGAGACAGAGTGACACAGTGGGACACTTTAACACAGTTAAGAGAACTGCTGGTGATTTATACATAGCCCTGGCCTCTTCTCCTTTATGTTTATGATCCCAGTTACATCACCCCTGTTCTCCTCCCCAGTTCTAGAATGTTCCCTGTTCCTGCTTTCCCTATTGATTCCCATTCCTTGCAACTCCTCCCCTGTATCCCTGTTGGTTGTTTCCCTCTGACCCCACTTTTGTACCACCCCTAATCCCTCCACCATTGGCCCTCAGACCTGATGCTCCACCTCCCACATCCCATATAAAAAACCCTGGACCCTCCCTTGTTCTTGGTTCTTCTGTCCCTGAACCCCTTGGGTGTGCCAGTTAATGAACTGCCACTGGAACATCATAGGAAGAACCCTCCTGCCTCTTCATTACATCAACCTGCATTTTCCACAGGTGTCTGGTGCTCATCCTGAGCTGTCTGTCTTTCCCTACGGGAGACACTCTGGGAAGGCAGTGACCTCAGCAGCTTCTGCCGTGTAGCTGCAGTTTTTTAAGTTGTTACGTTTTTCTATGTAAAATTCTTTTGACATTCTCTCCTAGGAGTTATTTACATTATGGAAGATATAAGCTGCTTCAAGGTGGCTTTTTTATCTACATTTTTTAAAAAACAATTGCACATGCAAACATTTAAATAACTGCCTCATTTAGAGTGCGACTGTAGATAACAATTTTAATTTATAAGCCTTACCAATTTCAATGCTGTTAATAAATTTTGGTAAAAACATAACTGATTTCAGTTGTTTTACAGAGTAATTTGTATGCTGTAGTTAAAACAAGCAACTTTTGCAAAAAGAATCTGACCATAGAATGATGTATTTTACTCTGCTAAGTCATGATGTGCAGTCCAGCAGCAGATGACAACTGCCTAATGCTATCCTTTATATGAACTTCAAAGAAAGTTGCTTTTTTAATTTATTTTAATCAGGAGCAAAACAGAGCCTAGAAATAAACAGCTTTTGGGAACATGAAGCAGTGAAGCTCCCAGCTCCAGCAACAGCTCCCAGAAGGATTCCTTTTGATCTCATTCAGATCTAGGTTAAGGGTGTGGATGTGCAGTCAGAGTTCTTAGAAATCTTGTGATGCTCAAAATGCGAATCCTGATGCCAGTCATTAATAAATAAATAAATTTATTTCCTCCTCAGCTAAAATATGTGGTGTCCATGCCCTACCGTGCAGGACTTGACCTGACATTTGATCCTTGAAGGAGAACTAAACTGCCCTTATTGTGGTCAGTACTTTGCTACAGCAGCTGGGAACATCAGTATCTGTTACATTTCAGTGCCATTGATTCAATTTGTATAAATGAGCCTAGGAACTGACACTGGAGGAGTACAAAAAAGCACAAAGGCTTTTCAGATACATCAAACAAAAAAGAGTTTTCAAACCTTGGCTCATGAGGCGCCCTTGTAGCTCTTGAATTCAGCTTCTGACTTCTCTCCACAAGTTAGAGCAGAGCAGTTCCTGAAACGTGGTACTGCCCTTTGAAAAAGAGGGAAGAAGGTGGAAAAAAAAAATGTTTTACACAACTTTGTATACAGGTATGGGGATAAAGGTAGATGTTAAAGCAGTTTAGTGCTCTAGGTGAAGTTTCAGGGGAAATAATGTTCTTCTTCCCTTTTTTTAACAATGCAGATCCAAACACATCATTATATTTCATAAATGAATTTAGCATGGCACATAATCCAACCAAAAAACCACAACGCATCTATGATTTATTTAGCTGAGATCAAAGACATACAGCTGCAAAGAACCTAATGAAAATTTGATGATGCAGCAGGCAGGCTGCATCTATTATTTAATTTGGAGGTTGTGATCTTACACAAAATTAGCTTCCAGATTTCTCTTGCACTCTTGGTCTGCAAATATACTTGTACTCTATCTTTTTGATATGGAGTTGAATCACCAAGATTTCACAGCTGATCCTTAGATGTCCTATGCTAAATTTGCTATCAAGAAAGGAGATAATAAAGTCTAGCTTTGGTTTAGCACAGATACAGTTCTGACGTCCTGGTGCTCAGCACTTGGACGGTTCAGCTTGTTTTACTTAAAGTATCAAGACTGATATAATTTTAAACCATGATTTATTATTGAGGTGTGTCCAGGGTGGACACAGACCCAGCTCTTTGCCTACTGAAAATACCAATAAAGAAGTAATCTCTAGAAAATGTTGAAAAAATCTATTAGATTTTTGAATTATTATAGGTCTTTATTTTAGGAAACAAAACAGCGCAGAAGTAAGTCTAATTAAAGTTCTTTTGTTGTTTCTTGTTGAAAATAAGAGAAATGGTGTCCTTTCTGTTACTTTGTTGATAGAAGGTTGGGTAAGCAATTACTAAAATAATTTCATGGGCTTTCTTTTACAAATCAACCAGCTTACCTTTGTTGCAGCAGACCCCTCGTTAGGGGTAGAAATGAGCTAAGACACGGACTCTCATTTAACAACGTGAAAAGGGTCCCAGTTTATTCTTTATGGCTTAGCCATCCTGACTCTGACTACAGCAAGCTCCTGCTGTTGGCTTCTCTGACAGACTCTGACTGCTGGCTATGCCTGCTGGAGTACGACTGCAAGTATTTCCTTGCTGCCTCTGACTGCAGGCTCCAACAGCAGGCTGGAACTCCATTAGACCCAGACTGACCTCACAGCAGATCTTTTGCAGCAGCTCTCTTCCTTATCTCATTCTTTTTTTGTGTCCCTCTGGATGGTTTCTTCTTCCTCAAGGCTCCTCTACCTCCTCAAGGTCTTCTCCCTCTAGGTCCTCTTAAAGGACTCTCCCACCAGCCAACCCACCCCTTTATCACACTTATCTTTATTAGTTACAGCTTTATTAGTCGAGGCTGGTTTTCTTTGGTAATTAGTTAACTGTCGCTTATCAGGGGTGAAGTCACTTGTAATCCCTTCTTCTACAACTACATTTCCTTATTAAAATAAGAATGCTTTAGGTTGATGTTTTTGCCTGGAATTTTACCTCAGTACAAGTTCTGGACATTGAACATGCTATTGTCAATAGCTCTGGTCTCCACATATGAGTATAATGCATTCATAGAAGCAACATTTGGCTCTAGTTTTATAGTAGCAATCCCAGCCAATTTACCTAATTTGGGTGTGTGATGCTGAAGCTAAAGATGAGTAAGGTAAGTCCAAAAAGCCTGACTGAAGCACAGTAAGCTCTATGGAAAGAGACTTTCCATCCTCAGCCTCACACTCCAAGTCGAACATGTGCTAAGTGTGTCCCCACTCCTTGTTTATTGCCCACCTTCAAAATTATTACAGTTTTCATGTTAACAGTGCAACTCTGCACCTTTCAGGGAGTGAGAATCTTGCCTGTCCTATTTCAAACTGAGGCTTTCCCTTGTTCTTTTGCAGCCAGGAAAGTGATAGGATGACTGCAGAGAAAGCTGAGCAGGCTCAGCTTTGAGGAGGAGAATTAATGTAGGGTGAGAAATATTGGTCCCACTTTCTTTAATGCCTTTAGTCTTTGGTCTGGAGAACTGGTGTAAAATTCACACTTCCAGAATCCATAGGGTTTACTCGAGATTTGGTGCTTTTGCTGAGTACATCAGGGGAGTCTGGAGAAAATGTCTGTCCTTGGCTGTGTTCTGAGGTACTCCTCTGTATATCTCATTTCTTTTATGCTAGTGAATATGTTGGCACTTCTTTTTGAAATACCCAGGGGTCTAATTCTGGCTTTCTTCAACTGAATAAAACATCAAAATCAAACCCAGAAGCTAAGTATAGATTTTTATTTTCTTTTTTAATAAATGAGTTAGACAGAAAGCTCTTAAGATTGTTTCACTACTGAAAATTTACTTAGAATGTATCATGAACAGATTAAAAGATTAATTAATTGTATCACTAGCATAAAGTTTCAGATTTGAGATTCACCTGCTCTGAATTTGCATATTCTTGGAAGGTTAAATGTGTCAAACTACTACAGAAGGAAGAAATATCCCTAGCATGACACTATAAAAGCTGTTTTGGGTTTGAGCAGAATTTTCTTAATTGGCAGATAGATTATTTCTAGGTGAGTCTACTGCTGGTGAAATATCATGCAAATTATTGAAATGAGAGATTTTAATAATGCAGAGTGGGCATAAGATGACACATACCTTTGATCATCTCTTTGTCTCTTCGGGTTTCTTAATATAATCTTTAATCAAAGAAAAAAACAAATTTCAGTTAATGAAAGGAAGAAGAATGTGATCTAAATCTCTGGGGAGATATAACAGTTAATTGTGTTTCAAGTACTGTAGCTCCGTTTTCAATAGTGTCCATTTTCTTTGCAGGATTACAGTTGTTTAGTTTCATTAGCCTAAATGTACAGGGTCAGCTTTTAAATTATACTGCATTATGCTGCTGCTCTCTTTTGCTTCATTCCTTCCCTTCTTGCTTCATGGCCTTTCTCATGGTAATGACACTGCCTTGGCAGAAGTCACTCGTTACTGCCACCAGAGAGCTGCCACTGGGACTGGTAGTCCCCTTCCTAATGATTCCTGCCTTTTTCCCGAGCCTTCTATGTGTCCCTGAGAAAGCAGAGCTCTGCATGTGACTCTCAAAACAAGGAACTGAAACTCCTTTCTGCTTGTTAAAATCAGTGTTTACCAATAAACTGAGCCGTGCCAAAAAAACCCCCCCAAAAAAAACAACTACTCCAAACCCTGGAAGGACTTCAGTTTGCAGCAGTGTGACTCCAGAAAAGAATTCAGCATCACATCATAGTTTATTTTGAATGCCAGATTAACAAAAAAATTTATTATGGGTGATGCTGGGATAAATTTATATTCTAAGGGAAATATTTTCCATGTTGGGAAGGAGAGGTTATTGAGCAGGGCAAGCTGTTGTATTTGCATAGGATGAACTAATTTCTTTCTCAGTGACTGAAATTTCAGCTTGCAAATATTGGTGCTGTGCGTGTCTAGAAAAGCAAATGTTAATGAATTTAGTTTAAAATCAGTGTTGCTAAATGTAGGTGGAATTGGGTGAAAAATACAAGCGCTTCTTATGGCTTCCTGCATAATGAGATTTGCTAAAACCATTGACTTTCCTTCTTTGAAACTCATTGGTATTTGATTTTGATGAGTTCAAGTAGAAAAACACCAAGTACTTTGCCAAATTTTGATATGAGCTTCAAATCTGGTCCATTAAATTTGGTTTGAACTGTGAATGCATCTTCCTGGTGGAAATAAGCTCCTTTTGCTGTGGAGAAATGAGCAATGGATGAGCTTGGTCATCACTTTTGTATGTCTGGATCAATAGCAAAACAGTGTGATAAGACGCATACCAGATTTTTATCTCAATTCTACCCTTAAATTTCCACATCCTTGAAAGAAGCAAAGCATTCCAGCAATATAACTGAGAGTAAACACAGGCAGTGATGGGGAGAAGTTACAGAAATGCTGTTGGAGTGCCAACCTCTAGAGACAACATTTAGTTTAGCCTAAGTTTTAAAAATGTGTCAGCATTGTTTCTCTTTCAAAGAAACATACAATACTTCAGTGAACCTGACATCTCTTGGAGCTGACCCTATTAATTATTTTTGACTTACTGTGTGCTATACATCCACAGGGATTTGCAGGGAACCAAGTACACTATTGTCAAGGGCTTTTATTTCTTCTTTCTATTTCCTGGTGTGTGTAGAGAATATACAGGTAAGGCTAATAGCAGGTGCTGTGTGATGGATTTGGAGAGAGAAGTGAATCTGTCTTGAGAGGGGGGAAAACAGGCAGAGCAGATTAGGGAAATGCACGCTAAATTTTTTATCTGCACAGCTCAAAAATTCAGACATCTTTTAGACCACCTGGCACAATACCTAATTTTCCTGCAGATCTTAAAAGGGATGATTTTTAAGGACAGGTTCCAAGCCTGGAATACACTCTCCAAAAGGGAAGACCAAATTTTTATCTTGACTACATGAAAATTACATTTGAATTCCTGCACTAAATGTGCAAGGCCTGTTCTTCATCCACATGGCATGACTGTGAGAGCAGCTTCCCTCCCTGTGCATTTGCTCTTTGGGACCACTGACAACTGAAAAGGTGGGGAGTGCCTTGTTAGGCTCAGGGTGAAGGGAGAGGTGTAAACATTTGATGCAAGTAATGAGTTGAGGAGAAACTGACACAGATGCTGAGGAATTTCATTACATTCCCAATTCTTCTGCAGTCATTCATGGGAGAAAAAATGGGAATTGTAGGAAGAAAGATGAGAGGAATAAGGTAAAATAATAAAAATATGCCTTTGTGCAATAAAAAGTCATTTCCTCTTTGCCCACACATGCACAGGTTTTAAGTACAGAATATATTGTTTCATGTAGCAAAAAAATATAAAAGAATGGAGAACAAAATACTGGGGTTTGTTGTTCGTGGTTCTTTCTTTGTTTTGGTTTTTTTACTTAGTTTGTTCTGGTTTTGTTTGTTTCGAGGGTTTTTTTGGTAGGGTTTTTTGATTGTTTGATTTTTTTTTCTTTTAGTGGTCTTTGTTTTTGGTTTTGGGGTTTTCTTAGGATAAATCTGTAACTTTTTAAATTTGGTTTTATCAGAAATCCAGCTGAGCTCTGTGGCTCCATGACAGAGACAGCTGTACCCAGGATGGCCCTGATTCTAAGGGAGAACCAAATCTGCCTGTGTGGAAAGACTTGGTATAGAAGGTAACAAAAAATTTATTCAAAATCAGACAAGAGTGATTTTCCTAATCATTAGCGTAGATTTCTCTTGCAAGACTGAATTTAAAAGACAGTAAGGGAACACCATTGCCCTGATCAATATTTAGCGCTGTAATATGTGCACTTTTTTTTTTAAATTCTTTTAATTCAATTGACAAGTCATGATACACCTGTGTGACTATTGTCAGTTGTCAGGAATGTGAAAGTATAAATGGGTGAGTCAGTATAAATGTGCTGGTACAAGACTGACTTCTAGAGCAATATATTCTTGCAGTACAGGATGCACTTTGGCACTCTGTGGATAAACTCTAATAAGAGCCGGATTGAATCAGATTTCAATCTTGGATCACTCTTTTTAATGGTTCTTTTTTCCCTGAAAAGTACCATTTCCACCTCTAACCATGAGACAATCCAGAATTTAGAAGCAACTGACTGTTCTAAGCAGAGCTGCTACATCTGCTCAGCGTTACCTGTAGGGTAATTTGGCTGGGCCAGATTTTGACCTCCTGAAAGCAGCAGAGATCACTGAAAACTGAGTGCAGCTGGAAGGAAAACACGGATTATTACTGGGATCTTGCTAGTAACTCGAGGAAAGATAAATGGTATTGGAATCATTGCATTGTTGAATGCAGGGGTTTGATTCCTGTGATGCAGGAGGGGACACCACTGTGAAGGGTGGTCCCACAGTGGATCCACTGATCGAGTCTGCTTCTCACAGGGGGGTAACTGAAGCACAGCTGAGTACATCAGAATCTGTTTTCCATGAGTATATTTTACTAAGCTCCACAGAGAAGCCTAGCATTCAGCCACATTTTCAACACCTTTTAAGCTGTTAAACTGTTGTGGGCCAGGAAAAAGCTGATGCTGAGTATGGAGCAGGGACGAGCTGCAGACAAAAGGCCACATCTGGGTTGTAGTTTATCTCCTGCCTATTATTTTATTTCTCCAAGATTTGAAATAAAGGAGGTTCCATCAATAACATTTCACCTAAAAAATGGACGGTAAAATAGAGAATGAGACCTCTGAAGAGGCGCATTTGAAATGTTTGAATTAGTGGAGGGATCCTCTCTGAATTCAGATAAATCTCTACAAAAGCCACTCAGAAAAATTAGCCATAAAGAGCATGGTGAAAATAGTTATCAAACAGCTTCCCACCTGAAAAGAGATCTCAGCCAGATTATAAATTCCTTCGGAACTTTCATATACTTGAGACTTTTTGTCAGGCACTTGTCATAATTGCTGATTCTTTTTAAACCAAGAAGAAAATATGAGAAAAATGTTGCCAAGAATACTGTGTGAATGATTGGGTGATTTTTTTTAAGTTTGGCATATTCTTTTAAATAAAATTAGCTTGACAGAAAAACTATTCTTTGTATTTTTTTTCTTTGCATTTCCCTGTTGGAATATAACAATTCCCTCTTACTTCATCTCAAATGTTTAGCTACGAAATGTGGTATTGTGCTTGGGATTTATTTAATATTTTATTTAGGTATATTTTACAATTTGAATTTAAAAGTGGAGTTTTTAAGAGTAGTGGACGTTCCAAAAATGTTTTTTAATGATTATTCATCTGCAGGAGTTGGAAGAAAAATATTTTTTGAGATTGTGAAACATACATTTTTTTAGGTGAAGGCACAGACTGAGTGAGCAGTGTCAGACCCTGATCCTTCAAAGGTTGTGCGTGCGATTTTTCACTTTTGACACAGCCCTGCCCTCTGCTAATGGAATTTTGTTAGGCTTGACATTCCTGTCTTCCAGGAGTAGCTCTATTTGCAACAAAACACATAAAACATTCAGCAGCGTGTGTTGGTGGGCTAACAAAAGGAGATGGTTCTGTTGCCATCCCAGAGTATTGAAGGATGGGTGTCATCCTGCACACCTCACCAGGAATAGAAAGTGGGGACAGCAAGGACTAGTAGCCTTCTTCCCTGAACAAAGGGGGAAACCAGACCAACCCAAAAATTCAGCCTAATCCAAAATTTTTCTGCCTTCCTCCCTGCGAATGGCTGCTTCGTCATGGGCTGTATCCCCTACAAGCAGGACCTACTGGCTTCTGGTGATTTCCGAGGCAGGGCAGACTTGTGGCTGGACATCCTTTCTTCCTTCCATGCCTATGCCTTCATAATTTCTGCAATTATGAAACAAATTCTCCTCACAGCTGCTGAGTCCAGTGTCTTGAATGCAGGAGACGTAAAATATACCAGCAATTGGCTTTTTTGAACGGTAGAAAAAGCTGCCTTCTTTCACTCTGTAGCAAATTTTCCACTTGAACTCAGATAAATAGCACAAAAATAATAATCACCATAAAATAATATGATGGCTCAATTTTTAAATTTCATTTATTTTTGCCTGCTTAATTTAGTTTGCCTGCTATTATTATTTGGTAAGGAAAGGCAAACAGAGCCACAGGAAACAGCAGCACAGTAGAGTTGTCTTAAACTCATCAAAGTCTATATCAGTTCTTTCCTCATTGACAGGGTAATTTTTCTTACTGTCACCAGTTGCAAAACTGTCCACTTGATTTGGAAAAAATAAATAATTTTATTGATTCTTAGTTCATGCATTTATATTATTTGTACTCTCTAAGTGAATATCCTGTGAGAGTTTACTTTTTACAAGGCAATACCACGTCACCAGTTTTCTCTGTGATGGATTTATTCATCCTGATACAGAGAAAATTAACTCCACCTGCATGTTAAAAAATAATATGTAGATTTTTCTCAATAGTTTTTCCACTAGCATATTGCTGTGCATGTTTTTGGTATTGGAATGTCACCAAGCCAAATAAAGTATGATGGAAAATATACAGACACGACCCCCATCCTCTCCCAAAATCCAACCAGATGAACTCCCCTGAAGTCAGGAAGGTAGAGATAAAAGTCGTTGGCCTTTAATATGAAATTGAAAGGACTGGGCTGACTGGTATTTCCTGGTGCTGCAGGAACTGCTCATTTGTCTGGACCTGAACTTTCATCTGTTTTCCCTTGTTTCCTGACAAAATGGAAGCAGGTTTGGGAGCCAGTGACAGTCCATTTGAACAGCTCTTCCATAGCAATTTTAGATCAGTTAAAGCAAAAAATGTGTTGGTAAATATAAGCTGGTCTTTCCTGGGAATTTTTAACTAAGTAGCTCATTCTTTATTTTGCATAAATAAGCTAATAGAAGAACTTAATTATTGGAATTCTAGATTTCAATATAAACACTTCTAATAAGTTGTGGACAGAGAGCTGAACCTCCTGTTGAATCATCCTTCTATTTGAATCCTATCTCTAAGCTATAAATAATCTCATTTCTAAAGGAAAGGAGAATTCTATAACACTTTATCTTAAAAAATGGGCTTAGAAAAAACACTTAAATATAAAATATCAAAAATATCTAAACTTACAGGAAATGGAAGAAGAGAATGCATTGGAAAAAAGTATAGAAACAGCTTGTCTGTGCCATTGTTGAGTAAATTCTCAGATTTCCTTTTGAATTCAGTAGACTTCAAACTACCCTGAAATTAAGTGCCATCTTCATTATGCTTTTAATCAAAAATCTATTTAAGGTTGCTTTTTTGAAGTATTCCTGCTTTGTTTTAAAGTGTGCAAACACATGAAAGATAAGCAGCTAAAACCTCAAGAAAATATTTTAGTTCAGAACATCTTTAAAAAATATTAATAGCACTTAAATAGTCAGAACTCATTTCTGGTCACCATTCCTCTTTTTCAGTTCTTATTGTCCCACAAAATTCTGCGTTGTTGTTTTAAAGGGGTTGAGACATAAAATGGATTTTAAAAGTTGAGTGGAAATGGGGGCTTTTATTGTTGTTGCGATTTGGATTTTTTTTTATTGTAAATTTATAAAGTGAATCCTTTATACATGGTAATTTTCCTGTCTCCATATTATAGCCTGCAAACTCTGATCAAAATCCTTGACTCCCTTAATTTTGCTCTATTTTATTACCTCCAGTAGTAGCTGGTGAGATCTTGCACCATTGGAGGCCATCCTTGGTATATGAAAACCAGCTCTGAGACGTGTCAGCTCAGACATGAGGACCACTGTCCTGACATACAAAACCACAGAAACCTGGCAATGTATAAAGACATTTGCAAAAGAATTCCCTCAGCACTAGGGAAAAACCTGAGCATGATTACAGCTTCCAGGGGTACCTGGGTACCTGACTTAAAGACAGCCCAAAAATGCATTTTCATTACCCCAGAAAAGGAGAATAATTTCAATAAATATGTAAAATGCAAACACCATGACATCTGCAAGCAGGAGTTGTGCAAGTTTCTCAAATTAGTTTAGACTTCACATATTCCACCCCCACCTTCTGTTTAACAAATGTATGCATAGATGACAGTTAAAAAAATGAAGTCTACAGGAAAAAACCCCAAACCATGGGAATGAACTAATTCTTCTGTCAGTCAAGTAGTTAAAAAACAAGCCAAGCATATACTGAAGGTGAATGTTAATGACTAAGGAGGCAGACAGATGGTCTGACTTTTCTTTAGGTGGTTAATCATCCTTTATTATTCAGAGAAAATTGTCTTCAATAAATGCATTCACTGTTAAAAAGATATTCAGGAAACATATGGGTCACCTTGTGATTGTGGCCAAGCAAAGTACAGTTGACAGATTTCTGCCACTTTGTGATTTTATAGCAAATACATGGTGGCGGTTTGATATTTTCTTGTGGGGCCTGTGTTTTGTTTTATCTGTTTGTCACCATTAAACTCCATGTTTGTTGCCTACACTTAAAAGCACAGTGCCATTCCCCAGGACTCCTTATTTGTATTGAAGTCTCATGTTCCCTCCACAGTAATGACATTTCCTCACTAACATAATTACTGAGAGCTCCACTTCACTGCTGTAGGCGCTGCCACCTTGGGAGAAGTTCAGTGTTCTGGGTCTTTCAGGGAAACCCTTCAGTGTCTCTGAGGGCTCATCCAGCTCCAGACATGCTTTTGAGGAGGAATTTTTTCTTCTGTGTTGGCCAAAAATTAGGAAAGCTTTATGCATAACTGACTGAAAGAAACTGAAAATTAGCTAGCTAGACAGCAGATGCTAATCCTGATACAGCCAAGGCTTTTCTTTGCTCTGCAGGCATCAATATACTGATGTCTCAGGAAGGGAAGGCAGCTCATCCCATGACATCTTTGCCTTCCAAACCTCACCATTGCTGAGTTCTGACTGGAGGTTTGGACAGGCAGACATTCCATGGCACCATTTTGTTAATACAAATTTTGGGGTACATAGGTTAACAGTGACTAACTTGGTAGAAGTTTCCCTCTCTGCAATCAGACACAAGGCCCCTCATGGCTGCAGTTGTATGGAAATCATCCTTCCAGCAGAGCAGCACTTCCAGGAGTAAGTTCTGCGTGTTGTGTGAGTTCCAAAATATGAGCAACAATTGCACAGATGATTTGTATTTACGCAGGTGGAAACCAAGTCAGCTTTTTAACAAGCTCCTCTCACCACAGCCTCTGACTACTGTCCACTTGATTTGGAAAAAAGCCTCTATTAACCTCAGTTTTGCACTGTTGCAAATCCATATGCCCTCAGCAGTTGTGTGCTATTTACCCAAAATATTAAAATATTGCTGCTGCACAGTGTGTATCTTTTAGACTTCCCATTAAGGTGTAGTATTGAGTCAGGCAACTGTACTTTGAATTCATCTCTCAACTCCCCTGTGTAATTCACCAGTGTCTCCTGGGTAAGGAGACAGCATTTCAGAGGAGTTGAACTCCTGCAAGGTGGACAGGGAGATAGTTCTGGCCAATGTAATTATGCAAATGGGAATTGAGTTTGTCAGGACTATATTACCAGTATTACTTTAAAGACTTGCACAGAGTTCTCACCTATCATCTTTTTTATGGGTTTTTTTCTTTGGTGCACAAGCAAAAATGAAATATTTAAATGCATTATGAAAGTTTGGAGAAAATGAATTAGCCCAGATCCATTTGCAAATGCTGCTTGTTCCAGTTGGAGACTGCTTAGCCAGAAGTAAGGAGATAGAAATTTTGGTTTTTTTCTCCTCCTGTCTTGCAACTATGCTTTAGCAGATAATTTCTGCTAAATTCAAATGAAAACAGCATTACGTGTATTTTAAATAACATCTAATAATATAATAGAATGTCTAGGTAGTACCTTTCTAATAGATATCTTTAAAAAACTGTTGTAAAAGGAAATTTTCTCATAAAACCTTTCACTTGGAAAAAATATTTTTTAGTGCTTTAAAGGATTTTATGTGAACCTGTAAACGTAACACAGCTCAAATATTTTACGCCTTTCAAAAGTTTCTTTTGTGAAATTAGCTGGGAAATTGAAGAATGGCACTTTGCACTCTCCATGAAAACTTGGAAATTGTGTCCATGTAAATTTCAAGGCATGTAAAGTTCAAGGCACGTGAATGATTCTCTTTCCATATGAAAATAATCCTAATTGAGGACATCATTCCATTGGAGTCTGTCTACTGTAACGAAATTAAATAAATAGAAATGTTAGGACTTTTAAATTATTTAATTTTATTTTTTACAGCTTATATTAACATTGATTATTTCCTTTTCCCATCTTTTTAGCCAATTGGACTTTTTCTTAGGTTCACTAGGAGGAGACTTGACAGCAGAATTTGAGTACAAGAATATTTGATATATTGGAGCTGATGGTACTTCTCTACCCACTGACTCTTGCTCTGCATTAGTATTAGAGAGATGCCCAAATGTCTGCTCAAAGTGAACTTATCCCTGGGACCAGTTTATGATTTTTAGCCTTTTATTTAATTAGTGCATAATTTCCTTTTGAAAGTGAATCCTTTGAAGTAATTTCCAATATCTCACAGAAGTGGATGTGGATTTATATCTTTGGGTCTCATTGCCAAGGAGTGATGGCAACTATAATTGTGAGTGCAGATCAGAGCTTATAACACTTCCCAATAGGTTTATGTTTTAAAAAGTCATAAAGAAGCTTCACGTTTCCATTTTTATTGCGTGAGCAAATCTTTCTACAGTGTAGGACAGCTTTTGGTGACCAACCTATCTCATGATCTCAGTCAAGAAATGGACTTTCTGAACATTTTTAAAGGGCAGGACCACAGTGTTAACTCAGGGCAAAAGCAGTGTTTTGCCGTCATGAAGAATAATGGAATTATCCTGCTTTGGAGATTGAACTGACTGAAGCCCTTCTCTTGTGATCTGTTTTTGTAACCTATTTTTGACTGATATAGCTCTGAACTAAAGTCAACCAATAAAAGTAAAATTAATTTTCTTTACTTTTAGTGATGTAAAAATAAATTATCTTTAAAAAATGCTTAAATTCCCTCTTTAATCAAAAAAGAATGATTCACACCTCCAAAGCATGAATAATCTCACCTAGAAAAACACCTATGCCATCTCTCTCCATTAATTCCACAGAGAAACTAGATGAATAATTGGGACTGGGATGCTCCAGTTAGGTGAAGGGAATCACTCCTAAATGAACAGATCTCTGCTTTGGATAATGCTGCAGATAAACTACTAAAGATTAATACCCTGTCGCCTCTCTTTAAGGACTGTACTCAGCCAGCCCATCATCACCTTGATGTATCGGCATTTTATTGTGATTTAGAACCAAACAAGATGAAGAAATGTGATGCAAGTTTCTGGTCTGAAGTTTCTGGCCTTACTCACTCTGTTCTAAAATAATAGAGGGAGTAAGAAAGAAGTTATTTAACATGAAGATGAGATTAGTGAATAAGCCATTGGTTTCTGGGTCGTTTTCCCACCCTGCCCTAAGCTGCTTTTTTATTTCTGCTCTTCTTCTTCTCTTTTGTCTACAAAGCATGAGATTTCCAGCACAGTGAATCATCTGGAGTACTTAGTCTCTTCTGGGGTTTTAATCAATCATCCCATTTTTTTTTTTTAGTCCAGATTCCATTGATACTGCATAGCATAATGCCTTTCCCAATGAGCTTCTAATAAAACCAGGAGGAACAGCAGATAATCAGTCCTTGTTCGAGACATTGTCATTGCATCCAGGAATTGCACTAAAAAAGTAATTATAGCCCAAACTCTGAAACTCTCAAAGGCTTTTATGAACACACTTTTCTGGATGCACATTTCAATTTACAAGGTTCATTTGAATAAGTGGCTGAAAGAACAATGAGTAACATGGGTGACAGACAACCAATATTTCAGATTTACACATTTAGTTAATTCTTTAAAATCACTGTTCAGTGACACCATCCCTTTCTTCGTTGTCTAATTCATTGGTTTCATATTTTTGACTGAAAGACAATTTGACACCCTTGCTTTTGCCGTGCATGGGATTCTCTTTCTGTCTCATCCTCCTCGTTTCAATTTCACACCAATACACAGTGCAAAGCTGAGTGAGAAAAGCACAAAACCCAAGCATCATGAATACATGACTGGAAATGCTTTCAGTGTTGAAGATCCAGCTACTGATTGCAGAAGCTTTGCTGGTGGGCTGCTTTGTAGCACTTAGAGCACAGCCTTTGCCATATATATTGTATGGAAAAATATCCCTGCATTGCCTGGAAATGCATCCTCTTAACCAGTATTTGGTTTTTGGTACGTTCAAACAAGATTTAGAAGCCAAAACCTGCCTATAATTTAAAGTAAACTGCATGTACAACTTAAAGTAAACAGCATCTTAAATAGCATTGCTGCCAGCCTTTAAATTGGCAAACATCCCCAGCCAGCCCTTGTTAAATATCATTTAAAAATTATGGTCAGTGGGAAGTATGCACATTAATACTTTATGATAGCACCTAGGAGTGCCAGACTTCAATCTGAATGTAATTTACCCAGCAGTCTAAACACAGACCACAGAGAAATACCTGTCTGGAAGGGCTTACAGACTGCAGGGAAAGCAAAAACCCAGAGAGGGAGCAGAGATCCAAAAAATAACATCAGTCAGCAGAGTGAGTGATGACCTGGGCACAATAATTTTCTGACCTGTGGGTTTAGTAGCTTTAGGTCTCAACCTGGGAAATTTTGCTTAATTTGTTGCTAATCTGCCCACATTCTAGAGGTGGATGTGCTCCAATTTGAGCTGCCCAGTGGGATCTACCCTAGAACTCACCCCTTGCCTGGAGGCTCTCAGTGAATCCAAAGTAGGGTTAAGGAGGTGAATGGAGAATGGGAAGAAGATCAGGGACCATGAGGTGCCTAACAGACACCAGGGATTAGGAAAGATCCCAGGAGGCTGACTAAGAAAGGAGCTGCTGTTGAATGTAAATTTTGGCAAACAAATTTCCTAATGGAAAGAATCATCAGACAGTAAATACTGGACTATTTAAAGGCTTTTTCTAATTTTTTGCTTTTAAATTGTTTTTGTCAGTACTACCTCAAGTACCATTCAGTTGCATCTGCAATGTCTACCTTAAACCCTGTTAAAGAAAAGAACACAGAATCCAAGATCAAGCAGTACCTGCAGTACTGCCCTGGCCAGCTGAGATGCTGTAGCTGTTCCAGGGAC
Source organism: Serinus canaria (assembly GCF_022539315.1). Lineage (NCBI taxonomy): Eukaryota > Metazoa > Chordata > Aves > Passeriformes > Fringillidae > Serinus > Serinus canaria. Next base: position 5,151,859 of record NC_066331.1, on the reverse strand, counting down.
AGGCTGCACACAGGAGAAAATAATCTACCTTCCAACAGTTGCCTCCTGTAACAAATATCCCACAGCAGTACGAGTTGAGGGAGAATATAACCTGAAATTCATTACTAATTACTACAAAGAATTTAATACTTGAGCTTAGATTTTGCATGATGCAGAGATTTTCATGTCTTTTTTTTCCATTGTCAATGCATCATTAGATTAATATTGAATATTAATATTGATCAAAGGCTTGGTACTCATTTCAGTCACACCCTACTGGTGATGCATGTGATGAATACTGTAAATACCAGAAGAAGACAATATATCTTTAATAGGATATTTCAGAATGCTTTGGCTGAGCAAAATCGCTTTTAAACTCAAGACAGACCAGTGTGGGAGGAATGGGAATAGCAAGAGGGGAACAACAACATTGTATCAGTTTAAATTGAGGTGGTGTTGTTTTCTGTGATAGTGCCAGGGACTAGCATTGAAATTGGCGTTCTTGTGACGGTTATTGAAAAGGGCACAGATCAAGAGATTCTCCCCACCTTGCCAAACTTACAAATTCAAAAAGAAAAACAGACCAAGGGCCAGAGACAGTGTATTGTAGAGGAGACAAACTGCAATGAAGAGAGATTTAATTACTTGCCCTTTACTGTCTGGGGAAAAAAAAAAAAAAGGAGCATTACTGCTGCAAATTGTAACCAGCTGCAGGGAACCTTGGCTCTCTGAGCTGTAAAACATCCAAACCACATCCACAAACACTTCTAAGACAGAATGAAAGCTCAACACCAGTGTGATAATTCAGAATTTATTTTAAGAAAAATGGTAAAAGATACATTTATTATACTTTTTTAGATAATAATTGTGAACTAGTAGACCACGAGCCAATTACTTTTCATACTCTAAACATTTCCTGGCAATTTTTACAGACATTTCAGCAGCATCCATTGGCTCCAAGTGTCATCAGGACACACTGAATACAGGCACAGCATAGTAATTAATGGGTCCTGCTCTGAAGACTCTATAGAGAAGTTATAACATGAACTAGTTAGAAGGAGAAGAAGCAGAAGTTGATGAAGAACCACATAGTTGAACCACAGTTGAGAAATATTAGAGCAGAAATGGTTTTCTTCATGTGTATTAGGCTCTTTGGTATAATGTCATTCTGCTGCATGTTTGGATGGCTTTAAAAATATGTGTATAATTAATAAAATTATTTATTACACTTTTGAGCTAAATTATATATATTAAGATGTGAAAACTGAATTGAATAATGTTTACCTACATGCTATGGTAGTATTAAATAATACAAGCAGTTAATTTCTACTTATATTGATAAAACGTAATTATGAATAAATTTTTGTATCATCCATCAGGAAATAGAGTTATAATCATTAAAGATTTCCCATATTTATTTTAAAATAAAGAAGAAGGAAATATTATGGAAATATTTTGAATGGCCAAGAAAAAGACAAGAATATATTGGAGAGTTTTTCAAGTGTACAGTTCTATTGATTTAATCAACCTTTAAAAAAAAGAACCCTAAGAGCAATGATATACCAGCCCAAGCAGCAATTGTATATTTACTCCAAATTACTCATGCTTCCTTCTGAAAATTCATAACCCGAGGTAGAACTGAAAAATGAAAGCGAAAAACCAAGAATGTAAAATCAATTGATGTTCTGGAAAGCTCCCAGAACATCTTCATTTTCTACAGCCACATTCAACAATGTTTTGTATCTATTTATCACAGAACTCATTGGGCAGAAAAATGAGGCCAATCTTAATGCTTCATGAATATGCACATAAAATGTTCTTTTTTGCTTAAATATCAACATTTCTACTAATCTTTTTGTTGTTCTGTGTTCAATAGGACTGGTAGTAGGTGCTCTGTGCTAAGATTCTTCATTAATATTTTTTTCTTGATTATTTTTGACACCTAATTTCAACAAACTCATTGTGGTAGATTGTTTTTCTCTTGTAATCTTAAGATGTTCCTTATTGTGAATTTATAGTGCTTTGTTCCATGTACCTGGTTCAGTTTCCTCAGTGGTTTTGCGCTGAAGTTTACTATTTTCCCTGCCTAATCTTATGTCAGTCCCCATGTCAATCTCCCTTGCACCTCCCTGATTTCCAGACCCTTCCATGCCAATCATGGAAGTTCTCCTCTCTTCCCTTTTTCATCAAATGTAACCCACCCCTGTCTGTAGAACCTTCCTTGTCTGGGTAATACATGGTTTTCCTGGGCCTTACATGAGTCCAAATCCGACTAGCTTAAGACTCTAGCCCACCTGATTTCTGGAGCAGTTCTTGGAGGAATAATGAACCACGATAATTGATTGTAAAACTTTATGTGTATCCCAAGGTCCTTAATAATTTGGTTTGTCCCACAAACTCCAGTAGAATTTTTAGGGACCACATTTTAATCTTTCATAGCTCTCGGGGACTCCAACCATGTTTTCAAAACCAGATTGAGTATTTAGAATGAGCACTGGCTTGTTGGGTATCTGATAGCTGTGGCCTAACAAGTGTTGACAAATCAAGTGTTCTCCTGAAAGAGAAGATAACTAGCATTAGAAAGTTGTCCTTACTGCAGTAAACTTTGTTTTTATGAGTTCAGAACTAAATTTAGCAGATGGCCCTGTGATGTAAGTACTTCTACTTTCAACAGAGTTCTTCTTTTCCAAAATTATAAAATTTCACCATTAAAATTATTTAAATGAAAAAGACTTCAAAGATTTCATGTTCTTTCTACTTAAAACACACACAGTTTACAGGAATTATCACTCTCCTATTTCTTAATGTTTTTAATGGAAAGAAAAGACTTGATTCTGACAATGTCTTTTGTGTGGGCTTGTCTTAGGTGAATCCTGTAGTGTTCTTGCATCTGTTGTACAGTCTGCTAGCTCATATGAAATGAACGTACATACAAATAGCATTGTGTTTCTAACTTTTTTTGAATAATCTGGGTCTTGCTTGGTAGCAACATTTTTATTTCTTATGTATTTGATAAAAACAAAACAAGACAAAAAAAAACTTAGAAAAGTATATAAAGCACTTAGAGCAAGATTAATAAAGGCACTATCACCTCAAGGTGATACGTGTTGCCTAATTTTAAAAGGCAGCCATATGTCAGGATATATTCAGATATCAGCTTTCAGCAATGCTTTTATTTCCAGCCTTCTGTGTTTGCTTTCTTTTGCAAAGCTCATCACATTCTCCAGAGGATTAACTATTACTGTTCTCATCCTCTTCCTGGGAAATCTAGGCTTTAGTATTTGACAGTCTAGAATCAAACTTCAACCTGGAAAAAGAGAAGGAGTATTAATTAGGTGGTAGCCCAGATGTCTGGAGTTTACCAGCAGATTCCGAGGCTCATATTTAAATGAAACCACCAACACTAGGTGCTGAAGTACTCTTTCCTAGAAAATGAAGACAAATGGATACAGTTCCATGGGATAGAAAGAAGAGCATTTGGTCCTGGAGCTCCCACAGGGGTGTTTGGACCACAGGCTGCTGGAGGAGTTTTTAACATTGCAAGGTTCATATAGAGTAGACTAGTTTGAGGCTAACATGAGCTTGGAGTGATGGAGAAGGCTTGGGGGATTATTTTCACAGAGATAATTCAAATAATTTACCTCCATATTCTCTCTTTACTCTCTGTTCCACCTTCTTCAAGTTGCTTCGAGTTGATAAATAAATCTTTGTCATGCAAACACGTGGGGAAAGGATCAGTAGGGAAACTTTTTAATTTATGGTGGAAGGCTATGAGAAAGATGAAAAAGTATCAGTATAGCGAGGAAGGTGCCATGACGATGACATCCTGCTATAATCAAGTCTTGGCCTGCCTGAGGATGCTGTGCTAATTGGATTTTCATCTAAAGTGCAGTCAGAACACCGTGTGTGAAAAGAAGTGCTCGTTGATGATCCAGAGATGGAGGATCCAGTGAGGTCAGCAGGTTTTAAAGGAAAATGTCCTACAGATGCCACTGCTTCTTTATATGCTCCATTGTGCTGATAAGATGCAATGATTAGTCATGTCAGTGTGTGATGCAATATATTTGTGATGAGTAATGTCCTGAAAAGAAACTTCATTGCACCCCAGCAGAATTTATTCATCTTATACGTGGCCTCCATGTAACCAAATCCATCAGGGGTGGTTGTGCCCTGTGCCCAGAGGGTCAGTGCTCTGTGGCCTCTGAACCACCTTTGGCATGGAGCAGGGTGGAGGCTCAAGAAACAGGTGATAGTTGATCACAAAATAGAGATCAGTCTGTAATGGGGTGGGAAATCTGACCAGCAGCAGGGAATCTTGAAACAAAAGCACAGCCAGTTAAAGCCCTGATTACAGAGGGTACAGTTGCTGGGGCTGCCTAAAGGGAGCTCTGGAGGGCAACAGAGCAGGAGCTCTGTGTGGTCACAGGGAATAAAAGGGGACAAAATGTTGGTGAGAGACCAAAGGGGAGCCTGGGATTTGCACCACAATCCCATAAAAATGTGGGTGAAGCACTTTCAGAAGCTTATGACTATAGCCAACAGGGTTTTAAAAATTCCTTCTGAGAATTTCAAAGGCACCAATACCTGTCGGTTTTGTCAATAACTAGTCCAAATGAGTCTTGCTATTGCAACCAAAATTTTGGGATGTATTTTGTTACATAATGTTCAAAGCACAGTTTGGGAAAGGCAGTGCCCATAACATTGTATATGGCTGTGTTCTAGGTGAGAAAAATTTTTGCAATCCCTTAGGTTTAAACAGGTAACAAACAAGTGGACTGGAGAATGTCTTGTGGGGAAAAGCAGAGAGGCATGTTTTATAGTATTTTTCTTAAATAGTTTCCTGGAGTTGCTTGGAGGCCTGAGCTGCCTATTCTTAAACAACAACAGATGTTGTGGCCCTAGGTCCCCTGCCTGTTCCAAGCAGCCATGGGAGATTACCTTTGTACCTTATGTAAGAATGTTTTGGAATGGAATAAAAACATCTAGGCAAGGGGGGCTCCTCTCTGTGGGCCATGAAAACCTTGTGTGATTTGTAAGAGGAAACAGGGACCCTACAGTTTTCCTCTTTCAACTCTCTCAGCTGCTCACGAGCAGAGAATTCACAAAACACAAGACAGGGGCAGATAAATTTTCTGGCAGAGAAAAGGGAATTAAAGTAAAACTAGGAAGTGGGGGATTAAGGAGTTTCAGAAGGCTCTCTGCACACTTTAACCCTTGTGCCAGAGGCTATTCACAAGGCAAGATGTTTTTATATCAATAGTTCAAGGTGCCTGAAGACACCTTTCAGAGTTATTCATTTATACTAAGGCTGCACACCTGAGACTACCCACAACAATTGAAAAGATTTCAGAGAGGAAAACAACAGTCTGCATGTGGATTTCTAATAACAAAAATAAAATACAGCTGGCTTGTTTATAAGGGCAATATGTCCCTTAAAAGCAATAGTTGCTGCTAGTCTGGATTAAAACAGATTCTCAAAAGCAATTTATTGTCACATCTCCCATTTTTCAAGAAATGTTTTTCTATGCATGTTGAAGTACACTAGATTTCCTGATGCACCTCCTTCTAGTCCGTTTTTAATTGCACTTGTCAGTTTGGAGCTAGATTTTTGCCATAACCCTGCTACTATAAATCAGGTCCTTATAAAGAACCATCGCAGAATTTAACATTCTGCCATCTGCTTTAAACAGAGTCCCTTTCCGGGGGAAAATTCAATCAGATATCTTAAATGTTCTTTAACAGAACTCTGAGGATTCCTTCCACTTCTTCTGCTTCTGTCACTTTCATGAAGGTTTTTAGTTGGCACTTTTTGCTTATGCTGTACTTAGGTGGTTTGGAGAAGAGGCTCTTGTGTGATAGTGCTAATTTCTCTATATGAAGCAAAGAGATAGATCTACTCAGTGAGAAATTCTGTCTTAGTACACCAATTTACAGCTGAGCCATATTACAAAATCATTTGACTGATGTGAGAGGCCACGGTGCTTCAGTCTTCAGCTGCCACAAATGAGTTTTGAGATGATGGGAAGCAGCAGATCAGCTGCACACTCCAAGCTTAAATTTGAAGGCAATTCTTGATTCAATTTCACCAAGGTTCTTTGGAAACTAGATTGCTAGTTAATATCACGTGTTTGTCCCAAAATAAACAGTGGTGCAATGTTGGTTGATAGAATTGAAAAGATGATGGGCATGCCACAAAATGGTTTCCCGGACTAAAATTGGGAGTTGTTGTTCAGAATAAAATAATTTGGTATTGATTTCTCCCCAGCTGTGGTAGCTCTGTACTTTATTAGTATTTCACCTGTGCAGTGATGAGCCTTAGCCAGGCCTTTGTGTTCCTCCAGGTACAGAGGGTTTAAGGTAGGACAAGATGATAGGGAGAGAGAAGATCCTCTTGTGAGGAGCACAGCTGGGTTTTGACCACTCAGAATATACCAGAGGCAGGTTTTACTCAAAAAGCCATCACGAACATGAGAAACTTCACAGTTTGATTCCTCAAGTGTGTGTGGTTTTCAACAGCCAACTGGTTGTTGTTGAACTGGCTCTTTTTCTACACTGTTAACTTATGCCTCATCAGTGATGTGAAGCTCCCAGCTCTGATGTGACACCCTTTCCCTCCCTGAAGTTCCAGTGCTGCTTTACCCTTTGGATGGCAAGAGCAAAACAACAGAAAAAATCCCTTTGTGCCCTGTAAATGTCTTTGTTCAAAGTGGTAACAGGGCTGTCTGATAGGAGGGAGGGGGTGGTAAGAAAATAACATACTTCAACCTAAAGCGAGTTTCATATCATTGTTATTACTAAAGAACTGTGGGTCCTTTTGTTTAGGAGTTCCTAAAGAATTTCTTAGCTTTACTGCAGTTTTCATGGGGATTTTTGCTACCAGTGTCCCTGAAAACAAGGTGTATATGTGAAAACAAAGTGATATAAACAAATTTAAAAAGCTCAACAAAACAAGTGCACGAGGAAAACAAATTCTCTTGGGTCAATATATGGACTTCAAAGGACTTCACTTCTCTGAAATGGTGCTAGCAGAAATGAAAGAAAACAAATGGAATTAATATGGTCTCTGTGCAGCCCTCTTCGCATACCAGTGGAGAGGCACTGATTTTCATTATTCTCACAAGAGCAGAAGACTTCAGGTTGTGATAACAGGATTATCTCATTTCACAGCTGAACTGGAATTCCTCCTTTGGCTTCTCTGAGTCCTGCCAGGACAGGGCTGCACAATTCCTATTTAGCAGAACAAAACTTCTCTGTCTAGTTTCATCATTATTCTTCAGGAACAAAACAATGTCCTTTTCCTAGGACCCACTTCTGCCTAGCTGGGTTTGTCCCCTGCCCTGCGAGAATTGCACTCAATCTGAAGTGACTTCCCTGAATTCTGATGTCTTTTAAGGTGTACTAAGAGATGAGAAATAGACCTTGTGGAGCTAGATGTCAAAAGGGAAAGCTAATAAAAAGAAATGGATTCCAAGGAAAGTGTAAACATGCTGCATGCCTTGTGAGAAATGCTGATAGAGAGGAGTAGGAAAATGAGGAGAGAACACAGACTTGGCTGCTGCTGAATGCAATAATGGTGGTGCAGAGCTGTGCAAGGCATTAGTGGCAAGAACAGGTTAAGACTTGGCATGGAGAGAAATAAAACAGTAGTATAGGTTTGAAGGGGTTGTAGCTGGCAAGGAGAGAAAAGGTTTTTCAGTTTCTCAGCAATGCTGGTTCTCAGTGTAACAGTGCAGCCAAAGGATGGCTCAGGAGAGGGAATGGAGGAGAAATAAGAATCCTATTGTAACTGCAGAGCATGGATGCCCCTTGAGGTGAATTTAGACATAGAATCGAGGGATTATCCAGGGTAATGAAGTAAATGAAAGGATGATGATATTTGCTGTTAGTTTCAAAATGAATAAATTCCTACTAGCCTTGTGCAGGTCAGATCACAGAGCTCTCACAGCCCTCAAGGCCAGCATGTTGGGATGACTGTTAGATATTCAAAACATTTAAATGGTTTGCAGCTTTCCAGGATCCCCATATAAATGCAAGAGCATTTCATGAGAGCAGCTATGCTAAATCACTATTCTGGAGACTTGTGTTGGGAAGCTGAGCTTAAAACACGGAGAAAAAGAACCGAATGCTGACTGGACTTTGCCCTTACCCCAAAGAATAACGCATTTTAGACTTGAGTGAGTATTCTATTCCCCAGATAAAAGCCTCAAAAATTTTTGTGCATTGAGAGTGTTTTGCACCATGGCAGATGAAATGAAATAGATTATTTTTGTAGGTTTTTAAGAAGAAACTGCCTCAAGTAGCAGGAAGACAATAAAAAACCCAATAAAAGAAACCACCCCAAAAGAAAACAAGCAATTTTGATTACATTTTACACTCCTAAACAGAAAGATAACTTTACAAAAACACAGTATTTCTCCATCTCTTCAAAGAATGACTTAGGCAATGCCATATGGTATATGTGTGCTGGTTCACACGCCATATTCTTCCTGAGTAATTTTGAGGATGCTATACCCCTAACAGGTGGCCTCTTGAGTTCAGTATGTGACAAATATAGATGTGTGTAAAATACTCTGCTCCAGAGAACTCAAAAGATAAAATGCTGGATTGGAAAGAGGAACTCAAGAACAGGCAGAATGAAATGACATAATTTCAGATTGTTCAGTGCAAAGAATGTTTTGGGTGAAATGAATATTCTACACAAAACAAGTTGTATTTTACAGTTACTGTAGTGTTAAGTGCTGTTAGCCAACCCCAGTTCTTTACAAAGTATATTTTTTTGCAAGTCTCTGTTCCAGATGTGAAGCAGCTCAACCCGATGGCTTTGTGCTAAAGATTCTTACCCAACCAGGTCTTCCTTTTACTTGTTCTCTTTGTATATACAGTATGTTTTCCGTACACAAGTTTTGTTTATTTTACTGAGTGAAGTAACTGCAGTGTAACATAAAATCCCACTTGAAATTTCTTATCTGATTGGGCTCAAGTTGGCTGCTAAAACAAACAGGCTTTGAACAAAGCTCACCAGAAATTATTTGCATCATCTGTAAGAAAACTACTCAGTACTAACCAAGAGGCTCAGAAAACAATACCTCACACTGTGATTGTTGCTGGTACTCACTGCTGGTTTTGTCCCCAAGATGTACATTGAATTGTTAACTGCAGAACCTCCACTTGGAATGTACCACTGGACTCAGATTCACACAGGATTGACAGAGGGAAATGACTGAGATTTACTCAATTTTAAAACTGTTCTGTTGAAATTGCTCACAATTACCAGATTTTTCTGGTCTTGCTTCAGCTAAGCATGCAGAGAACAGTTTTTGCTGTCAAGGTTTAAAAAGTAAATGTATCTGATTAAGGTGACTTAAAGAATCTCAGTATCCTAAAACTGACTGTCTTGCTTGGACTATTGACAGAAATGAAACTGAAGAGACCTATGGGTTGAGAATGATGAGCCCTGACTTGTGTAACACGTTTCCTATTGCCTCCTTTAATTCTGGAGGGTTCTGTCAGAGAATTCTCAGTAAGAGCTCTGAGTAGTGAAGTGATAAATCTTGTGTTGCTCTTGCGCCTTCTCATCAAACTCTTCTAGAACTTCTTACAAGCATAACAGTCTAGGAAAGAAGGTAAACCATGGCACATTTTCATAATTGTTGGGACCTCCTCCTTAGCATGAGAAATAATGTAGTGAAAAGCAGAAAAATACATTGTTTGAATTTATATTGTTTGAATTTTCATCACAGTGGGCACTAGAGGTGGCTGTGATGCATCCATCAGAGACTTGTGTTATAGGCAGGAAAAGAGCACAATTTTATTGCCACTATTAATCTGAGAAATTAATTTATGATAACTTGTTGAATTCAGGACTCTGGACCTCACCAGCACCTGTGCCTTGAGGTGTCCTTTACTCCCTTGCTTTCTCCCTCAATGAGTCTGAGTATTACACCTCCTCTGTCTTTATTCAAGGAATTCCCTTCAATGCTTGATAAATAACAGTACTCATCAACTTACCCTAGCAGTGCTTTATATGTTATTAATTGGTCACTGGATGAGTCCTTTGTGGTTCTCTAATTTAATTAGATTTTTTTTCAATTTACCTTTGTTTGTCTCTGGTATATTGTAAGCAGAGTTAATTGCATGTTGAATGATTTCTCCCAGAATTACTGTATTAAAAGCTGGAATATTATAGCTGTTTTCTCTGTCTACTTATCAGACAACAGTGTTTTTATGTATATTTTTTAAATAACCATTAGCACAGCATTCTGTAGGATGTGTAGATGTGCCATAAACACAGATTGTGTTTCTCTATTTAGGTTAAAATTTCATTTTGAAGACTGCCTTTCATATTGTCATCTAATCCAAGCTCACCTCTTTGCCCCTTTTTCTCTTGTGCTTTTCCAGTTGTGTGTCTGAATTCCGTTTCCTGGCCAAAAAACTTCAGGTTTGGTGACTGGTATACTTAAGATTGTCTGGGTTATGATTCCCCTGTCCCTTATAGCTGCGGTTTTTGGTATTATTTTGTCTTCAGTAGTGTGGTTTACATGACACTGCTCTCAAGGACTATTCAATTCTGCCTGTGTTATGCTCTGGTTTAGGACTTTGCACTGAGCATAAATCTGTTGTCACATCTCTGATGTACTTAAGGAGCAGATCATAGACTTCCATGAGGCTTACAATGTCCCCATGACTTGACAAATGCATAATCTGGGTCTGAAGCAGTTCTGGCTTCCCAGAAATTCTGTCTGTTGTTCCCATATTTGTGCCATGGATTTAGGGAGGAAGCTGAGTGTCATTCTCGACTGGGATGGACACCATGAGCAGGAAAGCACTGTTGGCTGTAATTTTTTTGCTGATATCCATTTCTGCAAGGGAAAAATCTCAGAGGGGTCATTTTTTACTTCTCCCCAGTTTGCTGAGTGTGTCTGTTTCCCAGTCATACTTGAAGTTTTCTGTCAGTTGAGGGATTATACTGGGACTCAGAATTTTGAGAAAAGGATGTATGTCAGGAGATTCTTGGCATGAAAATATCTCAGATGTGCCTGTAGAATTGTATACTGATATACATTAATGGAGATTTCAGCTTATCTAGTTAGATACTTGTTTGGTAGAGCAAAAATTATGGTATCTAAGGAAATTTTGAGGGGGGGGCAGAAAATATTTCTAAAAATACCTATTAGGCTGATTCTTTATGCTGATGTATGTAGGTGCGCTGAAGAGACAAAAAGTGAAAGGCAGGCATGGCAGTTGGTGCATCAGGATCAGAGTAATGGAATAAATGTCCAAATGTATTCACCTTTTGCCAGAAGGTGAGGTTAAAGATAAAAATATCAGGAAACTGCTGTCAGGGTCTGGTGGGAGACTCGTAACATTTGTCACTCAGCCCTCTTGGTGTTTTTAAATGACAATAGGGAAAAAAGGAGGTGGAGAAGTATTTTCCTGACTTTGGAAAATTTGATTGTTGAGGTGTTGCAGCATTATTTACCACAAGACACCTGCAGATGCACTCTGTATGCTGAGGCTTTTAGAGTTTTTTAGACTAACATTATATAAAATGAGGAAGCCACATGAATTTTTAGAAAGTCTGACTAGGTCTCAACATAGATGGAAATAGCTGCTGACTAAATGAATCTTATGAAAATGACAAAACATTAAAAAAACCCCTTTCTTTAAGCCCAGGCAGCCCATCAACCCAGAGGTGATCATTCAGAATTAATTTATCTAGAAAATCCTCTTAGTAGAAATGCCTTTAATCTGATAAATGGGAGGATGTTCACTACTCTGAAGTTTTTCTACCACATATTCTATCTGTAACACATGGGGAATTCTCTGGCTTCGAGCTTTCACGAATTCAGGAAAATAGTTGTGATGTCCTGTTCTTGTAAATTTGTAAACCCACATCATTTTTGTAGTGGTTTTTCCAGGAGTTTTGAAGACTGGGTCAATGTGCCTTGAATAAGACACTTTGGAAACTTTAGATCATCTGGTTTATGAAGGATCAGAAATAAAACAGCTTTTGGATTTGAGCCTGCTAAGTAAGAAGGAGCTCGCTTGATCTGAAAAAGAACTCCAAATAACAAGCCCTCTAACCCCAAAGTTCCACTCCCTTCCTCTCCCTTGATTCCTAAGCAGAGCTTCCTTTGTCTTTTTCACCAGTTCAGTTATAAGACTGAAAATTGACTGGTTATTAATTTTTAGGATTTTTTAAATTATTTAAGAGTGTTTGCTTTAAGAAGGAATATAAGAAATAACTTTATCTAGCTGGATTGACATAATACCCAGAAATCCAGACAATCAATCCCTGCTTTGAACTTCTGGATCTAGGGCAGACATTTTGTCTTGATAGAAGACAAGGTCATCTCCTTTGTAAAACTGGGTTCCTCTGTAAATACAAATCTAAGTGGCACAAGCAATGATTTTTTTCCTGATTTATGGTGTGACCCAAGTCCTGTAGTGTCCTTCAGTTCTGATTTAGTGCTGGCACAGTCTCTGGCATTGACTTCCCAGTTATTGGCTGTTCATCAAGGAAATGGATGAATTTGATCTAATTTTCTCAGGTGGGCCACTGCTCTTCCTGTAAGTGTCACAAAAATTCAGAGGCATTGAAAGCCAGATTTTCTTTTAATTTTCTCCCCCTATTGCCTTAGATTTTTCAGTGTGGAGGGTGGAAGAAAAAGTCAGGAGAAAAAAAAATGTCTTCTAATGTTGAGTTATTGTCAACAAGGATCAGGCTGAAGATATGCTGAACCACAAACACTCTGACAATTCAATACACTTCTGGAAGGAACAAGCAGGAAGTGGTGGGGAAAAAAATTACAAAAATATACAGAGATTTTAGAAATATTTTCTGGTATCTGAGTGCACAGAGATAACTTCTGAATAATGTGAAAGATATTGAAATGTCACACGCTGACTGTGGTGCTGAGGGTAAGAGCCCCAGGTATCAGGCAGTGAAGTGAAGCCATTTCACCCTGCTGTCTTCAAATGAATCATTAACACCGTGCACAACAATGAGGAAGCCACTTAATTTGACAATTAAGCTGAAATACTTGGGAAATAACCTGCTTGCTCTACCTGGTTTTAATTATCATTTAAATGATTGGGAAACTCACTTCACTTAGGAGAGGGCAAAGGAGAGTGGAATGCAACCTGCTGAATTGATGACTACTCCTCCAGCTGGAATTGAATACTCACCAGGGATTGTTCCAAATACAGGACAAGAGCTGAAGTGAGAAGAGTTGCTGTACTAGACCATGGCGAAACAGACAGTAGATTTTACTGCTTGTGTGCATCTTTCTCAGGTAGGGATGTGACCTAAGGAGAGAGAGGAAAAGAGGTTGAATATGATTTCAATCTCATCCAGGAGAAATCTGCTACACCTGCTCATGCCTTGGAATGGCTTACCCCCAAGGCATCAGAAAAGGCTAGACAAGGTCAGGAGGATTAAGGTATTTCTTAAAGGCCTTCAACAGATACACCTTGGGCAATCAAAAGCCTCCCAGAGGCTATACCCAGGATGGACAATGGTCACAAGTTTTTCAGACAGAAATAAGTGTGATCCATTTACATATCAATGGTTAATTCTCCAATTACAGCTTCAGGTGATGAAGTCATATTCCCCCAATTACTCCCAATTCACTTCTGTTTATACTTTTTTGGGGCCTGAGGCTGTAGGGTGTCCTTGAGTTCCAGGCCCAAAGGAATTGTCTGACCAAAATGTAAAGACAGTAGTTAACACTTTATATGGAGTTTGGAGTTAGGCACTAATGCAGCTCAGGATTTGAAAAATAGAAAGGCTAAAATCTTAAAGAATCACTACAACCAGGAGGTCCCTCCTAGCCCTTGACCAGGATGCCTGCAAGGCTCAGTGCTGATAGACTGCATTTGTTTGAGGTGCTAAATGTTTTCCCAGTGGCTCCCTGTACCTCAGCAGGGAGAGCCCTGCAGCACTGAGCTCTAAATCCTCATATGCATTGTCACAGCTCCCTGAATGGATGCCAAGCCATAGCTGAGTTTTATTAACCTTGCCTAATTTTAACTTTGGGCCAAACTCTAATTCCTTTGTGTCTGTAAATGATGCCATTGGTTCCACCTCATCTAAGTTGCTGGAGTTACTTGCCTTTGAAATGGTAATTTTAAAAAAATTCATTCATTGGTTATGTTAAATATGAAGTATAAAAACTATTCAGGAGGTGAGGGCAGACTTTGCAAGAGAGACTAAATACTCTAGTTACATAGTCTAGTTACAAATGCCATGCTGCCATGGAAGTCAATTTCAAAAAAGAACTCTCTTTTTTTAAGCTGTTTGGGAAACAAAAGTATCAGTTATGCTGGCACAGTCATTGGAGCTGTGACAAAAGAGCAGGTTTTGAGTGAGCCTGATGCATACTGAACTTTCTGAGGTAGAGGATGAAGGGGATTCAGCTAGCCCTGCTTGGCATGGCTCTGGATGGCAGGGGTGAGGGTAAGGTGGCCAGTGTCACTGGGGGTGACAGGGCAGGGAATCACACAGGACTTTTCCTTGGGATCTGTGTCTGGTTCTCCCTGTTGAGTACAGAGGAGTGATTCCTCTACCAGTAAAATATGAACTTCACTCTTACTGGGCCTGAGAAAATCCATGCCAGTTCATTTTTGGTTCTGTTTTACCATGAGTGAAAATCCCTCTGAATTACTAGGCCCTGAGCAGTTCTTACAGAGGAGGAGATTTTTCATTTACCTGCTTGTTAGTGCAAAAATTGAAATAATTTTGAATTAAGAATTGCATGCTTGATGAATTAATCTGATTCTAAAATAATTTTTTTCCCTTTCCAATTCCTTAATGGTTTTCAATGATGTTCCTCTGAAATGAGTATTTAGAACATAGGAAGTTGTTGAATGGGATGGTCATAGTTAGATTGAGGCCAAGTAAGACTTTGGGTCACATAATCAAAAAATTTTTGGGTTTGATTGACTAAGGTCTAAGAGAAGTTGAGGGCTGTAGTAAAGCTGAAGTCCTAAGCAGTGAAACTCTGCATCAGTGACAGATTGCCAGAAGTGGGAATGTGAACTTCAATCCATATCGCAGTATAGGCTATTCCCTTTAGACTGACTGTGGTAAACCTCTTTTTAAAATTCCCATCTGACACAGAGAACAGATCGGTCTATCTTACAATTAAGGATAAACATTGTATTTCTTCCCTTAGTTTATGAAAATGTGCATTTATTTTACGCAAATTTTCTAACAATGCAGTTCCAATATGGACTGCAGAACTTAATCTTTTATATAAGTCTTCTCCTTCATCCCCTGGAAACTTGAAAACATTGTAGGATGAATGTATGGGCTGCCAAAGATGAAGCTGAGTGTAGAATCTAGATAAATTTTTGTCAGAAGGATCAGAAGAGTCCATTGGTCCCCAGAATAAGTACGTTCTATAAATGGAATTATGTAGGTATCTGGGAAGCTGGGGAAAAAAAAACAGATAAAAGGAGGAATTAAGAGCAAGAATAGACTGAAATCTTACATGGTGCCTAGCACACAAAGTTAGAAATAGTTTCTGGGATAAAGTTCAGGGATCAATTGGTGAAAGAAGCCTGGCATTAGAAATATCAGTAGAAATCCAGGATTTCTAACAGTACAGATGGGGATATATTCACTCTCTTCAGGGCACATTCACTCTTTCCTCTCTGCTACCAAGCCAGGCTCTATTCCTTTCCATAAGTATGCGTGTCAGGCCATACTAGCACAGACAGGGGTAGCCAAACTGATGTTCCCTGATAAATTACACTCCTGGGCTTGAGCTTTTATATTGGAAACATTTACTTCCCTGATATTTGTAATGCAGCAAAACTTCTATTGCTCTTGTTTCAGTTTTTATCCCCCTCCCCTTTTCCTCCCCACTGCTTTATAGCGCGGTTTGTCTGGTAATCTTTTTCTTATTGCTGGAAAATTGTCCATTTCAAGCCCTGATTCTGCTATCAGCTATGCCAGATCAAGTCCAGAGCAGCAGCCCTGGGGACAGACAGTCCAATCTGAGCTCTGCTCTTGTCATGTCAGGGTTGTGTCCTGTCCTTTTTATCAGCGCTGCCTACCAGGAATAAGTCAATAAGCATCATTTTTGAGCATTGTTTTCTGTTACTGATTTCATTTATTGTATTCAAGCAGCAGACTTTCAGGAAAGCTTTCCTGACCACTCTCAGGGCTGTCTGCTTTATTCAGTTAATAAATCTTTGGGTATGCCAGCTCAAACAATTCTCATCATGTTAACTGCAGTACAGAGTAAAAATAATTAAAGCTGTCTGATCTTTTTATTGCAGGAATTATTTCATTTTGAAAACCCATGTTACACATGAATTGCAAGATAATTTGTGCAGTTGCAGGGAACAAAACGAGCTAAATTTTTTTATTCTTTTAAATTACAAGACACTGACTTTTCCCTTTTCAAGTCCCATCGAAATACTATGACCCTGTCTCTTCATTTGATTCACCCATGCAATCTACAGGTTAGTTTAAGAGTGGACATTTGCTTAAATTAATGTAAAATTAACTCTACCTTTTGCAGACCTGCAGAAAATTATCCTCTGTGTGTTGCTAAACTTCTCAAGTGATTGAACATAAAAATTTTCTTTTGAACAAGAAATATATTGCAGAAAATCATACTCCATTCAAGTGCAATTAAAAGGCAGAATGCTGTCATTTCTAAAAGAAAACATTCATTACAAGGAATTTGTTTGGCTGTCCGCCAATTTACAAGCAACATCATCTAGTGAATGCTGTGAAAAAAATTACTTTAGAACTGTTTATTTTCAGTATGTTATAGAGGTATTTCTGATAATGAGTAATAATGAGTAATATTGTAATTGTTGTAATCATTGTGCTTTTGAGTACCATGGGATGGTATATCCTGGGAACAATCGTGGGATATCCTCACCTGTTTAGGAAGAAAAAGCTAAGCCCTGTAGGGGAAACCCTTAAATGCAAATTAAATTGTTGTATTGTAGGAAATGCTTGGACATATTAACATCCAGTTCCTTCAGTGTAACCATCCTAATGCGTCTATCTTGAATTCCCAGAATGGAGAAAATATTGTTCCAGTCATGCTTCTAATGTTTTTATTTTTCCTAAATTTCATTGAATACATGCATCTGGATCAGAAATGCAAAGTTAGGGCCCATTCTTGCTGAAAAACAGAATCTTCCACTTCTCCAAGAATTATTTTAAAGCCACTTTTCTCATAATCTATATTATTCGAACTGTAGTTGGCTCACCGATATTTTAAGCTGCTGCCCAAATTACTTTGTAGGTGTGTAGTTTGTAGTCCTTTTTAAAGACAGGTTACAGCAGGGGTTCAGGACACATCCCACCTGCAAAACTCACACAAGGGACACAACACTTCCAAAAACCTGGGGCCAGGAGATGCAGGTGGAGTCGCAGGCAGACATGGAATAAATCAGGAGCAAACCAGACCAGCTTAATGAAGCAAGAGAAGCTGAATCAATGTTTATGTTCATCAGATAATGAACATTCTGATTCACAGTCACAAGGTGATGAAGCCTTGCAGAGAAATACCAAGTGAAGAGCAACAGGAATACAAAGACAAGAAACCTGAAGAGATTAGGTTGTTAAAATCTGGAATCTGGTGGAATACCAAATTATCCTGAAGCCAAAGATCTGTTTTAGTCATGCTGACAACTTTAAACTATTTTGGTGAATTTCTGTATAAAACCTTAAAAAAATCAATAAAATGGAATCAAATCACCAAAATCTGCTTTTTCTGTCAAAGAGTTTTTTCCATCTTTGGTGAATTGCATAGTTTAGAGTTTTGTTATGCTTTGAGATGAAGCCTCAATTGGGATTACAGACTCTAATTAGTGTTATTTGAAAGTTATTTTAGTTTTTCTTTACAAAACTTTTTTAGCTGCTCTTCAGCTTTACCTCTTTAAAAAAGCTCTGATAAATTTTCTCTCCTATCAGTTGTTGTCGATATTTTTATAACTTTAATGGTCCTGCTGATAATGGTAAAAGATTTCTTAGTAATACAGGAATGCAAATTGAAGGAAGAAGCTCCCTAAGATGGGCAGCTAATTAGGAGCTTTGCTGTTTTGTACTGGGGATTGGACTCTGGGAGACAGGATGTACAATAACTTGCTTTTGACAGAGAAGATAATATTGTGAGTCTGTGTTAATTAAGGAATAGGGATTGTTACTGCCTCATGGTAATAGCATACATATGATAGCCAGATTATTTGTCTGGAATGTACATAGAATGAATACTGTGATTTTTTTTGGTACATCTTGATAAGAAACCTGTAAGGCTAAAATGTAATAACAGTGTTACCATGGTGATGCTGTTGAATTAGGATTGATGTAATGTTAAGAAGAAAGGTTGATGCAATATTTGATTAATAAATTTTTCCCCAGCACAGTAACATTCCTGGTTACTGTTGGGGGTTCTGATGTATGATGGGGCAAATTTTCAGGTTTTATAGGTTCTGTTTACTTGTGTGCAAAGGAGAATTGGCAGCATAGACCCTTCTTCCTCTGCCTTTGCATGTGTGGGAGGGGGTGGGGGTAGAATATTTGGGGCTCTTTTTTCCCTCCCTGAATTTGGGTGGGAAATTCTTACTTCAGAGCCACAAAAATTGAAATAATTTACAGCAATGCATGTTTCTTGAGTAGGTGGGTAAAACCTTTTCCTAAGTACAGGTTTTGCAGAGTTGCTCCTTTCAGCCCTAGATATATGATTTTTGTAGAACATCGCTGTCTTCTCATTAGTTAATATCAGCTTCTTTCCCTCTGCAAAAATAAGCTGTAACAATTAAATTCAATAGTACTGTCTGAAGAAAAAAACATTTTATTCTAATTTATATTAGCCTACTCTGCATTAATATTTGGCATTTTATAGTACTACCTACCTTTAGAAATGTAGAGATTTCTTATTTCCTGCTGCATTATATATTTTGCCTCATATTCAGGGTACATCACCACAATTATTTACCTCTTTAATTAGGTGTGCATAATTAATTTAGGCTGCATCTCAAGATGATCTTTGCTAAGCAGAGTAACATTTTGCATTTCTGGGAGAGTAAAAGAGTTGTGGTTGCTGGAGTTCCCTTGCCATCTCACAGCTGATATCTCATTATATGGTTAGAGCTTTGTGCAATTTACTCAAAGTAGAGTCAGTGTATTTCACCCTCAGGAGTTTAACATCTAAAATACTCTCATGAACCTAGATGATTTTGCAGTTATTTTGATGCGCATACTGATGTGCTCTCTCTATGAAGTCTCATGCATTTTTCTCCATCATATTTTTGCTGATGCAAAGCTGAGCCACCAAAACAATTAGGAAAGCATGGAGTTATAATCTCCATGGAGTTTAGCAGTTGTTGGATATCTCCTGCTAAAAGATGTTCAGTAATGACAGGGTTTCACCCCTGGACATTGCTTTTCAAGTTTTCCCAGGTTTTCATCCTTGGACTTTGCTGCTTGAAATTAAGACTCTGTTGAACTCTCTGCACAAACACACAGCTACTACTTCCACTCCCTGCTGTTGCTTTTAAGGGATCACATCGTGCACACTAAGCTGGGAAACTTATAACCCATCCCTCCCTCCAGCCTGATTGTGAAGTCCAGAATTGCTTCTGTGGGCTCATAGTTCCCTCCTTCCCTTTTGACCAGGGTTGCCCTTCCCCAGCCAGCTTTAGCTTCACGATTTGGGAAATTGAATGTGACAGTAACGTCGCAGACTTCGTGCCTACAACATTTATGCCTTCTTTTCAGCTCAGCTTTTTTCAGTGTCTGTGTAAGAATTTTGTCTCAAGTTTTCACTTCGTGGTCTCTGTCCTCATCTTATTCCTTGTAGAGTTTAAAATCAGGAGACAGTAGAGTGCTTGATTTTCCTTTCAAATTTTATTTTTTTCAAGACAAGTTATTTTCTTTAGAAGGTCCAGAGAGCCAGCTTAACTTCCACCTCGCTGGGCTAACATGTAATTGCAGTTACATGAAGTAATTGGGTAAAGGAGGCTTCTGGGCACTAATTTTAGTGATTGTGACAAACTTTCCCTCTTTGAAGAAAGGGACATGCTGCTGGGAAAGAGCTTGGTTCTACCTACAGATGAAGAATGAGAAATGCAGAACATACTATCAATAGCTTCTCCCTGCTTTGGTCTTAGAAAATTATTTACATTTTCCAGAAAGAGCATTTTGATTTCATTGATTTGTTCTGACACTCTCAAATTGTTCTCAAAAGAATTAACAGGCACAGTCCCCATTAATGTAAACTGGAAAGATGTCCAGCCTGTCAATCAACCTCATCAATGTCTACTGCCCATAAAACTCACCTGTGCCCACTGATTGCCTCTTGTACTGATTCTTACCTGGGCTCTGTCTTCTTTTGCCTGTTGTTTCTATTCCCCAGGAATAAAACTGCAGACACTGAATCTGTACCTGTAGCTTCCAGTAAATGGGCAATGGTGTCATTATGCTAACAGCTCAGGACTTTAGAGCTCCCAATTACATCCACAGCTTCTTGGATAATGTTTAGGAAGTCAAGCTCTCCATACTTGGACATCCCTCACAGAAGCCATCCTCCATATACAAATGAAAGGGAAAGTAGAAATAATCTGCAAGGCTCTTTCTGAAGCTGAAGGCAAAGTCTTGTCTCAAAATCTAGGTGAGTATCAAAAATAGTACTGTCAATAGTGATGATAGCCAAATTATAATTTTTTGCATTTCAAATAGATGTCTGAATTTGAAGCATTTTTAAATTGAAAGTTCTTAACAAAGAATATATTAAAACTGTAATTAACTTAGTGTTTCAGGTGTTTGATGGTTTGAAAAATGAGCAAAAGATAATCCAAGAAATGCATTCCAGTGGAACTGCCTTTTCTCATCATTTCACTCAGTTTGCCTGATCCCAGAAGAGTAAATCGTGTACAGGGAAAATCATAATTGTTAAACCCTCCCCAGACATTAGAGAAAAATTGCCTTGGAAAATTAGGAATATTTGAAAGTGGAGTTCTGTATGAGTGGTACTCCAGGTAAGTCCATGTTGACAAACCCTTTATGTCTAAATTACTGGGGGAAATGGATGAGCCCAAGCTGGGCTGAGTTAACATCATTATTTCCATTAAAATGTTACAGTCTAGAACTAGATTTTGCGTATTGGTTATAATAGCACTACTCTGGAAATAAGCACATTAGCTCATGCAGCTTCATAGCATCAGCTGTTCCATCCTTTTAAACCACATTTCTGATAGTACATTTCCTTCTTGCAAATTGGGAATTTGTTCTATTTTTATAGACATGAGCTGATTGTAAAATAGCATCCTATGCAGTGTACACAGCTTTCTCTGCCACACAGGGACCAAAGGGTAATTATCAGAGGGATCTATTGAAGCACTTGAGTTATCTGGCAAATGTTACTTTGTTTTCAGATGAAATAAACAGTTGTAGTACAGAAGGGCATTTTAAGTACACCTCTTTTTGCTTCCTTCATTTAAATTGTCCTGTTTCTTTTACCCCTTTAAAAGCATTTCTCTGTTAACTATGTTTTCCATTTTGACGTGCTCACAGCCAGTTCTAGGAATGATTGCCTTTAAAGTTTTCTATGAAGCTGAGCATGTAGGCACTTATCCCAAGTTCGAGCTGTCCAAGGATGTCAATTCAATAGAGGAGGTCAGTGAAAAACCTAATTAGCAATTTAAAAGTAGCAAATCCTTTGTATGAGAAACAGAAGATTGTTTTTGGCAGCTCTGGTGTTCCCCTTAAAAATGAAGCAACTTCTCATAGGCATGGGTTCACCAAAGCTTGTCTTCTATTGGTAGTGGATTATTCCTTGTATGAATCTCCTGATGCATTGCAAAAGAGATACCTAGTCCTACGTCCTGCACATCCACCTCAGAACAGGTGGACTGGAGTATGTACCTTCAGTTGCCTGTTTTTCCATAACTCCAGTAATAATGTGGGAAGTGTGGATTACAAGCCTTTCAATTCTACTCTCTGCTTCTGATTTAGGAGTTCAGCTTCTCAGTGGTATCTTAAATGGAATGAGCACTGGCATATGTTGCATGTGTGTTAACAGAATTTTCCAGTAAATCCAAGGCATTCCTTGAGGACTAGAGCTGATAACCCTTGAATAGAGTTGATAAGCTCTTGACTACTCTGCCCTGTTTTCTGCACTCAGACCACGGTAACCCCAGATAGGACCAGGAATTCAGTGATAATTGCTGGGTGGGTGAACATCCCCTCTTGCTTTTAGAGCACACCTTGCCCAGGTCCCGCTGCTCTTTTTATTGTGCTTTGGGAATGCAGTGGTAATTCTGGCTGGCCAGGTCCAGAGACCTTTGCCAAAGACTGGGATCTTAAGAGCCTTGTGTCCTTAAGGAACGCCACTAAAATTTCCTCCCTGAACTAGGAAGGAAAAGAATTTGGTCATAGTATTTAATGTGTCTCCAGGAACTCATGAATGACTGGCTGCTTTCATTACCTGCAGCCGTCAGTGCACTCCCTGGCCCTGTCACTGTGAGACTGCCATGGATTTCCTACACCTCCTGATTTCTGGGGAGGGCCACATATCCTGCAGTGCTGCACAGCTCAGCTTTGCCAGAAAGATCACCTTTTAAAATTCATTTTCCTCTTTTGTTTTTCTCTTGTTGGTGACCATTAATTCTGCAATAAGTGTAGATTTGTCACCATTCTCTATTGGTTTGCAGAGAAGAGGAGACAAGGAAGACAAGGGACAAGGGAAATGGTGGAGAGCTTACTGCAGCTGACTTACCCTTCCCTTTTGCTACTGTGCAGAGATTTCTCTGTGCTGGCTTCTTCACTCTGTTTTATCACCTTCAACAGCCAGCCTTGCCTAATCCCAGCCTACATCAATGATCCCTCTCCTCCTGTGCTTCTTTTCATTACTTTCAACTTCTTGCTGTTTTCAACACCTCCTTGTGTCCCTGCTGACAAGAGCCTTTGAAGAGATCCTATGCTGCATCTTGTCAGACCTGTTCAGAAGCAGTCATCTAAATGGCTTTGCTACATGCAAGAAACAGAAGTGGCATCCTTGTGTAGTCTCCTCTGTGTACAGCAGCAAATCATGGATTCAAAGTAGTTTAACTTGGAACTCCGTGTGATGATTCTTGTGAAACTGATTATCTTTTTGTATAGAGTGCAATGAAATTATAATCATCTGCATGTTTTTATATAATTACTTTTGCAACAAGTGTGACGTGGTGGAACTGGGAAACATTGTTCACCACTCCTGAAATGTCAACTGTCTCTGTCCATACCTTTCTGTGATGACAAAAGTAACTACACCACAGCTGCTTTTTGAGTTGTAGGACTGATTGCTCTGCTGAATTCTCCCCACCTCAATACTGTGTGTCCTCTGCAATTTAATTACCTTTTCAGTCTTGACCAAGTCCTCTTGTCAGTCTTTCATTCTGCAGTAAAACAGTGAGATGCAGATATTAATGGTGACTTCTGTCTGAATATCTGAACATAGAAAAATGAATGAATAAATGCATTCCTCTCCCACTTCAATTTTTATCCTCTGCTATACCAGTGATAGCTTATGGTATCATCTTTGTCAGTTTTTAACGGTGTGTCTAAATCTTAGTGGTAACATCAAATTATCTCTAGCTTAATACCACAATTTGAGAGCAGGATGAATGAATCCTTTATCTGAAATATTTCCCATTTCACATTATTCCTCTCTGGCAGTCTGCTGTCTCCCAGGATTGAGGTGACTGGATTGCCGAATGGGGAAACTCATCAGCCCCTTTTGCACATAGGTCATAACTGTGCATAATGCCCTTGTGTATGTTTTGTATGTTGTGTATAATTTTCATTGTCTTTTTTTGCCACAGTTGATTTTGGTGTATGTTTACCATCTGGGCTTGCTATTTAATTGAATCTAAAATCAATTTTCAATTAGTAGTGGTTTGGCACCTCATATTAGCTGTTAGAATTGTGAATAAGGGTGTAAAGAGTAAAGCATGCAAAACTATAAATACTTTTACCTTAATGAAATGAACCTTCGCAGCGTTAGGAAGAGATGTGCTGAGTACTTAAAGAGCTCAGAAGGAGAGTTAACACTGACATGTCCAGAAATGCCAAGCATTGCCAGGGCTGACCCTAAGTATGGTGTTCCTGCATTTATCTCACCAGCACAGCAAGTGGAAATTATTTTGACTACAGATGGAGAAACAAGACATTCCTACATAACATCCCTATGATGTAGGTTATTTTCCTTGAAATGGGAGCAAAATCTCGCAGTGTGTCAGTCAACACTTATATGTCAAATCAGGTCTACTGTGTGAAAAAAATTAACTGGGAACCTCAAACTGAATTGCTCTTTGATAGATTTGGTAGGTCTTAGACAAAACTAATTTTAAAATGTAACTAAGGCATGTATGTATGTCTGAACACCCCGGAGAATACTGTTTACAAATGGGGTTTCCTTTGCTTACTGTCTTTAGTTTCTAAGATCTGTGGTTTTCCAGTCAGTGGTTGATGTCTGTCTTCTAGAGCAAGAGCCCTTGCCTCCTTTCCTGTCAGTGCAGCTGCATCATCTCACAGTGCAGAACTGGTCAATAACTTTGCATTCTGTTCCATCCTGTGAGTCGATTCCAGAGTGACCACCATTTTGAAACAATTGCCTTTTGGGCTATTTGTTTTAAATTGTTGCAACACAAAATCGATACAACAGAGAAGGGCTCAAATGGTAAACACTGAAAATGGGAATGCAGTTTCTCCTGCTAACCTCCCCCCTCAAATCCCCACAACGTGTGTTTTCATTATTTTTAGCACGGAGGATTGCCTGTTTCTTTCTCCCTAATTTATGAGAATTTTTTCTTCGGTGAAGAGCCCAGGAGATTTTCTTCTAAGTATTTCTGTAGAAAGTCTGTGGAGGTCTTCCACAGAGATAAGCTTTATAAGTGGAGAAGTAGTTGGAATGTTGTAAGGAAAAACTGGATAGTCTTCATATTCTGTTATGTGGTCTGTCTTTCTGGGGCACACATGGGCAGCATAAAAGAGGAAAAACAAACAGTAAAAAACCCCACCTCCAAATCCATGAAATTTCTGTTAATAAGTCACGAGTTAGAAAAGTAATTTCATAGTGTGTGTGATATCTGACGTAGGAGTGAACAAAACCTTTTCTTCAAGCAGCTGATTCTAACACCACCTGATGTTTGCTCCTTGGAGTGTCAGAGGAGCCCCAGAGGTACTCTGTTTTGGTCTGACTGCTCCATGTCCTGGGACTGTCCTTACCTGGATATTCCCCATCCGTCTTGCTCTTGCTTGGCTGTTTCCCTTATCCTGGCTGTCCCTGTATTGATCCCTGTCTGCCAGGGAGGTCCATGGAGGATGGAGTGAGCTGCCACACTGATGTCCTTTGGTCCTTTTACTCCCAGTCAAGTAAAGGAAGTAATGGAAAGCTTGCAAGAAAGTTTGACTGCTGCTATTGATTTTCTTTGCTCCTTTAATACTGACTAATACATAACATTTTCTACAGGTATAAAATGGCTACAGATGGCCTAGGTGTTTAGCATCCTTGGTTTTCCACTTATGTCAAAGTTCTGTTCTAAGACTGGGTCTCAGTTTTCTGACTCAGTCTAATTTCTACCATTTGCAGAGTTAATTACAGTAAGATCTGATAAACCCCTGCCTGAAAACATTTTCTGGTATATTGTCTATTATATGTCCATGACTCTGTGTTCCATGGTAACTCTTCTGTGTTGATACTGTGGGTCTTCAAAGGCACAAGAAATCTATCAATAAATGCTAACAATAATATGGATTAGGTAAAACAGAATATGCAAATGTAATAGAGAACAACGTAGGCATTCATGGATCTGGGTGGAGAATCCTAGAAAGCCCCAATTCCCCTGAGTCTTTACAATAGGGAATGATATAAACCCCAAAATACCATTGATCTTAACAAACAAAACAGCATTAGCTATGCTAAAATGAGTGCTTGGTGTTGTTCCTATAACCATCTGGATGTTTATGGACATGTTAAATGGGCTTTTGTGTGAGAAGCCGTTGGCAACCCTAATTAAAACTTCCCCAAATATATATTATTTATGGCACACTTAGTCTCTGTAGTAAGTAAAAATTTAAAGGCTTAAGGAGCTTCAGATGAACTGCAGCAATGTGTTAATAACCTTCTATATCTTATTGAGAACCTCAGCAGTCTTTAATGACTTTTACTCCTGAAGTGTTCTGGAAGTTTTTTTACCAGTCTGTTTATGGTTATTAGTAGAGTTGTTTCACAGTCAAAATATTTCCAAGTACTTTAGCTCAAGATATCTTACCCTTATATCATTTTATAAAGTTCCTAAATGTCTCGTCTCACACCAATGTTGATTGCTGCAAGTAAAACCAAAAATGTATCTAATTTGTCTCTTAGACAAACGAAATGGGCTGTCATGTAGTGTTGTGAGGAAAAATCCCCAAAAGGAAAACACTGCAGAGAACTCCCCATCATTTCGTTCAAACTTCTGGTCACTCAGTGGTGGGGGATTAATGAAAGTTGTTGTCCCAGGGAGGAGGCTGGTGTTGGGCACATTGAATGTCAGACCCTAGACTGAAGTTGTGCTTTTCCTGCTGACTCAGAAAAGTATGCTGTTCCAGAGCTCTCTCATCCATCTGCTCCTAGGTAATGCCAGAGTTTCCAAAATACTTTATAGGACAGCAAATAATGTGACTGATTCCTCTGTTCTCTCAAAAAATGCCAAGATAAAGCAGTGTGTTTTGTTCTCCTGAACTTAAAATATTTCTTTACATATGGAGAAAATCTTCTCAGAGGACGTTGCCAGAGTGCTGGGAGTTGTATTTAAGTGAAATTCTTGAGTTGACTATGTAACTTAATCCATATTATGTAACTCTTTTTTTTTTTTTTCTTCAATGCTTTCATTGAGAGCATTGTTATTCTTGGAACCTTCAGCTGCCCATGGTAACTCCACTGAAGAAGAATCAATCTGGAAGTTTTATAACCCTTTGCAGCCCTTTTTTTATTTTCCAGCTCTGTGTGTTGATTATTTCTGCTTAACATTTAAAGATAAACTATTGCTGTGGCACACGAAGCTTAGCATAATAAATAGGAAGATTGCCAAGACTTTCTTCTGGTTAAGGAAGAACCAGCCTGTGTGCAAATCCTGCAATTTGTGTAACATTGGGAAAGAGATAATAACTTGCAAATACAGAATAGGCACCTTTATTATTATCTTCTGGCAAATTCAATAATGTAAAATTTTTATTCACCAGAGACAGAATGTCTTGGATCATTTAATTCTACATTTGAACCTGACAGGCCTTTACAAGCAAGGACGGTTCACCAGTGAATATTAAAAATATTAAAAATAAAGAAGTGTTCTTTCAAAGGGTAGAATACATTGGTAATGTCACGTGTTATAACCTATAAACTGTACCTCTGTAAATACGTGAAAGGCTGTCAGAATGTTTAAATAAAAACTTAATGTTTACAACAAATCAGTTTTTATAATCTGTTGACCCTTTATTTTCCTTGAGTCTGTTCAGCTCAAGAAATCACTGTTACCAGGAATGCTCCATCAAGCTTCTGTTTTTTTGTGACAAGAGGAGTTTGTCAAACTTCTGTTATATCTCTAGCCTGAACTTCGAAATGCACAGAGATGCATCAGAAGGGAGGCTGAAAGCTCTGGAATGCTTTGAGTCATCTTTGCAAATGTCTGGATGAATATCTGCCTTTTTAGTCCTTCCTAATATCAGCATTTCCAAGGAAAAGTAATGGTTCTACATAGAAAAGTACTATTGGCAAATTTCCTTTACATTGCTTTACTTTGAAACACATCATGGGTATTTCAGGAATTACTAATTGCAAAGCCAACCAGGCAGGTTAATCTTGGAATTTGCATCCACAGCAATTAGACAATGACAGTTAGATTATGAATCCCAGGATCAATAACAAATGAACCCCAGCTAATTGCTGATTTTATTTAATATGATAAACCCACACCTCATGGTTGGTAAATGGTCTGGACTCTGTATCTAGACTACAGTTTGGGTCTTTGCTCTATGTCGGAATAAATGAATTCTCTTCATCTGCAGTCTTGTCGTGAAGGGTTCCATCATTTACCTGTATCTTTTGTGGAGGGGAAAAGTACTTCCTTTGCCTTCAACCGGCATCCCATTAGTTCATCTAATGCCTCTTCCATAACTGTGTGTCACCTTTTGTGATATTGTGACCTCGTGTCATGCTGACCAACACTTTACTATTTCTCTCTGCTCAGTTTTCAGCTTGCTTATATTGACCTCATGGCTGCCTAATGTTGCACAGAAGAGTCAAAGCTCTCTGGGTCAAAAATCTTTCATTTTTGCACTTGAGAAGCACTTAACCAGTGCAGTGATCTGGTCTGGCTGTCTGCAATGTACTACAAGTTACTTGTAGACAAAATTGTCTCATGAAATCACATTTCAAGTAAGGAGTTTATATTTTTTAGCTAGGAATTTTAAATCAACTGATTAATTTTTATAGTTTTCTGTTTTGCATAGAAAAGTAATCAAATCTTGGCTTACAAAACCAAACATTGCCAGTCCAGGTAAAGCAGTAAGAAGACCTGGAGTTTTTCACTCTGCTTTGTGCTTGGTCTGCTGTAGTGGAGGGGTATACAAAAGTTTCTTTAGTAAATTCCCACCATGAAAATGGCTTGTATGGGCCACACTGGCTTTTTCTATTGCATTTTCTTTTCACCTGTTTAGTCATCACCTGTCAGGACACACTTCCTAAATTATAAAAGAAAGAGGTTGAGAAACGGAATTTTAAAGGAATTATTTTTAGGTAAAAGTGCATACAAGACATTAGTGAGGATGAAAAAATGCATCAGCCAAAGCCTTTCTGACAAATACAAATTGGGAAAACTCAGAAGTATTAAGGTATTGACATGTGGTTTGCATGTTGTTTTCTTTTCTAGGCATTTCTAGGCATTTGCAGATTTAAAAGCTGAGTAGAAACTTGAAGATGTCTGGGCAGACAGATGGAGGCAGAAGAGGTTGGGTCCTCTTTGCCTGGCTGCTGAGGGAAGCTGATTTATGTGGACACCACAGGAGCGGAAAGTGGTAGACATAGTTTAGAATTGTGGAATGTGGATATTTTTCATGGTTTTGCAGTACAGTGGACAAGGTGCTTTAAACAGCTTCCTTCACTCCCTGTACAAGTGGCTCTGAATCCTGGAGTACCAAAACTATTAAAACCCCATCACAAAAAAATAAAAGGATGTTCTTGAATGCAGAGTGTGACATGAAACCCAACAAGACCCACAGTCTAAGGGGTCTCAGCTGCTGCCCAGGACTGGTTAATTGAGTTGCACAGTGGCTCAGAAATGCAGCCTAAGAATGTGCTGCGGTGTTTGTTACAATAATGAATTCTGTGTACAGGAACCACAAGGATGAGTGATGATTACTTATGTTACCTTACTTCTGACTTTTCCTTACCTTACAGTGCTTGGCTTTGCAGCCTTGATTGCACTATTTAAACAAGGGACATCTTTGAATTATTTTTTTCAGGAGGTTCAATGGATAATGATAGAATAGAGCCTTTTTTTGCTGGATTTTGCACACAGTTAAAGAAATAAATTCCAAGAAAGCTTTCCTAAATTATTAAGTCTATTTGGCTTTGGCAAATTACTTCTTGTAAGCTTGAGAAATTAAAAGTCTAGTTTCCTGGAGTGATTTGATTGTCAATTTAGAGATGATTTCTTATACTGGAAGAGTGTATTTTATAAGTTTAAATATAAAATTGCAGAACAGCTCAAGGTTGTAATTGCTCTGCTTTCTTCTAGAACCACTGTTGTGCTGGATATGTATACACCAAACATGTTCTTCTGACATTGATACTGAAAAAGAGACACACTGTTAATTTCATAGAGCTAAAATTGTTGAGTCCACTCCATCCTTATATCTGTTCTCAGCTGCAAATCCCAATGTTTCCTTGTCAATAAACTAACTTTAAACCACAATCTTAACATATTTGTAGACAATTGGTCTCTGTTGCATCCTTTAGGTTATCTGGTGATAATGCTTTTTTGCTTCTTAGCTTGCAAACTCATTTTTGTAATATGTGTAAAATTTACTTAGTAACAGGAACAAGTTGGTGGGATGAAAAGGGGGATAAAAAATTTACTAATAAGAATTCTGAAGAGACTCTGGGAGGTTTTCTCCTTTACAGAGCAAACTTTAAAATAAGTTCTGTAAAGGGAGGGGAAGGGCACAAACAGATTAGAGATGTTTCGGCTGCAAGAACAGGAGCTGGACCTTGGGTATATAAAATGGAATGACAGAGAAAGGCTGCAAATCACCTTAGGCAAAATATGAATACAGGCCAGTATGTCTCTTATACTTCGTGCTAGAACTAATTATTAATATGTTGCATCTCTCTTATTTGACTCATTCACAAGCTGAGGGTCTGTCAAGTGGGTTGCGCCTTCAGTCCCTGGGCTGTCCAAGTGCAGCATCTCTGCTGATCTGTGATCACTTATTGCTTGGGAACTTAACAGGACTCAAATTCAGTTTCAGCAATAGCCTAAATATTACTGTTGGTAGAGCACTGCATCTGTCCCTGTTAACTTAGCCAGTTAGAAAAATCATTGATTTCTTCTTTTCTTAAACTTTTGGCATGCTTTTATGTACCCAGCTCAAGAGCTGGTCATTCTTTAACCCTTCCCTGTTATACTGAGACCTTCATCAAAGCTCTGTGATTTTTTTTTGACCAGTAATGAGACCAGTGCATCACTGTTCATTGCTCTGGCAAAAGCCTCAAGTATTTGATGCACTGACTTGTTGGACTCAAGTCTGAAAATCCACTACATTCCTAAAGCATGTCAAGAAAAGTTCATGATCCCTCTTGTATGGATAAATATTGAGTATTTAGTTCTATAATGGACAGTGTCTTTTGGGTTCTAGACAGTTACAATGATAGAAAGGTCTGTATTTTAAATGAAAGCAGAGTACTGCTGAAAAACTATCACTTATTTCTAGCTGGTGTACTGACTGTGGGGAGATGAACTGGTGGTAGCACAACAGGCTGATTCTCTTAAACCTTGGTGTCTTTTGATAAATCTTATATTTTACTGTGAATTAAATTAATATGTTCTTCTTGTACTGTGCATCTGAGGACTATGGTATTTGATAAGAGAATGTAAGAAGCCCTTTCAGGTTTCTCATCATGCTCCAGCATCTCTGTGGAGCTCTACAGTGCTCAGAAAAACGAGCAATAAATGCAGCATTTCCTATCACACATCACAGACTTTTTCTTGCAAGGGACCTGGGCTGGGAACATGTTGCATCCAGGCCTGTGATGAGTCAGCAGCCCAGTTGTGATAATGGTTTTAGGGAATGAAAAAAAAATCTGTTTGTTGGGGTTACATTGAGCAGCAGCGGCTGTAATGCAAGAATGCTCATCTCAAAATAATCTGGTTTGCTTCGTGTGGCTTTGGAATCTGGGGAGGTAAGTGTACTTAATTCCTGCAGAGGCAGGGAAAAGTTTGCTGAGAGTGCTTTTAGTAGCTGGCTTTGCTCTGATAGCAGCAACCATTCTGGAGTGATGTAAAAGCTGTGGCAAAAAGTGCCTGGGGCAGTTTTCCTGACTTTCTACAGCTCCAGTCACTAAGTGCATGTATTTCCTTAAACCAGGGGGAGTTAAGTAGTCAAACTCTTCTGTAATTCAGCAGTTTCTCAGAAATTTGACCCCAGGGTCAAAGCAATATTTGTATGTCACCAATTGGTGATTTTCCCTTAGTAAGTTATGTGCTTTTTTCTTTGCCAAATTATCCATATGCTATTTATGTCTTTAGGGATTTGAAACCTGAAGGACATCCTGGAAAAGATGGATTATTTTTTTGTGTGTGTGTGTGTGTCCCATGTCCTGGCTGGAATTTAGAACTGGTATGTACTTAATTTTCCTCAGGTTATAGAAGTCAGTGTTTCAAAAGAAAATTCATGTTGGGATTCTCATGGGAGTTGGTTTTTTTTTGGTCTTTTGATAGGTTCCACTTCATCCCAGCCAAGCTCCCAATTCTAATTCCTAATGTATCCAACTGGGAATTTTTTTCCTCTGTATCCAGTAAGGGAATTGCAGTTTCTTGTGCTGTTCGGGGATATTTGCTGTAGACAACTTGATGATTAATTGAATTGTTTATACCTGAAGGTTACTCAAAGCTAATACAGGCATGCCTATGAGAATTTGATAAGAATACATTTCTCACATAGGGGTTGTATAGATGAGTCGTAATTCACCACTGAGACCCTTTTTCCATGACTATTGGAAGAATGCAGTATGGAATCTACCAGGCTATATCAAATCTTTTAAAAGCCTCCTCATTCCCACTGTTGAGGTTTCTCTCTGTTGAATTGGTTTTTCTTACAGAAATGGTGAGCGCTACTAGTATTTCTGAAAAGCAAAATACAAAGTTGTTGTGCAACATGAGTAGCTTAGATCAGTCCTGGAGAGAAACTCACAGCATCTGAGACAACATATTAAAAATAAAGAGAGGAGGATCCTCATGGAGCTGAATATAGAGAGTAGAGAGGTGTTACAGATGGTAGGAAATAGAACTCTGAGGGCTCGGCTGGCATGGCACTCAGGAAGAAGATAATGCCATTTTCTTGCCTCTAACACTGGATTTCTCATTGTGTATGGGATAGTTTCAGTAAGTGCTCACAAAGAGCTATAAGATCTCAGCCCTTCAAGGGTCTGGCTGTTTTGTAAGGACTTCAAAAGAAATTGGAAAATGAGATATGAACAGAAAAATTTTTATGTTATGGGACTTCATTTTGGTCCAGAAGCCACAATTCTCATTGCAATTAGTATTGAAGTCCCAGTGGATCTGATAAATAATTGATGTAAAGGGGTTGTTGGTAGAGCAGAGGGTAATGGAAAAGTAGTAAGGTCAGCAGCAGGTTGCACAAATACATGGGCAGTGACAACTTCAGTGATGTATTGATCAGGACTGGTGGAAGCAGAAGATTTGTGGGGGTCAGGAACTGCATTATGAAGGGTATAAAAGCCTCTTTGGCTTTAGCCGTGTGAGATGTGGAAAGAAAACAAGCATTTAGATTTGATGAATGACCAGTACTTGGGGAAATGTGGGCCTTGGCACTGCACCCAGAAGAGAACACTTTTTTATGGTAAATGTTGAAGGGGAAGAAGAAAGGATCAAGAGGATTGAAAGAATGGCAGAGGAGCCATTTAAATGAGTGGGAAAGTGTTGAACCTTAAGCCCTTGTAGAATTTTGCCTTGTGATCTAGAAATATTTGTCTGCTCTTGGCCTATATGCAATACTGTAAGGATTTACAGGACAAGCTGGGTGTTCAATGGTCAGTATCAAGAAATTGCACTGAAAATATGTCTTTGGATGATGATGGTAGCTCATACATCAGTGTTAGTCACTATGACATGGTGTTCTTCTATTTACTGCAAAGGTGTCTTAGGTTGCAAATGCCAGATGTGGCCGAGGGTGTGTCTTCTACTGCCATCTATTAGACATGGGACAGTTTCTTCTGTAAATGGACCACCTCTTAAAACCAGGTGGGGCAGTTTTCTTTATCTGTTTCACAACCAATCCTCCCTCCAGGGATACCTTCAGCTAATGGACCATTGAGTGACACTGCATGACTGATAAAATTACATCATCCCATTGGGAGATGCTCTGCCCAGGGGAGAAGCCAAGCATTCCTAACTGGATATAATCTGAGGATTGTAACATCACTGCAGCCTTTTCCCAATGGATTCCCAGAGGAGCAGCTTTCTTTTCCACTGGATTCTCAGGGGAAGACCAGACCCATATACACCACCACTGGACCTTCAGAGGAAAACTTCACCCTTGTCCAGGATCCTTGCTCCAACAGAACCACAGCTGGCACTGCAGCAGGGCTGCAGCGTCCAGCAGGGTGGTGCTGCCACCAGCCTGCCCCACAGGGTGTCAGGTTGTATTCTGACTCTGTCAGTGTTGTTTTGTATTATTGCATGTTTATTTTTCCTGATAAAACTGTTAGTCCTATTCCCATGTTTTTGCCTGAGAGCCCCCTTAATTTCAAAATTATAATAATTCAGAGAGAAAGGATTTATATTTTCTATTTCAAAAGAGACTCTTGCCTTCCTCAGCAGACATCTGTCTTTTCAAAACAAAGGCAGAAGGCAAGCAAGTGGGCTTAGTATCTGGAAACTAAAATCTCGAAGGTTATTCCATTAGTAACCCAAGTATCAGCATTAAAAACTTCCTAGCGTTGCCTAGCCCCTCAGTTTTGTTCATGGAGAGGCACTGCCTAGCTGCATTTTGCTTTCATGGCATGAGAACTGAAGAATATACTCCACTGTGCAACATTTGTTTGATTTAGGCATATAATAAGTAGTTACAGCTATTTGTTCTTTAAGGAACCTGAAAGATCCTGCAGCAGGTAGTCTTGGGTGGCCAGGAGTCATGCTTGGATGATACCCCAGATGCCTGGAGCACCCCTGGGGCTCGTCAGGCAGATGGTGGAATCATACAGTGCAATTTCTTTCATGGCATCTTCATAGTTGGATTGGATTTCCCTGCTCCCACAAACTAAAATCAGGGACTATGAATAAAACTCAGAACAGGCAGAATTTATCAAAGCTTGCAGTTATGAAAGGTTCATTTTAAGTCTAATATGAGGCAACTGCTCAAAGACTCTGTGGTGCTGGTTAAAAATTCAAAGTAGAAGAGAGTTTCATAATCACTTTTTTTTTTTTTTTTTTTTTTTTTTTTTACAAAAATTATTCTATTACATCCTGTTCTGAGAGTTCTGGAAAAAACTGAAACACTGTAGCTGAAGAGACCAAAAACTGAATTGGAGAGATTAAATTTCATACTAATATAAACTAGCACCAGTTGAGTGTAGCTGCACAAAAACTTACTCTAGCAGCAATGGTATACTGGCAGTCCAGGACTGCACAGAGTAAATAATCATTCACTGCAGCAGCACTGGGGTCTGTGCATCAGTTTACTTCTCCTTGGATGACCTAGACAAGAGAATTGGAGAGAACTGGAGCTAAAAAGCAGGCACCCTGTTGGTGTTTCGAGACCTTGTTGCAGTTTGAGTTTCCTCTGTCTCTGCTTTTTACTGTCCTATCCATAATCTCCCTTTTCCATTCCTGCCTTGTGTTTTACAATCAATCCCAGGACAAGAAATTACTCCCTTTCCTATCTTCCCCTTTAGGTGTTCCCTTTAACCCTTCACAGTTCTTGAGAGAAAAAACTGTACCAGATACTGTACGACAGTGGGCTATTTGTGTATTTTGACATCGCAAGCCCAGGTATGTGTGCCTGCACTGTGGTTTATAAATCCCCTGAGTTCAGGACCTCTCCCTGCTGTGTGTGTGCAGCTCCTGACACAATTTCCTATCAACCTGGCTCGGTCTGTAGGTGCCATCTAAGAAATACAAGTAATGGAAGTAATGGCAAAGGAATCGTCTCATCAGTCTTGAAGTTATCCAGAGTATCGCCTTCAATAAAGTGGCATGAGGTTTCTAGTTTATGAAATTTATCTGAACAGCAAGGGATAGATAATCCAAAAGAAAAAAAAATTATGTGCACTAACATCAGAACATTTTTGATCTTGAAACTGGGACAGTGCAATTAATCTGGTTTCCCAGAAGCTAGCAGAAACTTCCAAATATGAAATTATTCCCCTTCTGCAGAAATGAAAGGATTCAAAACATCAGCCTCAGCAATTTCTGCTGGGACTGTGCCCAGGGTATGTCATTTATTTTCTAATTTTTTTTCAATTAGATTATTTTTTCTCTTTCAAAAGAGAGGATGTCCGACTATTTAATCTAATCACGTTAATTTATTGTCTCTATCCTGCTGAGTCTCTCACTGCAAATCCAATAGCACTCCTATAGCACAGACCTTGGGAGACCTCCAGGGAACTTTTGCACTACTTTTCCAGTAGCAAAGCTTACTGGAGTCGAGAACTTTGTTTTGGTTGCAATGTACAGAATATTTCCATTACTCTGTCGCTAGGTGGGAAAGATCTGGGTAGAAGACAGGGTAAGAAATGCAGCTAGAATTTTCAAAACTGAGGAGATAATTCCTTGAAGGTGATCTTCATCTTTCTTAAGCCATTTTGTTCCACAGCCAGGTGTTTGGTGTTCTTTTTCTTGTGGGAATGCCATGTTTTCAGATTTGCTGTAGGGATCTCTGCTGCTGTTTGTTCAGGGTATAGAATGTTTCGTACATTGTGTCGTACAACTGTTATACAACAAATCTGTATAATTGTTTATACAGCAAAATATACCAATGAAACATACTAACAAAAGATACATCATAGCTCACTATCTGCTTTGGGATGTTTAATGAAGAGCACTGAAACTACAGCATGCTGTGGTCCTTTTTTACTGTATGTTGTAGCAAACAAGTAAACTGAAGATAAATCCAGGCCATGTGGAAAAAAGCTGAAACAGTCCTATTAGCTCCTGTGAGAAGTGGATGGGTTTTTTGTAAGAAGCTGAAACAGCTCTTGAAAACAAGATTGACCCCAAGATCAGAGACTAAGTTAAATCTTCTGTGCAACTTTATCACCGTCTGCTTTGAGTTCTGTTCCACTGCAGAAACTAGCAGTAGACTTGAGAAGTATCTCTCTGTGCTTAAAAGTAAAAAGTGAGACATGGAAAAACAAAGGAGGCTTTATTGCCAACTGGTGCTGTTTTAAGGGGTGAGTTATTCATCAAGGTGTGCTCCTGGATCTGCCAGGGAGATTGTTCTAAAGTCATTGTGCTTGGACATCTACATACTTTTCTTCTTGGTTATTAGAAGTAAATGATTCCCCATTCTGGTGAGATGGACAGTGAAACTTGCAAGAAATGTTTATTGACATTAGTGAGAAATCCTTGTGCCAGTTCTGGAATTACAAGTTCAATAAGCATTAAGGTTGTTTACTGCTCTCTAATTTTCAAATAAAAGGTGCAGTACCTGTAGATCACTGTGTTTAATAATAAACTATAAGCAATAACATGTGTTTAGCCTGATGCTCTCAAACCACACACAAAAAAACCCCAACAAAGTGGAATTTTGCAATGCTTTGTAAATTAAGGTGTGTTTTGTGATACTCAATTCCCTGATCAGGGACACACAGACTCCTGACAGGGTTATTCACTGTGGGATGCAAATCATAGGCATGGGGACACTACTTTGATTCCTCAGCTATCTGCTGATGTGTTTGGGGTGCAGAAAAATCACAGCCATCTATGAAAGAAAATACAATTCGATACATCAGCAGTCTGAATACCTTAGCATTTTTGTGGGTTTATTTCTTTCAGGAGGAGGTAATTCTTGTGTCGTGTTTATAAAAAATGCTGCTGTTGACAACTGCTGATTATATATGGCAGTGTGCTGGCAGAGTAAATCTGAAACCCAATGCCTGCTGGCAGAAATCTTTATTTTCCTGACCCCTAGGGATCTGGAACTCACTTAGGCTTTCCTGCCCAGGAGTTGCGCAGTGCTACAATATGAGGACTGATTTCTGCTAATTTTACACAGGAAGGCTTCATGCAACCTAGAGCAAATTAGAAAGTAAGTAGCAGGAAACATTTCCCTTTTGAGACAATGCCCTTTGTTTCTTCATTTTTGAAAAAATTTTTCTTGTGATATTCAGGTGTAAAATTAAGGACAGAAAGGGAACCAAATTGCGCTTGTCTAAACCTGAGAGATTAACACTGAAATCTGTGATTTTTTTAAAAAAATCTTTTCTTGTTGAGATCAGGTGCAAAATGTTTCCTTTGTGCCATTCTTTCCCTTTTGATTCTCTCTTCCTGTCATTTTTCTGCACAGGTTTCATATAAATAGAACATGAATGGAGTTGCCTGCTCTGATCCAGATGGAAGGATACAGGGCTGGTATAATTTTTGTGTGGAAGATGCATTAACTTTCATTTAAATGTTGTAAATATGCATCTTCTTCACTGAACAAGTGAAGACAAACTGGGAGGCATCAGTGATAATTGTACATGGAAGGCAGGAGCCCTTGGCATTGGTACCCACACAAGCTTTTTAGTTTTGAACAGCCTAATGTGGATGAATCACTGACCTGATCTTGCAAACAATTACCCATGAATTTAGTTTAATGCACTCGTGCAGAGCTGTTGCAGGCAGCAGGTTAATTGAATTTTGGAGTAAGTGCACAATTGATAGATCAGATTGGAATGGTATTTTATGCTTGCAAACAATTTCCTTGATGCTGTATATATTTGAATTCAGGTAATTTAGGCTCTGGTTTATGAAGCTGATCCAATTATTGCAGAAGTTTTGTCCCCCTCCAGATATAAGTGTCATCAGAGAGCAGGTAGAAAAAGCAGCCTTAAGAATAAATTTACTCCAGGAATTAAGCAAAATTTTATTGAGGCATTGAGGCTCTGAAATTATTTCTTTCCTCTGCTTCTGACAGAGTCCAAACTGAGGTAAATGGATGGGCCTGACAATTATACACTCACATTGCCTGGTGTTTGCTAACCATGGAATACAGACAGGAAATTATTTTGAAGGAGTCAAATGAGTGCAGTGCTGCGCCTAGGCTGGAG
This sequence comes from Serinus canaria, assembly GCF_022539315.1. Taxonomy (NCBI): domain Eukaryota; kingdom Metazoa; phylum Chordata; class Aves; order Passeriformes; family Fringillidae; genus Serinus; species Serinus canaria. Next base: position 5,113,340 of record NC_066331.1, on the reverse strand, counting down.
TTATTATGAAGTGCAATACGACCCATGAGCTGTAAAGGGACTCAGGCTCTTTCATCAGCAAGTCCATTTGTTGGAAGGGCTTGGAGAGAGCTATGCATAGGTGTGTGTATTCTTGTTCCTCATTAGAGGAATAAAATGTTCTCCCTTATTCTTAGCTCGTTTATTTTATTTTTCAGAGCAATACTCCCCAAAGAGAAATAATTCTGGTCTCCATGTCAGCATTAGTAACAGCTCTGTATTCCTCAGCTGGCTGGGGCAGCAACAATGAACATTTGGTGTTCATTTAGGGCTCCACAGCCTAAAATATTAGAAAAATCAAGAGATTCATGCAAGAGAAAGGGAGTGTATGTTGTTTCTTTTTAACCAATTGTCTCACCTTTGCATAAATGTGCCTAAATTAGCTGTGATGAACTGGAGAACAGCTGCAGCTGAGAGGATCTTGATATCCCTCCTTTAGTGACACCTAAGAAGGGAAAAATGTGAATACTTTGGATTTAATCACCTTCTAGATATTGATGTATTCTCTTTGTAAGTAGCCACCCGAATCAACCAAATACCCTTGATGCCTTGTTAAGGCTGACCTAGAACAGAGACTAGATGAAGCTCAAGAATAAAGTAGGGATTTATTAGGAGGCCTCAACAGATCCACCTTGGGCAGCACAAGAGCCCAGCCAGGTGAACCCAAGAGCCCCAGGTGAACCCAAAATGGTCACAAAAATGAACAACCTGTCATGAGGTCTCACACTTTGGTAAGTTCTGCTCCATTTGCATATTGCAGGTAATTGTCCAATTACATCTCCAGCCCATGCAGTCCCATCCTTCTTGTTTTTCTATCTTCAGACCACCATTGTTTATGCTCTTGGGGCTGAGATCTGAATCAGTTGTCCTTGGGTCCCCTGCTAGAGAAGGAATTGTTTTGTCTCCCTAGTCTGTGCACAGAGCTCACCATCCCCTGATGTTAAGCCCAGACCCACACACTAAAGCAGCACAGAATCTGAAAAATATAAATGCTAAAACCTGAGACATCACCCTCATAACCAATAATAAGGCTGAGATTTTTACTTTGAGAAGACTTTTGTAATTAAAACACACTTTCACTAATCCTTGCAAGAAGAAAACATGACTTAGCTCTACAAAAACGCTACAAAAATCATTACATTGCCTTACATTAAAATATCTTTTTCCTAATAAATATTTCGTCTTTAAGAATAGAAGTTTGAAATTAAGAAGTTGCTTGGCAGCTGACAACAACAATTAGAGAGCTTATCCTGTTTCTCCTCCAAATGCTGTATTTGGAGTAGTCAGTATCTCTAGGCAGCTTAGAAAGAAAGACTCATTAAACAATTACAGTATGGCAGAGACCTCTGTAATTGTATTTACATAATTTTAATTTTTTTCTTTTTTTGTTTCATTAGAAATTGCTTTCTGAACATGTCTGGAAACCTTTTTACCCCTGGTCACTCTGTTATTATTAGTTTTTCTAAAAGTTACAGCACATGTTAAGTAAATATCTGAAAACATTATGCATATTTTCTATGGCATACTCACTCACTTATAATTTATAACACATGTTGCTAAAAGAATTATCAAACATTGATCATTTCATGTTACTACTGCTGTATATTATAAACACAGTAAAATCTCTCAAATGTTCCCACAACCTTTTCATCAACACTCACTTGTTTTTAATATTTTTGAAAATTATAGTAGTGTAAAAAGGGCTGTAATGAGCATAAATGATCCATGTCCACCTTCTCATTTGTCATTTAGGCCACACATGAAATTATTGCTGAACCTCTATATAAAATATACTCATCTGCAGGGTTGGAGAGAATCAGCTGGGCTTCAAGGAAATGCCAGGACTTTCAATCAAAACTTGCTGGTAACCAAGTTAGTCACTGAGCTAGGATGACCTGGACTTGGGCACAGCAAACAAGTCTCTGACTCCTCTTATCCTGGTCCTCCAGGGCTTTCTGCTGAGTTGGAAACCTCACTCTGCAATCCAGCCCTCACTTCTCTTTTTTCCCTGCTTTGGTTGTGGTGCCATCACCTTCGTCTCTTCCCTGACAGATTTGGGGGTAACTGGGAAGGAGGCTGGGGGTCTTTGAGTGTGAGCTGGGCTGGGCCAAAGGCTGTGGGACAGGAATCCTTGTTCCTATGTGAGCAGACTGCTCTGGGCAGAGCCACAGGAGAAGACTGCTGCTCTCTCCTGACCACCACTTGCTTGAAAAACCTATTTAGTATAAAATGTTCAAGCAGTTCTGGAGCACGAGGTAGAGTTTAGGGCTTCTCCTTTCCAAGGTACCTGGACAGTGACTCTTAATTGTTGGTGTGAATCAGAACCACCTGCACTGCTCCAGCCTGGCATGTGTAAGATTAATGATCTTCCTTACCTGGCAAATCCCTTAAAATATCTCACTTGGATACTGCACTCTGTATTAATTTGTGGCCTTTGTCCATACCCATAAATCTTGATTTTTGACTAACAGCCTTTGAGCTGTGCTTTAATTTGCCTTTGCAAGTTCAAGTTGTTTTGCTGCACTTGAGATTTTATGCCTGCACAGGAGAGAGCTCTTCTGAGTCCTGGGGAAGAAATTGGAGAATGCTGGAGGAGAGGCCTTGGTTAAGTGGCAGCAGAACTCTTCCCTTGCATCCAGTTGTTCATTATTGCCACATCCCCTGCTGTGAATCACTATTTTGAAATAAGGTCCCTGGATCACAGGATGGTCTTCCTTCCTTTTGAATATTTAAACGGTGCCTCTGAATCAGTACCAGCCATTTTGTGATAAGGCTTCAAAGTATTCTGCTGGAATTCCTTGAGATGCATATGGCATATTATTATTATTTAAATTGTATTTCTATTTTTGCCTTGACTAATTGTTTTAATATACTCAACAGTTTTTTGTAATATACCCAATTGTTTTAATATACCCAACAGTTGTGTGCAACTTAATCTCTTCTGTTCTATGTGTTCTTAACCCAGCTAAGTTTCACTCTCTGAAGAAGACTGCTCAGCCCTTAGAGTTATATTACAGCTGCAATTTCATGTAAATTCTGTGCATTCTGAGATACTGCTGTGCAAATAGAGAAGTTACTCTATTTTTGGCACTACAATAATACCTAGAACAAGTAAGTAACCCAAATGGTGTCAGAGATACAAAGAGGATCATTTGGTGCTGTGGATTCTCCCTAGCTATGTGTAATATTATTGCTCCATTGTTTGTGATCTGTAATTTGCCATTCTGAGGGATTTTTTTAATAAAGGGGAAAACTTTTAAATCCTTTTAAAGACATGGTAAAAGCGGGCAAGATACGAGAATAATTTTGCAAATAGCGCTTCCTGTGTCTTCTGTTTTCCAGTACAGATCTACAAAGCCATTGATCCTTAGAGTTTGGGCTGTGCTTCAAATCAACCTCAGTGGTTCGCCAGTATTATCATGGAGAGTTCTAAGGGCTGCAGCAGTGATATTTGTTTTATTGTGGTACAGCTGATGCTACCAGAGTTCATTATTTCATTGTTACTGTGTGTATCTTGATTAGAAATAAAAGTAATGCTGGCCTTAAACACAGGAGTCAGTGCATGTGACTGGAGTTTGTACACATAAATTATATATAAATATGTCCAAAGATCAAGGAGATTGAATGTTTTAGAAATTTTAAAGAGAAGAATCACAAAGAGCTTTTAAAATTCCATTCCTTCCCAGTTCCTATACAAAATCTCAAGGCCGAGGCAAGCAGTGAAAAATCCGTAAAAATAAACCTTCAGAACCAGAGTGATGTGATGCAAACATCCCGAGGCAGTGCTCATTCTGCAGGAAGCACTTTTCACTTATTTGGAGTTTTCCCAATGCATTTAGACATGTAGTTTGTGCCTTCTTTCCCTTCTTTGCTGGAGTTGCAGGTGCTTACACCCTACTCTTTCTAGGAAGAAATCATTGCCAATGAAGTTTTATCATTAACTTTCAAATTACTTTTCTTGTATGAGGGAAGATAAATCAAAAGATGACCTAGCAAGGTTTGCGCCGATCTGATATCCAGCTCACCCTAAAGAATACACAATTTTAAACAGTTCTTAGCAGGAGCCTTGGAGATATTCAAAGCTCTCTGAACATGGTCTGGTTGCATGCCTTAAGTGTCCCAGACTGAGCAGGGCTGTTAGACAAGGTAACCTCTAGAGAGCCCTTACAAACTCAAAAATTCTGTGCTATTTTATTAATTGGGTCCCTCATTCCGCTATTAAACTTATGTGGGGGTTTTTCTAGCCTTTTCTAAGGAATCATTTGCTTTGTTAGATGCACTGGAAAATATAGGTCCATTGTAGAACCAAGACTCTTTTTCCTCTTTGCATCTTTTTAAGCAAATGAAAAGAGAGAATTTTACCATGGAGGTAAATAAATAGAACATGGGTGTGTTAGGATCTGGTTATACCCTTAGGAGGTGGCATCTTCAAATCTCAGAGGACAAAAATGCTTTTGGTACCTCAGAAATGGTAAATGTGGGAATATGTGTTTCTGACCCTCTAGTAATGAACTGAAAACACATGAAATATACTGGGCATGAGGAAGGGGAACCAGGCGTGTGTGTGATTGCATTTTCTCACTGATCATGTGCTGGAAAGTGAGTAGATGGAACAATCAAGAAGCTTTGTGCGTTTCTTTGCAGTTGCTGTTGCTATACATGAGTAGTGCGATGGTTGATTCTCACAATTAAGGGGTAAATATTATGTATATGTTTAGAGAAGTTTTGTATATGTTCCCCTCCCTCTTGCATTGTTATCGGGGGATGGCCTTGGTAGTTGGGGGATTTGGAAGGGTCAGCTTGTTACCATGGCAGTACCTGATCTCCAATGCAAGAAAGTGAACTCCACCACTGGACAGCAAAGAAAGAGTTGATTGACAATACTTTGGGAGGAGCTAGAGGTATAAAAGGTGAAGCATCCATTTTTGTAGCTGAGTATGGTGACTGAATCCTTTGTTCCTGGTGCTGTATTTTTTCCCTTATTCAGTCTTCTCTCGTATTTTGATAAGGTTTTAATAAACATTTTAGATTTTTGTTTTGAAAGTGAGCATCATTTCTCACACTGTTATCATCATTTTAGAACATAAAAAACTGAAGTCCAAACCAGGATCACACAGAGTGTTCAGCGGATTATAAATGAAAATGCAGAAACACTGTCTGGCAGCCTGGCATGTTCGGCTTCAACAAACTTCTTGTCCTTCAGTTCCAAAATGTTTTTATACTTTTCCAGGGAGGCGATGGGATTCAGCTGCATTTCTTCAGTTTGGGAAGAAAGCACTGAGTCTTAAAAGTGTTGGGGCTTTTTTTGTTTTGTTTTGTTGGTTTGGTTTGGGTTTTTGTTTTTTTTCTTTTTTTGCTTTGGTTTTTTGTTTCTTTGTTTCTTTTTGTTTGTTTGGGGGGTTTGTTTGTTTTGGTTGTTTTACTTTGGTTGGGTTGGTTGGTTGTTTTGTTGGGGGTTTGTTGATTGGTTGGGGTTTTTTGGGTTTGTTTTGGGGGGAGGTTTGAGAAAATCTGGGTATTACTGAACACAGTGTGAGGCTCTATAAAGCAGCAGCCCTTGAGCCCCAGCTCTCTGAATAACAGTAACAGCCCTGCACTTAAGCTAATGGGAACCACTGCAAATAAACAGCAGCAGTTTTGAGGCAGAGCCCTGGACTGAGGTCTGTGCAGTAAGTTTGGAGGATGAATACTGGCAATTTTCCAAGAGAATATCTGAGATGTATGTGTGTCCATAATTATGCAGAATTACAGCAGAATTGGGTTGACCTCCTTGCACACACACCCAAACACAGAACGTTCCACAGTCCCTGTGCAGTGTGTGTTCTCAAGCCCAGTTGTTGCAATGTTGTCCTCTCTGTAAATGTTTTTCTAAAGCAAGAGTGGCTCTGGATTTAAAAACAAGCCCAAAGCACAATAGTTCTGGGAGGGGATGACAGCCCCATGCTCTCTGTGTGTGGATGTTGGTAAATGAAGTACTCTGGCTCTACAGATTATTTCCCCTCAGTGTTGAGTGTGTTTCTGACAAAGCTTAACAGCTTTTGGGAAGCTTTTCAGGTGAAAAACTGTAAATGAATTTACTTGAGTATTGTTTCTTTCAGCAAAGCAGTTGGACAGGAGATGAAGTGAGAGCAGGAATTTTTTGGGTTAAGGGTAGTGCAACAATGACTGTGTTTAAAACAAAGCATCTCCTCAGCAGTACCTGGGTTCACAGAGCAGGAGGATGGGAAATGCACCACTCAGGGCCCCCATCTTCTGTTTCTAATGGAAGATCTGATTGAGAGATTTCTTATTCCATAGAAATTGATACTGCTTTTGGTCTTCTGGTACAGTGACCTTTTTTTGCACAGGTGCTGTGCTGTTGAGAGGGTTGGTTCAGATTCCAGTCTTGATAGATGTATTTGAAATCACATTAGGAGATTGTTAACAAAACTGTGCAACTTTTTTTCTGAAGCTGAAAGAAATTATTTAAATTGCTGAATAGTACCACTGCTTTTAAATTAGGATATTTTTCTTGTTAAAATGCTAATGGTAAAACAGAAGCTCACAAGAACTTGTAGTCTTCGGTGTCATTCTCTATTGCACATTTATTCTTCTAATTAGTTTTTAAATGATATATCTTCTTATTCTGGTGTTTGAAGTTCAGATTTCATTTTGAGAGTGTATAAGGAATTCTCTGTAGGCAGTTTCATAATTACAGAGTAATTTGTTTTTATTTGATGATACACATTTTCCGTTCTGACTATTCTGTAAATTCAAGAGGTAAAAAACCTGACTTCATATCTACAAGTAATCAGAGATTTCTTTAAGTAGATGGAAGCAGTAGTGAGATGTGATGGGTAATAGACAACACAGCCCTTGTGCTAAAGTAGAGACTTTTCTTTATAAGGGTTAGGGAAAGTTCATCTAGCTCAGCCTTCTAATTTGCTGAACATCCCTTAGTACTTCATAATGACTCTGCTCTTGTTGGTACAAATTTAGAATTTAAAAAACACACACAAGTGCCAATTTACTGAGAATCCTCTATACAGCAGTGCTGAGAAGCCCTTTGTTGAAGAAGCCCTTTTTTCCAAACTCCACAGGTTCTGTCTTTTTTACTGGACTGAGGACTTGAGAAACTACTGGTGAGAGGTGGTGTGGGTGAAACCAAAAGAATCCTTGGTAAAGAAATACAGGCTGTGTGCATGTAAAAGGTACAAACTATACACTTCAAGAGTGTTCTGGCTGCTGTTGTGTAGTTTTTAATCTGAGTTAATTGATATATGTAGTATTAAACCTGGTTTAGTTCAGAAGTCTCCAGTGTATGGAGAAGGAAGGAATTCTGGGTTATATGATAGAAATGGGTGTAAATTCCCTCTAACAGTCCCAGAAATTGGTGTCTGTGATCTCTCTTCTGTGTGTGGCATCTGTTTTTCCCTGATGTGCTGTGGTAACAAAGAAAAAGAAACCCCTCAAGCCTAGCATCACCTCATGAAATCCTCTGGTGCTCCTGAACAAATTTTTGCTTTTCATGTGTTGATAGTGATAATATTGGTGACCAGGCTGACCAAGGTGCTGTGAGAGGTGATGGATCCATGGCTCAGGGGCTCCTAAACAGGGAGAGATGCAACACTCTCCTTCTCCAGGTGTGGGACTACAGGACACAGAGGAATTCAGGTGGGGGGCATGGATGCTCTGCAGCAGAATAAATTTTCTGTAATGGCTGTGGTAATGGAAAAACAAGATGCTAATTTGGCATCTTGAAATTGGGCAAAAATGCTGGAGGACTGGGTGACAAACACCAGGAGGGGCAGATGATAATGAAGATGATGTGGCAAGAGTGCAGAACTTTCAGGTGGAATGACCACAAGGCACTGCAGAGCTGGGTAGGGCTGACCACAAGAGGATCGTGACCATCATTGGGGTGTCTGGACATGACTGTGACCTCACATTGCGATTAACGTCTCACTGTCCTGCTAAGACAACTGAATATTGTAAATTTTTTTTATTAGTCTTGGCTGTTGGAAAGTTTCCAAGTGCTGAATTTCTGTATTCAGCCACTTCTAAGTCTGTTTTTTATTAATCATATTTGGCTGGCACATCAGTTGGTCACCGTGAGAGGTTGTGGAGGGAAACAGGCTGCACTGATGTGATGTTAAATTTCTTCATCTGCTGGACCTCCTGATGATTTTTGACTTTGTGTGTGTGGCCTTGAACATCTGTTCCCTCAACCTTTGCAAAGCCAAAGCTCAAAGGGAGCTGCTGGCTCCTGCACTGGGGCTGTGTGTACTGGAGTAGTTCTTTACTCCTACTTTTTTTCCACAAATACAGATCCATGCAAGGCAAAGTGCTTAAATTACCACTGAGTAGTAAATATTTATTTTCTTTTGTTATTATTTGACAGGCAATAATTTTGTTAAGAAATTTAAGGAAACTTGCAAGGACAGATGCCACTTCCTCCTTTCTATACCTATGATACACACATATAAATAATACTTAGCTTTATCCACATTTGCAAGAACCACTGCTGCGGCTTTGTAGGAGGATTAGCTCTAACTGCTGCTTGACAGGAGAGTGTGTGTTTATGTAATGTGTAGTATCCTTGACTATAAATATATTTAAACACCAGGGCTGAGTTGCTGAGGATGCAGAGCTGCTGTTGGGATTGAGCTTCTCTGAGGTTATGTATGTTGGAGCCATCTGGACATGGCTCTTTGAGGATCTTGTGCATGGGTATTGGTGCCTTTCCTCTGCAGGATATGGGTCCCTGCTGTGCTCTTCCAGGGTTTTCACTAGGAAAGAAATTTTCATTTGGCAACAACTGGAGGGGTGAAGGACTTAGAGCCACCAGGACCCACCACCTCCTCTCTTTTCCCCCCAGTACTGGTAGAAAAGTGGAGCCAGAAAGAAAAACATGTACAATTAGCCGACTGCCTCTTCATCTGGAGGGAGCTCCGAGTTAACAGCAACAAGAAAAAGTGCAATTGTAAGCTTATTTACTACATTTATAACCAGCTGGCATTCAAAACTTCTAAAGTAAAGAAGCTTCTGTATTTCATTCTACTTAACCCTGTGAAAGCAAAAGAGCAGATTTTAATTTCTTTCATCAGGCATTCAGTGCAGTACCAACCTTGTACAAAGAGCAGTGCTAATGGGACCGAGGTTTTTATTCTCTCAGTGTGTCCACACTCTCACAGGAGCTGGTGGCTGACAGAGGTCAGCAGGAGTGATCTGGGTCTGTGAAGGGGCCAGGGAAGGATGTCAGCAAAGGATGAGAAACTCTTCCTTGGCTGGAGCTGTCAGGTTCTGTAAGAGGTGATGGATCCATTGCGTGGAGGCTTCTAAGCTGGCAGAAATGCAGCACTGTCCTTCTCCATCTCCAGGCCTACAGCAGGCAAATTAGGTCTGGTGGGGGACCTGGGTGCTCTGCAGCAGAATAAATTTGTTTTAGTAGCTGTGGTAGATGGAAAGTGAAGTGCTAATTTGGCCTCTTAAAGTGGGGAAAAGTGATGTCTGAGAATTCAGACATTATCACCAAGAGGAGCCAGGTGATAATGAAGGTGCTGTAGCCTGCCCTTCAGAGGGATGTGAGTGCTCCTGGAGTTTGCACAGAAAGAGAACAGCCCAGGATATTTTTCAGAGTTTGCTGAATAAGAATGCAATAAAAAATACAATGCAAAGAAGGATCACCACATATTGTGGCAGTTTAAGGTACTAGAAGTGTAACAATGAATAATGTAACAGGGATGGCAAGATTTACTATACAGCCCTGAAAAAGCTTCCTTTGTTCTTCATTTGTGACTGTGGAAACTCAGCTATGGTGTTCTTTGACAATTTTAGCTTTTATTATTTAACAGCTTAGAGCTCTGCTAGCAAGGTGGAGAATTGGTGCTACTCCCTTCCCTGAAGAGTAGTGAGCCAAAAGTAAAGAAATTAAAGAAGAGAAATTACTTGAAGAGAGGGAAAAACAAATCTCACAGCAGGGAGTCACATTTTGCAGTGGAGCAAGTTTCACAGTTTAGAGGGGAAAAGTATTGGTCCATAGATGTTGAAAGTAGGAGGGAGAAAAATACTCCAGGCCTGATCAGAGGTGGGGGAAAGCAGTATCAAGGGAGGGACAGAGAAGGTGTGATCACATAAAGCAGCTGTAGGAATTTCCTGCAAGACAGGCCCATTAATTTGGTTGGAATCTCTTTTGTAATGCACACAGGCTTGGAATCTGGTCCTGACATATCCTGCTAGGTGTTGATTTCCATCTCAGGAGCAGTGTATGAGCTGGAAAGAGGTGTGGCATTTCCTCCAGGAAAAATGAACTGGGGAACTGTAGCCCTTTGAAACATGGGAGTTAAGTGTCTTGCACTACTGATAATCAGGTTGCTTTGGTGCCAAAATACAGATTTAGTTGCTTAAAATTAAGTCTGCCTGTGTCCCAGTTTCCCCATCTGTAAAATATATTACAGCAATTTCAGCTAATCCTATTAAATTGTAGTACTAGTGTTTCACTATTAATATAACCTTCAGGACATGCATCATAGTAACTTTACCCCATGGTGACTAAAATTTTTGCAGGAGCACAGGATGAAATAATCAGAGCCTTAGGGACTCTAGAGCTCTCCCCTTTTAACTGGTTGATTGGAAAGAAATTATGCCAATTTTCTCCAAGTAAAGATCTGGTCTACCCTCACCATGAGGGAGGGAAAGCAACCTATTTTTCAGAGTAGGATTTCTCCTACTTTCTCTCAACCTTGCTTTTTTGGGGTAACAAACATGCAGGATTTGGTGACAAAGCTTTGCCTTTCCTTGTGAATTTTGAGAAATAACTACTCACTTTGAAAATTTAAAAAGATTTATTAAACCTTAACAAAAATACAGCGAAGGACTACATAAAGAAAAAGCTGCAGTACTGGGACCTGCCCCTCGTGGATACCACATGGCCAGTTCATCTTTAAGAGGGATGCTCAGTCTTTTATACCCCTGGGGGTTGCATCAGCCAGCCCTGGCCCTTCCCAAAGTCTGTCAGTCAGCTCTTCTGTGCCATTTATCAGTGCAGACTGCTTTCTTGTTGCTGGGTTGGAGGTCAGGTGTTGCCATGCCTCACCCCCTAAGATGCACTGATGTGATGTTAAATTCCTTCATCTGTCAGCTGCCCCAGGTAAGGGACACCTGTGCAGCTTTCTTTTACCTGTCCTGACAGCCCAGGCTGTCTGATGGCAACAATACCATTGGGGGGGGGGGAAGGAAGGGAAGTATGGGGAGAACAGAGGGCATCTAAACTACAACAACATAACTATGCATCACTGAAGATTTTCTTAATATTCACACAATAGTTATCTCTTAATTGTGAGAGCCAATCATCTCATTATCCATCTATAACATGGATTTTTTGGTTTCTTTGTTTTATGTGCCACTATTCAAGCGAGAACTCAGGTGCCTTCAAAATGTGAAAACTGTATAATGAAAAGGTTTCCTGCTAACCAAGGAGAAATCTTCAGATGTAATTATAGCTTCATTTCTTTGGCATTTTGTTCCTTTAGTGTTTTATTAAACCTCTCACCTGATCTTTGGTGTGTGTATGATAAAAGGAAGTTTGTAGTGCAGGCACCTCTGATAGATGATCTAATCCTTTTAGGAGGCAGGATCTAAAACAGGTCCCATAACACATCAGGATTTCCTTGGAAATCTCTGGTAAGGCTAATTATTTTTTTCCTTGCCGCTGAGTAATCACTAACTCTCCTGCAGTTTCTAGTGCTTCTGACCTTCAATATTTCTTCTGCACTTGTGCAGAGATTACATTTGCAGTCCTCAAGGATATGCACCTGGGTTATGGTCTCAAAGCAGGGCTTGGGAAGGACACAGTTTTTGAGTGATGCAGTATCTGCTCACTCAGTGCATCCTCCAAATGCTGCAGCATAACCTGTCACATTGCTATAAGAAAAAAACCAAATGCCTGTGGGCAAGGTTGTAGAGGAAGGTTATGGCACCTGGTGCTGGCAGTTTTCTGCTGGAATAAATCACGGGGCAAAAGCAGGGCAAGGTCCCAAAGGGAAAGAGAAACTGGGTCCCAAATCCCAGGAGCTGTTCTAGGCTGGTCCTGGAGCATCATGCAGCTGCTGCCTTCATAACCTTTTTAACCTGAACTTGTGAATGTGATGATCTGCCAGTCGTCGTTGTCTCAGAAAGGCTGGAAAATCTGATTCAGGGGTTTAGACCAGGGAGCAAGAGCTATCTCAGCCCTCTCTCCCTCTTCTGCACAGCTACTTCCATTTCTCTCTGATTAGGAGCAAAGAGTCATGAGAGTAAGGCATTTAATGAGAGTAAGGCATTTAAGTGTTCACCAGCATGTGGTAATATTTTGGATGTCCCGATTTTTCCAAGATGTCCTGAATGTACTTTCAGACCTTCTGGCTGCTCATGGATAGCTGGTAATGCTGAAGATTAGCCTTAAGGTCTCCAGAAATCAGAATTAATTTCAGAAATATGAGGCTTAACCTTGAAGTATTCATTGTTTGATAAAATCAATATGCATTTAAATATCTTTACTGTAATTATGATAAATTATGTACAAGGGCTGAAATCTAAATTTGATGGTCAGGTGCTGAGACCTTAAGTCTCAGGTCATTTGTAATTTAGAAATGAATGTTCTACCTCTTGTGTTAATAAGTAAAATGTTACCTCTTGTAGTGCTTTATTTGAAACCATTTTCACCAGAAGTGAGTTCCTAACCATTCCCTCTCTGTCCTCTGAACAAGGAGTTTCTGCCACTTGAAGTTTGCTCTCTCTGTTTAATGTTCTACTTTAAACACTGATTCCTGCCATCTTCATCCTTCTTTCTTGGCATACTCAGAAGATAGGGATGTCCTAGAGCAAAACAGTTGGGATTCACAGCCCCCAGCACATAGGTCTGTGAACCCTGGGGCTTCTCAGTGGGAAGTTAAGACCTGGAAAAAAACCTTACTCTTTTAGGCACATCTTACCCTCTCTTTGAGGGGTCAGTTTTTCAGGCACTCCCTTGGAGGGAGCTTTACCTCACACAGGAACTCTCAGAGTTGTTACAGCTGAAACTGAAACCAGAATGATGCAATTAAATATTATGTCATCAATCAGATGCTCCCTGTTGCTGTTTCATTAGATCAAGAACAGCCAGTCTGAAAGGAAAAAAGAGCAAAATCCACAGGTCACTGCAGGTTTTCTACAAGGGGAAGAGATCTTGGGTGACTTTACAATCATGATTATGAGGAGACACCTCTGAGGAACTGTAGGGAGAATTCCAAATCATCTGCAACGTGCAATGCTGCAACTGAAGATTGAAAGAATCCTTCCCCTTCCACAAGAGAAGTCTAGCAGTGCTCCCACAAATACCTGCTTCTATAAACCCTGTTTACCCTGCAGGATAAACCATCCTCGCAGATGGGAAGCTGCAGAACAGACACTGAATGAATTTCTGAGAACTTGAACACAACTGGAATTCAACCCCAAGTCTTGGAGCTTGTAGAGATTTTCTAGTAACTTATGGATTGTCTTCCTGTGGAGGTGATTATAATATTTTATATCACACATGCAAAGTCTGACTCTCCTGAAAACTATTCCAAAGGTGTGTTTGGGATCCCTGCTAAAATCATGGTGCATCATTGGTACAATAAATGCTGCAAATGTATTTCCTGTCTAGCTGTGGAATTAGCTGGTTCATGTAATGAAGATGTTTTATGTATTCTGAAGTACCTCTAGTTATAACTGGGGGCGGGGGGTTGCCTTAACTGGGGCAGAGCAAAACTGGACAAGATTCTTCAAAGTATGACACTCTTCCTCACTACTTTTTGAAAAGGCCTTGATATTGTTGGAATAGCCCAGTAAAGCTTCTGCCTAATGAAAACCTTAATCACTCAATCTATAATATTACTTCTATCAAAGGTAATTTTTCAAAGTGCAGGTCTACTCAACAGGACACGATCCTTGTAGCTAATGAGATCTTTTCTTTTCATTTTCCTAGAGTTATGCATTTCAAACACCTCTACAGGTTGTCAACATTGACCTGCTTTACAACATTTTAAACTAGAGCTGGTCTGTGGTCTGCCTCTTTATCTCTGACAAATATTTTCTTTCATTATTATTTGTTGTGCATTTTCTTCAAAGTAGTTCTTGGACTGAAAGTCCATGCTCTGTGCTTCTTTTTTTGGTTGGTTTTTTGGGAACAGTTTAACTGTTGTGTCTGGGAAAATTCTGCTCATTTTATTTTCCTGTGTGCCTGAGCTCACATTGCATTAGAAATGAGGAAGGTTGAAGGAATGAAGGGTTACTTCTCCCATCTCTTCTCTCATATAATGTGTATGGAGCAACTGCTTGCAGCTGGATGCTCCAGCTGGAAAGGGTGCTGCCTTTCAGAGGTTCTTAGGCTCTCCATTTCTATCTGAAAAGCCAGACTTTGGCTGTGACCTTGGCAGAATGTGCATATTGCAATATCATAATTGCATTTGCTGTAAGTGCATTCATCTTGTCTGGTCTTTCTCCACAATGGAACTTATTTCTCTTTACTTCTGTCATATTGTCATATTCTGTTTTTTCTGAAATCTAATAATTTTCTTGCTGTAGTGGATAGGTATGTGTGACCCATACCTTCCTTCAGGGCTTTTGAAGGCTGGACTAAACCATTGAGATCAACCATAGCATGGTTTTGTTGAAGTCAGAAAAGCAGTGCCAAATTAAACAAAAAAAGATAATTTGGCTAAAAAAAGTGATCCCACCTCTCAGAGGGTTCTGGCTGATAAGCAGGAATGATGTGTGTGTTTTCCAGCTTTGTAGAGTCAGAACAAAGCAGGCTCTGCAGGGATGCTGAAATTGCTTGCAGCAATATTTTCTGTAATATGAATGCAAATAAGTGAACAGAGATTTCCATGGGGATGACTGACTCATGGAGAAGAATCCCTTTCTTAGACACCTTAGAAATGTTTTTTACAGCTGGAGAATTTCTGGACATAAGAAAAGCAGCTGCGTGGTGCATTCTCTAGTGCTGTCAGGGTGTTGTTCAGAGCCCCCAGATGGTTTGTCCACAGCCAAATCCTAACAGTGACTGCAGTTACAGACAAGTACCTGGCAGAAGGAAGATGTGGCTGGCCCAAGTGCCAGTGATGTTGTAAAAGCTGTTCTTGTATTTCCTAGTCACAGTTTGTAGGGTTTTCTATTTCTTTTGTAGTGTGCCTCTGAATCCTAGCAGGAGGTTTCAAAAGCTTATATTTGTGTCTTATTAGCATTTGATTATAGCTTGTATTATTAGCATTTGACTATAGCTTACATATACTTTAATATATGTAACTTCAAATTCTCGAGTATATTAAGAATACCATAATGGGTCAAATCAATGTAAATTGATACTGCATATTATTCAAAGTCCATCTTTTTTTTTTTTTTTAGTGACAACTTTTTTTTTGTACCAGTGCAATAAGTAACTCTATGCCTAAGGTGGATCTGGGCTCTGTTTTGGAAGTAACTGAGAACTAGTGGTAGATAGAACTTACCATAAATTAAAACAGCTTCCCATAGATATACTCACAAACTGCTCTGAGTCTGAAGCACCAGGTTCTGGTTACCAAGAATGAACTGCAGGAGTTAAGGCAATTAGAAGCTTTTAAGGAGGAGGAAAAGTCTCTCCATGCTGGTATCAAACTCCAATTCTTCAGATCATCTTTTAGAGAAAGGGCCAAGTCCCCCTCCTGAGTGTTAATTTGGGCCTTCTTCAGCTAAAACCAAGGTGTCAGCAGAAAAATGTACTTCCTCAGTGGTGTGCCAGGTGTTGTATCCTTCTTTAGTCTTTATTCTTGCATCTGGTAAAATTGGATAACTATTTAATTTGCCACTTATCTCACTGGGTAACCTAGGACTGATGTCCTGAAGCAAGTGCCATTGAGCAGATAATGCACAGCATTTCTCCAACATGTCTTTATCTTCAAAATGCTTTCAAGCAATAATTAGAAATTACAAGGGAATAGAGAAAAACATCAGTGCAGTGGTTTGTGTCATGACTGACTGTGGAACTGTGTCAACAGGTGTCAGCCAAGTGCCACCAAAGGACTGTCCAGAGCAAAACTGTAGCTGCGCATTTGTCCCCTCCCTTGGAAGTCAGGGGAGGATTATTTTGGATGGAGAAAATGTCAGCCTTCTGGGTACTAATTGAACCTGATAACAGGGCTTCAGTGACATAAAGTTGAGAGAAATGTAGAAAATCTGAGTGCTGCTGTGCAAATTGCTGCAAATGGTGCTCAGGCAGGCTGCTGAAATGTGTTAGACTCAGTCAGGCTGCCTCTCCACCTTCTCTAAAGCTCTCCGTACTTCTTCTCTGAGGACTGACATGCTGAGGATGGATTTGTCTGAGGTGACCAGCAATGAATTCATGACTGACCCACTCCTCAGAGCTTTACGTGTAACCCCGACACCTGTGTCTGAGAGTTTGTGCTTCCATGAGTAATAATGCAGCTGGTTTAGTTATCAGTGTGTTGTTTTGAGCATGGCAGGCACTTCTTGGGCTTCCCCATGAATGGACAGGCTGGACAGATGGGCCAAATCCAAAACTATGAGGTTTAACAGGACCTAGGGCTGGGTCCTTGTTTTCGGTCACGATTCCCTGCAGAGCTGCAGGCTGGGGACAGAGTGGCTGGACAGTGGCCAGGCAGGAAGGGACATCTGGGTCCTGATTGTTGGCAGGCTCAACATGAGCCAGCAGTGTGCCCAGGTGGCCAAGAAGACCAATGGCCCCTGGCCTGGATCAGGAACAGTGTGGCCAGCAGGAGCAGGAAGGTCATCCTTCCCCTGTACTTGGCACTGGTGAGGCCACACCTTGAGTGCTGTGTCCAGTTCTGGCCCCTCAGTTTAGGAAGGATCTTGAGGTGCTGGAGTGTTTCCAGAAGAGGGCAACAAGGGTGGTGAAGGGTCTGGATCACAAGTTTCATGAGGAGCAGCTGAGGGCTGTTTATTCTGGAGAAAAGGAGGCTCAGGGGAGACCTCATCACTCTCTGCAACTCCTGGACAAGAGGATGCAGCCGGGTGTGGGTTGGGCTCTGCTCCCAGGGAGCAGTGACAGAACAAGAGGACACAGCCTCAAGCTGTGCCAGGGCAGGTTCTGGTAGGACATTAGGAAGAAGTTCTTCACAGAAATGGGGACTGGGCATTGGAATGGGCTGCCCAGGGAGGTGTCACCATCCCTGGAGATGTTTAAGGACAGACTGGAGGTGGCACTCAGCACCATGGGCTGGGTGACAGGATGGTGTTGAGTGACAGGTTGGACTGGATGATCTCAAAAGTCTTTTCCAATCTCATTCATTCTGTGATTCTGTGAAGGTAGAGGCATCAGCCCGGACTGTAATGGGTACAAGGGATACAAACCTGTGCACTCAGGTAGGGGGTGTGATGGCACTGAACTCTGATATGCATTAGAGATTAAATGTCATCAAGTTTGAGTCGAGCAGCTTGAAAACCCTGTGCATGTCTGTGCATAATTTTGATATGCACTAAACCTCTGGGGAGGAGGGAGTGCATCTGTTTGCTGCTGCTTTCATGCTGACCCCATCATAATGGATAAGAATAGTTCATTGCATAGAAATAATTTGTGCAAAGGACTAGGATGTCTATTTCTTGTAAAATACCCCCAAAGCACTAAAATAATTTCTTTTTTTATTATGTTCAATCACTACATATCCATGTGCATAAAGAATATCCAAAGTTATCTGAAATTCTACCTGAATACATAATTATGAATCTGATATAAATTTAGGTTTAGACTGAAATTCCTGCTTAAAAAAAAAAATTAAAAAATCTCACAAAATATAGTAGCCAAGCAAACAGCAAAAAAACTCCAGACAATCCCAATACCCCAAAAACCCAAACACACCAAACCACAAAACCCCAAACCAAAGAACCCCAACCACCATCAAAGAAAAGAAACCCTGAGTAGTTTTTATCAAGGTTGCGTGAGGATAGACCATTTTGATGGTTTTGGGGTTTTTTATAGTTTAATTCTGTAATAAAATATTTTAAATCTCTTCCTAAACAGTTTTTAGAACATAAATGCAAATTACCAGCCAAATGATACATTTACACATTAAGAGGAAGATTAGAAGGTAATGAAAGTAGAACTGAGACTTCTGAGTGAGCTTATAAAAATATTCTGTAGAAATGTGTAATTCTGAGCTGCAGGAGAACGTCTTTCACACGTTAAGATATTCACATCTCTGGTTAGGATGTTTTTTTCTCTCTAACCTTCATTCTATATACCAAAAATCTTCTTCTCTGTATTTCCATCTGCAGAATAAATGTGCACACACACACTTCCCCTCACCCATCCATTCCATGCCTGCTCCATCTCACAGGGCCACTCCTGTGGGAGAGTTAGGGATTGCGGCCGGAAGATCTCGGGCTGTTACGGGTAGACAGGAAGACCCCTTCTCAACTTCAGTCTGACTTTGGCTACTTAGCCGCACCCAGGACAAAGTCAAAGGAAGTGACACAAACTGCCCAAGCCATAAATACCCCTGAAACTTTTGAATAAACGCCATTTGCTATCCACCATATTGGTGTCTGCAGTGAATGGACGGAGTGACTCTGTATTTGAGTTACCGTGCTGGACCCCAGAACCAGGTCGCCTTGCAGCGAACTGCAACACACTCCCTTCCTGGAGTCCATCCTGCATAATTCTCCCAATGCATCTCTGTAATGGACTATTATTCTGAGACCTTCAGCACTGGGAAAGAAATACATCCTTGTGCGGGGGGCTGGCTCAAGATTGAATTGCCTCTTAAATTCTGGAAATAGGTCTGAACTGTGCTGTTCTCCTGTCGAGCAGGGAATTACAATTCCCAGAGCACAGACTCCTCCTCTTAGACACAGGAGTGTTACTGGAGAGCACAACTTCAGCCTAGTGTAGCTCTCCTGTTGCATTTCCCCCGCTGTGATATATGACAGCTTGTCCAAGCCCCTATTTAATGTACCAGCTTGGATGTGGTTTGACATCCCCCTGTGATCATCTGCCTTCAGGTTCCATAGGTGTCAGGGTGCAGATGGATCACAGAGGCCCAAAGTACCTCCTGAAATAGTTTGTGTCAGATGATTTGGTATTCCCCACTGACTGTGATAAGTTCATGGGGAATCACTTGAGGCAAAAGAAAAAAGGAAGAAGGACAAAAAAACTGACAAAATTTAAACAAAACAGAAAGACTCCAAACAAGAAAAAAACTCCCAACCCAAACAAACAGAAAAAAACCCAACAAAACCCACAACAACAACAAAAACAAACAAACAAACCACATAACAAACCAAAAAACCAAACAAAAAAAAAAAAAAAAAAAAAAAAGAGAGAAAAAAAATAGCCAAGCAGAAAAAAACACCAGATGTCAAAAATCTGACATGGCATTCTCTGGTACTCTCTCAAGGGAGAGCCTGTCATCTGCATTCAAATTTCTTTATGAACAGAATGCTGTGGATTGTTCAAGGCTGTGGCACAGCACATGTTTACGTGCAAGCTGGACAACTGGGGGGCCTGAGTGCTGCAGTGAAGTGGAGACAGCAGCTGGGTGGACCTGCTGAGAGGTTCCTACAGCTGGGACTGCATCAAATATTAAGTTTTGTTTATGGCTAACAACTACAGCACATTAGGACCACCCACACTTCTTCTATGCATGCAATGCTGTTTTTACTGCAGAGTCTAAATCCAGCAATCAAGAAAATTCAAGCAGATTATGTCATGTTCATTATTGTGGCAAACCAACCACATGTATTTAAGCTAGATTAAGATTTGGTGTCACAGGGTTTCTCTGCCTCTCCCTAAACTCTACTATAGTTAAAAACCTCTCCAAAGCAGTTTGGGGCTCTTTGGTAGTGGTTTGACTCATATAGCTATAGAATTCCATTCTTGGAAAGCATTACTTTTCAAACTGCCCTATGTGAAAAATATGTATTATATGATTGGCTTTTCACAAATATTAAAATGAATATTATATGTGTTATGTTAGAAAGTTTTACTGTATTAATCCTTTTCAGTAGTGTGTTAAATATTTATACTTTTAGGCTATAACATAATATTAAAATAGAAACTATGCGATGTAAGATACTTTTTCTAACTAGCTCAAGAAATTCTTCACACAGAAATAGAAGCAACAAGACACCAAAAGCTCCAAGAGAAGAATTATTGCCTTCTTATTGGTAAGAACCAGACTTAGTGGGGTCTGAGATGAGGGGGGAAGTTTGCAATAACCAGAGAACACCCTTTGCTTGAAAAGAATGTTTGAATCATGTATGAGATATATGAATATGCAACAGGCTATTGCTTTTAAGAGTTAATCCTTTGTTAGCGAGGCATGCTTTCAAGAGGAAAGCATCCAAATGTTCCTAATTCTTTGCTTTTTTTATTGTCCTTTATTGTCCTAACTCTGATTGTCCAAATTCTTACTGCTCTAAATTGTATTACTATTTTTATAACCATTTTATTACTATTAACTTATAAAATTTTCAAAGAAGTGACTGGCATTTTTCACACCCTATAACCATCTCCTGTTGAGGTAATAACATATTTGGGCATCACAATATTGAATTGTAGCATAACATTTCTTAAATATTACAAGAGGAATATTAGCATGGGCTGAGGCCACCAATTTCTGTCACGGCTGAGCAGCTTGAGAAGTTGCTGCTGAATCAGGATTCCCAGGACATATGAGGGCTGGTCTTGCCTCTGTTGTTGTAGAGTCTCCTAAAAGTCTGTAGTTAATTTCCATTGGTGCCTTTTTGCTGCAAGTATCTTCTGAGCTAAAGTCTTTGTACCAAATTCTATGGCCTTTCTTCAGAAGCTGTTCTGCCTTTTGCATTTGTCAGGTTTTGTTGGACGTTTCTCTGTGTGTTTATAGGAATAATTTCAATGTAAAATTCCTCCTGAAGCCATACAAACATAATATTTACAAAGCAAACCCTTTGAATGTAAATGGATAATTCCTATTTCCTACCATAGACTGAATCTGCACCTTTTTCTGGCACAGGAGTATTGACACTGGAGCTGAAAAAATGGATGCAACTCCCCAGGATGTCTCTTCTTATCCCTCCACCCCTTTTCCTTTCCAGTCAAAAGAGCTAAATTGAGTTATTGATTTAAACTGGGAGAACTGGTGGTGGTTTATGTTTTTGTTGTGTTCAGTTTCTTTTTACCTTTCCACTTCTTGAGAGGTAAAACCTCACTGCTGAGCTGGAAAGCTTTTCCTGGCCAAACTTTTCCATCTTAGGGCTCATGAGGCCATCAGAGTCCTTCTTTTGCAAGTCTCTGGCAGGGACATCATTCCTGCCAGGGGACTCCTCAGTCTGTGTCCATGGTAAAAACAAGCAGCATTATCCTGGTTTAAGCAGTATCCCCAGTGGCACAGACCATTTCTCAGTGGCTCATTGGCAAATGAACAGCATATTTTGATCAGTTCTCCCTGATTGTCATCAGGTGGGGTTTGCAGTGGGTGTGGGGGCCAGGATATCTGCTGCAATGCCAGACTGCAATTATCCTAACCAGGCCTGCTAACCAGTGCTAATGGTCTGTCTTCTGCAGCTCTCTGGGCTCTATGAAAGCCAAAATATATCAATATTATAGTTCTGTGCCATGTTCTGGAACAGGGCTGTGTGACACAGATCAAAGTGCCTAAAGATAAGAGGGTGAGAGGAATGGAAGCTTGTCACAGTTTTAGAACTCAGCAAATAGAGAGCGAAGCTTTTCAGTGATTTGGTGATTTAGTTTATGCTGCTCTTTCCTTAATAAGTTTCAGTTGATGTGGTATTTGTGTTTTAGGAAGATGTTTAGTCTATACTCTGCTACTCAAAGTTTTAAACTTAGGCTGTGTGGCTCACATTCAGCAATATAATGTTCTTTCTGTCTCAGAAAAAATGACCCCTGTAACTCATTTACAGGAGGAGAAGCTTATGGAAAATGTATTTTAAAATATACTTTTATAAAACTGTGGAATATCTAAATATTACAGACTTTTTGGAACACAGTGCAAAATAAAAAAAAAAAAGAAAATAGCAAATGATCCCACAGCGTGGTGGAAAGGTCGGAGATAAATAATCATAAGCAGCAGAAATTTGTTTAAAGACTTAAATGATTTTTAATGAAAAGTCCTTTGTAGTAATTTGGTTGTACAAAGTGTAGGGGCGGGAGCCTTGTCATGCTGTTTTGACAATATGCAATAAAGGACTTGGATTATTTTTTGCATTCACTGTGGGAATAATTATATTAAAACTCTAGCAAGAATTTTGCAATTATTAAATTAGAAATTATCAAAACACTCCAGTCAGGCAGGAAAGTATTACTGACTCAAGAAATTTCCAGGCTAGATAACTTGTTAAAAGCAAATTAAAAAAACAAGGGTCAGACCAGATTTATTACAGCAAAAATGAGAAAGCAAATAACATTTGAAGCTGCAGTGGAGCTCCTGACACTGAACTTCTGTGCTGTCTGGAAGCTGTGGGCCACGTAGTAGCTTTGCTCCCAAGATACATCATCAGGAAAGGGCATAAAGACAATGTCACCTCAGTTGTCAGGGGAATGGAGCTGCTGGTGCACAGCAGGGTTTTTTCGAGTGGTTTTTCAGGGCAAGACAACAGAACAGCAAAAACTCCTCTCAGAGACACAGCACTGTGTGGACTTCCCCATGCCAAGGCTGCATGGACTGGACCCCATTTCTGCAATCCCACAGCGTGGTGCAGTTGCAGACCTGCTTCTCTGTTAGGACTTATATTGATTGCACTGAGCTAGAGGTGACTGCTGGGGATATTTCTCCTCAGAGACACCTTCGGCTCGCAGGCTGTTGCTGTTAGGCACTCGGAATGGGCCCATGCAAAGCAGAACTCAGTTTACCTCTAGTGGAAAAGGTCCAGGCGATGGTGAAGAGAAAGAGAGCGTGTTCTGCCGGAGAGTTAAATCCAGAGTTTATTCCAAGGTATTATTACAGTTCCGAATCTCAGTACAGCTCCAACAGACCCCGACCGCATGGCTCCAACGCCTTTTAATCTCACCAGAAAGTGGGAGGGAGGATAGGTGAGCTACCAACCAGGTGGGAGGGAGAGGGTCTCAGGGGACAATGACACCTGGACAGGCCAATGACCGCAGACCTGAAGGGCATCTTTTGAACTTCTGCCAATCACACGATACCCTTGCTGGAATGTGGAACTTGACACAGTAATCAGGAACTGGGCAGGGGACAGGCAAGGAGGAAGTAGTCACAGCTGAGGGGCAGAACCTAGCTTTACACCACAACAGACTTACCCTGTAAGATCTGGTGAGATTTATCCACAAGGATTTGGCTTTTTTGCAGCAAAGAGATGTGGAGGCTTTCGGGCCTCTTGGGGAGGCTCAGTGGCACTAGTGGGTGTCAATGAGCAGGGTATCAGAGTCTCTTGCAAAGCTGTTAATCTTTCTGGATGTATCTGTATTTAGAATTAGAACTATGTTTGTGTATCTACTCATTTGCATGTTAATGGGGCTCTCCAGGGCTTTTCCTTGATCTTTAACAAGAAGAAAGCCTGGGTAATTGAAATTTATTTGAAAAGGGTTTGTTTGCCTCTTGGGCTGAGGAAAATAGACTACAACAGCTGAGGAAGGCTGCAGTGGTCATGTTAGCAGAGTTAGATTTTAATGCCTGAGCATTTGTAGGCTGCCAGGATAAGCTGATAGAGGCACTGAAGGGTGCACACTGATCCTGTTCCTGCTAACCACCCTAAATTGGTTTGGGTCCAGCCTGTTGTAGTGGCTGCTTCCCAGCTGCTGAGCTGGGAGTTCTCATTTAGAGGAACAAAAGCCCTGCATGTAAAGCTTTTCATGTCCTGTTGTACACTTCTAACTGTTGAATCTGGCTCCAGAATGTGGCAGTGACAGCCCACAAAAAGCTGGCCCAGTCACCAACACTAACCCCTGACCATCTGGACTATCCTTAAATGCCACATATCACTCCCTTTATTATATGGCTTTGTTTTTTCCAGCAGCTTTGGTTTTCCAAACCCCTTTTTCCACTGCCAGTGGAGCAAGACTCTTCTGCCTCAGGTCTTATGGGGTCTTGCAAGCAGCCCCTTGCTCTGTGTGTGCCCCTTGTCCAGTGGAGCTGCTGAGGTGTGGCAGTTGCTGTACAGACCCAGGTACTCTGGGAATCACCTCCAGGCTGGAAACATTGGGATGGCTCAGTTCATCAGCTGACCCTTGGCCAGCACCATCAGTCACACTAGAGCTGGAGGTCAGGATTTCAGCATGGAGATAACATTTTGGGTGAATGATGATGATTATTTAGGAGGGAAGGGTTGTATGTTTTTACTGCTCATCCTCTGTGGCCTGTGTTTGAGCTGATTGCATGAGAGCTGTCCTGGTGTGCATCTTTTGGGGTGCTTTGGTTTTAACCCAAATGTGGAGTTTCTTTCTGTCTAGTTAGTCACCACAAAACACTGCAGGGGATGATTAACACTTCTCTAATCTTTGTGTTTTAGAACATGTCTATGATTTGGTGGTCTCAGTCCATTTCTTTCCAAATATTTAATTGCTGGGCCTTAAGTTGAGGTTTTTGATTATGAAGAGTTCATTAGGAGGCAGACAGCACATTTCCTAGTACAAAGGGTGTAATCACAGCTGAAGCACAGCTGTCAAAATAAAATGAACACAAAGTGAAGCTATTGCTTTAGCTGTGCTTATGGATGGACTCATTAACTCTGAAAACTTCTCACTCCAGAGTGGTTCTTGCTTGCATGTGTAGGAAGGATGGGCTACCATGCTGCTGTGACCAAAGCCCAACATCATTTTGTCTTGCTGTCCTGAGGCAGAGCTGATGAATGTTTTGAAGACACTGAGTTACCTGTGACCTCGCAAGGCAGGGAACTACAGACGTAACAAAGAGAGGATAAGATGCCAAAGGAGACCAGAGTTTGGAGGGATGACTGGATGCCATGTGGCCTAGGGCTGCAGAGGGGTCCTGGTGATAGTTTTCTGTGGGGCAGAGGAGGAGTGGGTGAGGTCTGTTCCCAAGCAGTTGTTGTGTTCAGATCTAATAAACCATTTAGCAGCAAAGTGCAAGCACATTGTGAAACCAGAGCTGTTTGTACCATCCAAGCACCTTTCCTGAGGAAAAATTTAGCATCTTCTTGTTTTTGAAGACCCTGAGAGTTCAGGGTAGGATTGAATGATACCAGCCTTCCATCCTTTGTATTCCTCCCTATCTCCTGAGACTGCGAGTCACTGATTTTATTTCTGCAGTAGAAAAGTGCATAGGCTTTACCAGAGTGAAGAGGCATGGAATTTTCTGGAGCTTTTTGTAAAAGCAATGGAAAGCTGTAAAGGACTGGGAGTTACTTGGTTGGCCACATATCTCTGGAAAAGGAAAAGCACACCTACAATATGTGGGGTTTTTCCCTTACATGGATGTAATTGGTGTATTCAGCAAATTGCTCTGTCATTTGTTGGTGATTTTATGGCTATTTATAATCTACCCTTTTGATTGTCCTTGAAAATGAGATTTTATATCTAATTAATTAACCTCTAAGATGCTTAGAGCAAATGATTAAACAGTTCACCTTTCTGTTGTTATTTATTAATTCTTCCTATCTACAAATAAGAAATTATTTAAGTGCATGCATATTACCATGTATATAAAGGGGTTTTTCCTTGTCCCTTTCTTTTTTTGCCTTAGATTTCAGAAATTTTCTTCTGTACAAAGTTCCTTATAAGTAACTATATTGTGCGGAAAGTCCTTGGGAAAGCTAAGAGAGAAAAATAGAATATTAATAGCCAATTTTGCTGGTAAACTCTGCAAGCATTTGGGAAGCACCCTCCAAAGAAAAGATGTGGTAAATTTTATGTTGGTCCTGAGGAAGCTACACAGGACCATCACCAAATATTTAAAGTGTGTCAGGAATATATATTTTTGTCCCACCAGCTGGCAAGCCTCTTCAGCATTTAGTTAATCATATCCTTATGATGTTTATTCCTACTCAAATGGAAGAATAAAGTAAGATTAATATTACAGAGAAAATATTTCCCTTTACAAAAGAATTTTAACTAAGTACTGGGGAAAAAAACCCCTATGGGCTAAACTAATTCTGCTTGCCTGGAGTAATCTGGAAGCTGAAATAAATTTAATATTTCTTGTCTCAGTATATTAGGATTAAATGGAGTTCTTCATACAAGCATTTCAAAAGCCTCAAAAGGGAATTTCAGAGACATATCCTGCTGCAAATTTTACCTTAAGTGTGTTTACATCTATTTCAACAGTTGAGTTTTAATGTATGTTAGAGTTCATTTATTAAGCAATGGTTATGAATATTTGCACATGGCAGACAGCGAAATACAATGTTTGACAGGTTTGCCGTGACTGATTAAATTATTTCTCCACTTCCAATAGAATTTTAAGTCTCATCTTGAAAATCTCATCCACACCCTTGATGTGATTTTTAAATGACATTTATGGTGTGTGTGTGAAACACAGTAATTCTGCGAGCTCTCTATTTAATAATGAGCCTGAGAAAGCACTTGCAGGTAGTCCCTGGGAAATGATAATGAATTTTTCAGCAGAAGCATCTAGTGCTGACAGGCACTGGTGGTGGGTATACTCACTTTTTTGTATTCCTGTGAGCAGCAAGCCCTGTTTCAGCAGGACTGTAAAATAGAAAAGACACCTATTCTCAAAGCCATTTCATGGTCACACATGACTGGGTCAGCCCTTCTGGCTGAGCTCCCTGAGGAAGCAAAAATAACAAAACAAAGAAATATATGTATTTACCTGCAAATCCACTCAAAATCAAAGTGAAATCAAAGGGAGAGACAAGGGACAGGAGCACAGCACAGAGAATCTCTGGGGAAGCACTGGGGAGAAGTTGCCAGAAATCTTACACAGACAGTGGTGACAAAGCCTTATCCTTTGTCAGTTGGTGAAGCTCTGCTAGTTTCTGTATGGAATTTGGCCACATATTTGCTTGTGGAAGGGAGACTGTGTCTGAGTGGCTCTAGCAGGACATATGCACATCAAAAGTCAGTGTTTTCAGCCTTCCAGAGTGTCTCTCCCTAAAGGCAGCCTCTCAAATTTTTGTTTTAATTAGGACATATTCTGGTTGCATGAGAGCCACTGTATTTTTAGCTGCTAGATGCTCCTGGATGTAGGAGATCGAGGCTTATCTCTCTCTCAGCTGGGTGTGCTGAGTCAAAGGCAATGGTTATTTGTGTTTTTTAATACAAAATGCTCTCTAATATCTTCAAATCACTTACAGAAGTAGTTGCAGTGTGCTTATCATCACAGGATCTTGGTGGTGGGTGATGTCCGTTGGTACCAGAAACAAAACTGTAGAATCCAGGGACAAGAACAGGAAGTAGAGTTATCTTTTAATCTATCTATTATTTACCTTTCCCACCCTCTGCTTTTCAGAGATTTTGTAACCAAAACAGTGTGTTTGACTGTTTCTGGCTTAGCTTTTATATATTTAGCTGGTTTTGAAAAAATTTTGTTACTGACTCATGGGTCAGTTGCTCCTCCCCTGTCCCATGACCACATATTTTAATAAAAGGTATACCTCTGCTGGCTGTAAGATCTGAAGTGGGAGAAGATGCTGATGCTGTGTTTATTTCCAGTACTTTTGAACTCCTGCTCAGGAAGACAGGCACTGTGCAAAATGTGCCTAAAGCTCCAGTTCTTTCATTTCCCTGCACGGTGCCTATAAGAAGGATTATTAAACATGGTTTTCACAAGGCAGGCATTTGTTTTTGATATCAGGATTGGAAAATACACTGGGGCTTAAGAGATTTATATTTCTTGCATCTTATAATTGTTTCTGTAAATGGATGTGAGAGTTGAATCGCTTAGCATCATTTTCTTGGCTGGAAAAAAACAAGGTGCTTAAATTTGGCTTATTTTCATAGCCAGGCAGATGATCTTTTTTTCCTGAGAAACCTTGGTGTTACAGTTTATTACTGCATGTTTATTGCTGCCTTTTTCATGGGAAATAGGAAAAAAAATATACAAAGTGCAGCTCATGCTGTCAAAACTCTGGGATATCTTTGAAAATATGCATTCTCCATATGTGAACAAGATTTATTTTCACAGAGGCTGTTCATATCCTCAAATTTTCCTGATTTTGCCAGCTCAGTAGATTTTACTGGTTCCAATTCACCTGGCACCAGCAGTGAAAATCAGGATCCTGTATGTCTGTTCTCCAAAGACAAGATTTTCTTGTTGAATATTCTGCAAACAAAACTGAGTGTGTATATGTTCATACTATGAAAGTTTGCAATTCCTTGTTTAGCCATTTTATTGTCTTGCAACCATTTTTCCATATACATGGCATACTATTACAAATTAGAGATGTGATTTTACTTCCAACACTGAGTTAAATTTTATTTTAAGGACACTTAGTTCAGTCAATGTCAGGGTTTTTGTGAGTGTTTTACTTTTATGAGTAAAGATAAATAAAAAAATTAAATAATTAATATTTGGATTTATTCATATTTTTCCCTGTAAAAGGGAATTACTTTGAGATACTGAGAAAAATACATTATTCATAATTTTATGTTAGAAATGAGAAAATTGATAGGAGGATTTTGGCATGGACCATAAAATCTCATTAGCAGCAGTGTATTGAAACAACCTAAGAGGAGAAATATATTTAGTCAGACCAGATTATTACATCATAGTGCTCCAGAGTAATCTATGCCTTCCTGATTATTTTGTAGGACTTTAGGGTATTGGTTTATATTACTCATTAATTTTCCCTCTTGAAATTAATATTTAGTGAGAAAAGTTCCAGAATAAGTCCTCTGCCAAGAGAGGTTTGTAAATTGAAGCTATTGAGGAAGCAGGAGTTTTCCTATGTTAGTTTTTGCTCTGCTGTTGTTGTGGACTGAAGGAGAATACTCTGTCCTAGTGCAGCTGAGAAGTCTTCATAGATTTTTTTTTTCCTCAATAAAGGAGGAAAATTTCTTGAAGAAATTTTCCATCCTTGTTCCCAGAGAAAGTGCCTTTTTGTAAGCAGGTCTGCAATGTTTGAAATTTTCCAGTTGCTGTCCCTGGGGCCTGCAGGTGCTTCTCTGGCAAGGAGATAATAAAGATATTAAGATACAGCATTACAGTATTCTTGCAATCTCACAGCAGAATAATTAAATCTGGTAGCTGGATACAGGGCAAAATGTCTGTTTGAAGAATAGGGTGTCACTAATCACTTCTTGTGATTTAATGTCTTCATAGTCCCATGCAGAATCAAAAGGCAGTAGACTGTCAGTGAGCTGTGCTTCTGGCAGCAAAACTCCCCTTTATTTCCATGAGCCCAGAGTTAATGCACTTGGGCAGATACATGCTCTCCTCTGGTAGGAATCTCTTGCTCTAGAGCTGATGGCTGAATAAGCCACCAGGACTCTAAACTAATAAAATGCACTGGTAATCCCAGGTAAAAACCAGGAGAAAAGAAGTTGATTTTGAAGTGTGACTTCACTGAACAACACTGGTTATTCTCAACTGAGGTGACTGTAACTCTTGGCCCTTCACCTCCCTGGCT
Organism: Serinus canaria; assembly: GCF_022539315.1. Taxonomy (NCBI): domain Eukaryota; kingdom Metazoa; phylum Chordata; class Aves; order Passeriformes; family Fringillidae; genus Serinus; species Serinus canaria. The sequence continues at coordinate 5,083,826 of NC_066331.1, read as the reverse complement.
TTTCCCAGCAACATAAAACAGTGCATATTCAATGCTTTCATCATTGGTTTAACATCTGTGTTTTCACTAATGCTCATGCTCCTAAAATTCCCCTGCAAGCTCTGTAGTGATGGTGTCATCCAGGACAGCAGGATTCAGCAGAAATTGCTCAGTTGCTATCTGAACTTGGCCTGACCTCTCAAAGTACAGTACTGCAAAAGAGAGACAACTTCAACTGTGTAATGAGGTACGAAGAAAAAGATTTATTTTTAGCTGCATCTTGCTCCAGAGGTTTGCTTTCCAAAGTCAAGCAGCCTTTTGGTTTGGCAAAACATTGGTAGCATAGCCATGAGTTCAACCTGTGCCACAAAAAGCATTTAAAAGGCTTCACTTACATAAAAATACCTTCAGAAGTTGCTTATGTCTTAATGCTTATTTAAAATATTAGTTTTGGACTGCATCAGATAATATCCTTTTTTTTGCAATAGCCTGTTTAAGGGCATTCTATAGCATGGGGCTCAGAGCAGCAGGGGTGTTTCTGGTAAGTTCTTGGAGATTCCGTTCTAAAATAAATCCAACACTCACCAAAGTCTAATGAAACTACTTTGAACACTAGTTTTGCCTCATGCTGCAATTTTGACCTATTTTCCTGTTATTTTGTGTTTTCTTTGCTTCTTTCTTGTCTATATCTTGTAGCTTCTCATAAAAGGTTTCATATAATGGCCATTAAGATCAGCAAGAGGCATTGCAGGTAAACATGATAATGTTCATTCATTCTTAAAATCCCTGTTATTTTTAAAAGGAAAAATTCACCAGCCTAATGAGGCTGGTGACATTTCACTTGGTGAGATGTGGTTTCACTCCAGTGATGTATGGGGAGTAATTAGATGTGCTGTCTATAGCACAGCAAGCATGTTATCTATTTTATTATACCTGTAATATCCAGCTTAAATATTTTGGAGAGCCAACTTGAAGACCCAGAAGTATCTAAGAGGAAGTTTTTCAGATGATAGGAGGAGATGCCTCAGAGATGCAATTCAAGTTTGATGTACTCTTGCTGTTAAGCTCTTCTCTAGGGCTGCAGAAATAGTTTTGACTCAAATGTTCTGTGCAGGTCAGGTTGTGTGGGAGCTGTAAATGAGACATGAAGGATTTTCAGGTAGGTTTAAAGGATTTTATTAAAATGTAGTTGTCTAAAGACCAACAGCAGCACCACAGAAGGGGAAAAACGAAAGGTTTTTAAATTAATCTGTTCTTAGTCTCCAGCAAAGATCCCAAGAAAGTATCAGGTGCTGTTTTGTGCCATGGAAATGTCAACAATGTAGGGAATTACAATTTGAGGAAAACAGGCTACTGCATTTATTCCTTAACACAGGTGAATAAAGAACATCTGATTTCCTAACATTTTAGCCTAGCAACCTTAGTAAAAAGAAAAAGAGATCATAATAAATCTATATCTAGACACACACATATAGATCCAGCTAGAAAATCAGCTGAAATTTGTACATTACGCTCAGAGAAAAGCACATACTGTCTCTCTTGCAGGACAGTCTGGGGATGTGAAATATTTTGTACTTATAAATTTTGACAGGTTCCTTTTCTCTCTGAGAGAAACAGAAATACCAGAAACAAAAATACTATATGCACTAAAAAAGAAAATAGAAAAAAGAAAATGAAAAGGTTGGGAGGGTCAAAAAATTTTTCTCCATCTGGAGAAATCTGTAACTCAGGGGGAATCCACAGGTAGCTGGTTCAGGCTGCTCTGTGCTTCTGGGCAGTCCTGGGAGTATGATCCATTATTATTACCATAATAAATCTGAGACTTAAAGCCTTGCTTCTGGAATATGTAGGCATCAGTCTCATTATTCAGTCATTCTTATTTTCAAACAAGGGGAACTATTTCAGGGGTTGGTGTTTTGTTGATTTTTTCCCCCTTGCTTCACTGATCTGGTGTTTGTAGCCTGGTAACATTGTTTAACCAGCAGTGAAAGGTAAGGCTGTCTAAACCAAAATAATTATTTAGATAAGCTGTGTCCTCAAAACACTTTTTTCCTTCTACTGAGAAAGTGGTTATTTGAATAGTGCTGTATTTCTGCCTGCCACATCTCTTTCAGCAAGTTGTTCATAGGCGCTGCAGATACAGCACAGTAAAACCAGAGCAGCTCTCTGGCCATTTTTCATCTTTGACAGTGCAGCTAAACCTTCATGAAAGCTCTGTCTGCAGTAGAGCAGGTACCTGACAGAGGAGCTGCTCCCAACTGCAAGGAAGAGAATTGCTTTTTCAGAGCTGGGGACTTCTATTAGGTTGAAAATTTAATTTCCAGATGTTTGCTGAGGGATCCTTTGTAGCACTTCCACTGCTCAGTGGCCATAAAGAGTTCTGTAGTGAAATGGCAAAAGAGATGCCTGTGATTGACAGCCACCATCACCCTTCCTTTTAATTTAGGATGCTGGAATAAGATTCCTGTATGTGCTGTTGCTTAAGAATTGTTCTTTCACAATGAAGGCCTTGTAGGACCATAAAGTGGAAGAATTTCTTTTGTGCCAGTATCATCCCATGTACAATTTATGAGCCAAGGGAGTTAAAAAGCAGAAAGGAATGTAAGTCATATTCTGCTCTTTGAATGTTAAAAATCTTCCCCAACCTTTCAGGAACACAGATGTTGGGTCTGGAAGTGGAGTCAGACAGAAAAGGGAATCTGTGGGCTTACACAGCAAGGATCCAGTGAGGACCTGGTGCACATCAGCTACCAGTGCTTTCAGAAGGTTTGACATATCTTCAAGGATCATAAATCTATTTTATCCCAAAATTCAGGGTCACAAATCCTTGTTTAATTCTTTAGGATCACTGAAAGAGGTTACTTTCCTAGTACACTTGGGTTTGTAATTTTAATATATGAGCTGTGACCGAGGAAGGGACAAGGCTGGACCAGCACAAATCTGGTGGCAGAAGTACCAACACTGCTGTCTATGATTGTGAGGCCAGTGTCTCCTCAGCAGCAAGCACACTCAGCATTTCTCATGAGCAAATCCTTTTAGTGTCACTGGAGTGTATAGGATTTGCCCCATTGAATTACATAAATACCTACAAGCTACAGCCCTGTAAAATGCTAAATGTCTTTCTCAGGTTGCTGAAGGCACTCAGTTCCCATTGACCTCCAGATGAACTAAATAAAAGCTGATGTCAAAGGGAGTTAAACATACTCAAAATATTTCCTTCTCTTTGGCAAAGTGGTGAGCATTAAGAATAGCTATTATATCAGATATCTAGTCTGGATTTTCTTCTTCTACTTGTTTCTATTTGTATGTGAATATATGTATATTATGTATATTCATGGATCTTCCAGGTATGTGTAAAACATAGGAGAAATAATGCTTAACCATAAAAATGAATAAATCTGGAAAAATCATAGTTGATGTAAAGTGGCTGTTTTAAAGGGGAATTGCTCCTTGTAAACTACTTACTCCACTCTTAGAAGTTTTAAATTGGGTTATGTGTAGATATTGATTTTTCTCATGAGTCACAGATCTATAACCTAGATAAAAATCTTTTTGTGTTCAGCAGCATTGCTGTTAGTAACTGAGCTTGCAGACTTCCATAAAAGCATCCTGTTGCTGCAGACAGGCAGCATCCTGTTCTGCCTCTGACTCCTTGGGGTGGCTAATGTCCAGCCTGAATGCAGATGTTGTCCTTGAGTTTGTGTGTGCACTTGTGAGGGTGTTTTGGTGTGCTTTGCTGGGGAATGATTGTGCTGGATAACAGCTGTAATGGATAATGTGCCCAAACCCGCAGAGATTAGCCCTGACAAGATATGTGCTTGTCAGGGTTTATAAGATTAAGTCCTCCAGAGGTGACCTCAAACTGTGGCTACCACCCAAGAGTTGAAAGCAAGCAGACTTTGATTAATGACCCTCACTGGGCACTTGTTTCTCTGTCACTTGAGTTCTAACCCCCAGAGAGGCTCATCTTCTGAGCCCAGGAAGGCTGAGGTGCAGGGATATGCAGTGATACAGGTGCTGAGGAATTTTCTCTGTATGACCTCCTGTTGAAAACTGCTGTGGGAGCCCCTTGAGAACAGTCTGTCTCATGACATTTTCACTTTTATGCCTCCCATTGCCACCCATTACTCAGTTTGATGACACTGGCTCTCTGCAGGAAAGTCTTTCCCAAGGAGGGTTTTAGGGCTTTTGGTTGACTCAGGAGGGTCTTGAATCATGTACAAAATGCCCCTCTCTGCTGATGGTGTCTGGGCACCAGTGGCAGTGCTGGGCCAGCATCAGTTCTTGGGAAGTTTTCCATAGAGTGCTGGTCTGACTAATTTCACACAGCCCAGAGGCTTCTTTCATGTCTAATTCCAAATTCTCTTCATTTCTTTGAATGCTGGGTTTTCCCTTCATATTTCTGCCCCTGTGTCAGTAGTTGTTTTTTAGTTTGATTGTTTACACCATCTCAAAGGCCATGTTGCTCATAGTAATACTGATTTCCTAAATTCACTTAGAATTTCCAGTTGCTGGTCCTTAAGCCCTGGTTGTTTAATTTGCTCACTGGTTTATTCTCTTCTTCTTACAGCATGTGATGTTATTTAAAAAACTTTTTTGTTTCAATCTCAAGTAATTATCATCCCCCAGCACATTACAAAGAGTGCATTTTGGACTTCATGACTCCAGGATACACCACCCCCAGAATCTGTGAAAAAGTAAGATTGAAAGGTGTTTTTATTTGGAAAAAAATACTAAATAGACCACAATCCATTACAGCTGGGACAGTGCTGAGGTAGAGTGATGGTTCCAGGAGTTTCTTCAGGGTCTGCCACTACAAATGCAAAACAAAAGGCACAAAAATAACCCCACTTGATGGGCACAAAGGACAAAACCCTTCCCTGCAGTAGCACAGAATTCACAGTTTGTGCTAAATGTCTTAAATGGTTTTTTCTTAGATGGAAATGCATTGCTGAAGTCAAGGAACCCTTAAGGGGCAGAAAAAAGTAACCATACCAGGACAAAAATTTGTGAACATATTCCAATTAGTGTGTTAAAAGGACTTTGTTTTTTTTAAATTGTTCTACAGTGTGTCTTTTACTGATAATCCAATTCACCCTCTGAAAATACACAGGTTTTAGATCTTTTGCAAGAGTTGTTTCAGATAATTCTTTATCAGCAGAAATTGCTCGAGGAGATACATTATAAAGTCTTCCTTAATTCACTGATAACTTCAGACATTTAAGAAAGTTAGAAACAAGATTATTTGATAAAATCACTACTCTTTCTCCACTTGAAGATTTTAAAGGAAATTATTAATTTTAAGGGAAAATAAAAATCTTCAAGATGTCATTTTTCCAGAATAACCCACAAGAATGACTGAAATAGATTTGTCTTGGGATCTGAGGAAATTGTCATTTCTTAGCATGTTTTTAGTTAGGAAAACCAGTTCATGGGAACACACTTTTCATCCTTGAGGGATGTTGAAAACAATAATTTTTCATGATGAGCTATAGTGAATATATGGCACTTGCATGTGTAGTAAAGTGAATTTTTATATGCCATTAATTATCAGTTTCTGAAAGTCGATGAAGAATGGTTCAGATGCTCAGATGATCTGCTGGGATGCTTTGGTCTGCAGTGCTGGGTATGATTTATCTCCTATCAGCCAGAGAACAAATCTCTCTTACAGATTAGAAGTTAAATTTTCCTGTGAACCCTGTCAAGAAACTTGCTACATTCCCCATTCCTGCTGTGTCCCTTTGCATTCTGCAGTGCCCTCTTAAGATGTGACAGAAATATTGCTCAGGATGGCTCTTTCCAGCCACAATTCTTTCAAAGTGTTTCACTTTGAGCACACAAAAAAACCAAACAAGCATCAAAGGAAAGCGATTAAAAATTAAGGTGTACTTTACATAATGAAGAAACCTTCTTCTGTCACCATATGTATGGGACAGCAGTGAGTTACCACCTTTTCTTCTGTTCAAAATCCCATTTCAATTCCAGCCATGCAAAATTAATAATCCCGTTTAAGGCTTTACTCCACAGCACATGTTCTCCCTAAAATCCATGGGGTTGTTGCCTTGCAGAGCTGATGGAGCCAAGGCTTGGGGGTGAGATCAGCAATATTAATGCAGGTCCAACAGATCAATGCAGCCACGGGCCCTGAGCACCAGCAGAGTAAACAGTTGGCTCTCATCTGACCTGCAGCAGTGTCAGTTCCTACTTGGGCACAGCTCCTGCAATTTGTTTTCATTTGTCTTGAACCACCAGAGTCTTTTGTGCTGCCATTAGCACTTTGGAAGCATTAGGGAGCAAAGTGAGATGGATTCCAATCCATAGATGTTCAAAACCAAACTAATCTTTTGTAGCTGGAAGTGGAACACTGAGAAGCTTGGAATTTCTCAGCCATTTCTCCAAATTCATTGTAGAAATCATCAAAGCACTGTTTTTCTGCTTTGTCTTAGTTTGAAAAGGAGAAGTTACTTCTCCTCAGTAGATGGTGTATTTTATATTCCAAATACAACCCAGTAACCTGCTCAAACTGAACCCTCATTTATTCTTCAGAATACATTATCTACAAAATTACTACAGAAAATAGCTGTGGGAGAGCAGAATGTAGCCAGCAAAACTATCATTTGAAGCTCATCAAACAAACATAATTATATATAATTTCTTTTAAATAAACAGTTTTTCTTTGGGGTTAGCAGGGAAGCCCACCCGTTCTCTGTCCTGTTTTGCTTTCTGTGCATGCTGTCAAGCCTGGTAAATTTTTTAGCAGCTGTCAAATTAAATGTATTACTAAAGAGCTCCATGCTCTCATGCAATCCAGAAGGGAAAAGCCCTGCTGACTTGGTTTTGCTTCAGCTTTTGTCTTTGTTCCACTAAAAGCCTCATATAGTTAAGATTCATGAACGGCGCTAGTTAAACAAAATTTTTCATCTTCTAAGAAAGCAAGTGTTAAACTAAGAATGCAAGTGTTGAACTAATGGAATGGAATTTGAGAGCAGGAGTGGGCACAGCACATTTGGAGGTGCTCTGAAAGAAGCAGATTTCTGATGATGTTTGGCTGAAGGAACCTGTAATTGTGTAAGTGGGATGTCACTGTAAATGTCAACCCTGCAAAAAAACCTCTTAAAGAACCACTGAGAATAAGGCAAAAATATGGCAAAAAAGGAATAAGATCGGGGTGGGTGGGGGGGTGGAAGTAAGTATGTTATAATGTGTTTAAATTTATTAAATATTAAAAAAAAAATCCTGATTTTTTTTTTTTTATAGAAAACATGCACTACACTTCATTCATGGAGCTGGTTGCTCAGAAGCAGTCTGGACTGTTCCTTACCTCCTGCTCTCCCTTCTACTCCAAAGCTGTGCTACCTTGTTCTGACATGCAACCATCTGGTCCAAGTCTGTGAAGTGAATTCTTTACTGCTCTGCAAGTCTGGGTCACTGGCAAAGCACTTCTGTGTTGTCACTCCTGAGAAATTAAAGTTCAGCAAGTCCTTCTCCACACTTGTGAGGAGCAGTCAGGGCTCTGAGTTAGAGCAATGAACAGCAAGAGGTAGGAGGAAATTAGAGAGATTTATTTTCAATTCATTTCTGCAGAAATGTGCACAATTCTGCTCCCAACAGCCTTCATTTAGATGAGGGGGTCTGTGCCACTAACAATTTCCACTCAAACAAAAAGCTTGGAGCTCATCTAAATGAAAGAAGTTCACCTAAAAGTTTAGGAGTTCACCTAAATGTTGTTATGAAAAACAACAATAAAACAAGCAAACAATCTACTGACACCCCCTGCCCCCGTCAGACCCCCAAAGAACCACACATGGATAGTGCTGGAAATCTGTGTACATCTAGGATTTGAACTTTTCATTCAGGTCACATTACTTCCTTCATTAGAACACCATGTGGTCATAGATATCCCTTATATCAATACAGCAGGACTCAATTAAAGAGAGAATGGAGAATTATTATAGCTTTCCATTACTATCTAGTTTTAATACATTACATGCCTGCAAAACTTTTAAGATGTGTTTGTTTTCACTCAAGTTGTATTTTTAGGAGCTGTTTAATGTTACCTTATGGTAATAAGCATCAATAATAATTACTGTATATTTGTTGATTAAATAATGCAAATACACTTGATGTATACAGCTGTGGCACCTCTTCTGAGATGCCAGGTAAAACATCCCCTAATGCTGCTTGCAAAGAGCTCACAGGTAGGATAAGGTGTTGCACAGGACTAGCTGGGTACAGCCTGTTATGGGTTGAGTTATAATTTTTTCCTTGTGTAGAGTGATGTAAACTGGGATAATTGTGTGAAGTGAAATTACAGGGGCATTAAACTATTCTAAAAAGAGTCAGATTCATTTCATGTTTGAAGTTTGAAGTTGTGAGATTTCCTGAGTGAATTCCTAGCTCCTTGAAGCCAACTGCAAAACTTCCTCTGCCTTCAAATGCAACATCATTTTACCTAGTATTTATTTGCCTGAGAACATCCAGAATGTTTTCAGACATCATCATCATAATCGCTAAAACATTCTCATAGTGCCAATGGGACCAATTTACTGACTACCTTCAGTGAATAGTATTTTGTCAGTCTGTCATATTATTTAATGTCGCAAAACAACCCTCATTATAGATTCTCTTCTATCTTACAAAATATTACTATCTGTTTTTTCCTTTCAGCACACTTAATCCTCTGTTTCCTGTTAAGACTTTGATCACTTCAATACCAAAATACCTTTTTGACAGAATTTCTCCTTCAAGGCCGTGTTTTCTTCTCTGTGTATCCTACCACATATATTTGGAAAAATTTCTGTTGCCTGTTGAGTAGAAAGGGGATTCTCTACTCTTTAAAACCTTAAATATACCTTTATTTACTTTACATTCTGCTATTCAATATCCAGGATTTATTGTTTAGCTTTCTGTTTGTTTTCTATAGAATAGACAGTAGGTGTTATCTCTGATAAACCAGGGGTTCTCAGGAGGAGAATAGAAGAGGATTTTAAGGGAAGGATCTTCCACTTTTCCAGACAGCTTAACAAACTTGTTTTTAAAATGACCAGAAACTTAATATCAAATACTGAAAGGGAACAATGCATAGGATAGAAATTAAGTAGTAAAACCTCAATAGAAATGCAGAGAGATTCAGCAAAATACAGCAATGTGAGATGCAGACTGGGGAGTCTGAAAAATGCAGGCTGGGGAGGGAAATGCTCAACCAATTCATGTGTGCCCATACAATTCTTAGCTGGATTAGAGAAAATTACTCTGTGGCTCTTGCTTCATTTTTAATTTAGATTTTGATTATTTTTATGCCTAAGTGTTGTCAATATTCTTTTAAAACTTGTAACTTGCAAAAGTGGAAAAGCCCGTAAAAAAGTGGGGGTCAAATCCATACCTTAAGGCTTCCCAACCTGATGAAAGTTTGGTGCCCAGTATATGATGTGTGAAGCACCATGACACATGGAGAAAAAACACATTTGTTGTTCCTTGGTTGAATCATCACTGTGGTTTCACTTGAGTTTGTGGTAACCTGTATCAGCTCGAGATCTGTGATGCTGGGATGTTAAATGAAGAGGAAAGAAATCTGCAGTTTTAAATCAAAATGCATTTTTTTCCCACTTTTTTTCCCCCCCTAGAAAAGAAGTCTTTATTACCTTCATCCACTGAAGAGATATGTACAGAAATCATGTGCCAGCTACAGAAGTCTACAGAGCTGATGTAATGAATTAATAGAAATTATTTTAATCTGTGATATTTTATCAATTTTTCCTTATTCCCACTGCAGCAGGCTTTGATTTTCCTATGGCTGTACCATCTGTACAAACAATTTGTAAACAGGGAAATAGCAAAATTAATCAAATAAATGATTCCCAAAGGAATTATTGGCTCAGTTCAAGTATTTCCTTGAAACAAACCAGGAAGTTTTCAACTCCTATGCCTTGCTATGAGAATCAAAACTGATTTATTTAAAAGACCTCTTTATAACAAAAGAGACAAAAAGGAAAACAATTAATCTGACAGAAGTGCAGACTATGCTGGTTTTCAGCTAGTTTGGGTATCAGCTTTTAAAAAACAGAACAACACACAAATCAGGGGATCCAAATTCTATTGTCTCTCTCATCTCTCTTGAGAATATACAGTCATAAAATTTTCAGAAGTGGCTAAATGAGTTAAAAATGTTTGTTTCTTTGGGAGGAGAGCTCCTTAAGTAGCTTCAGTGCATTTAAACATAGTGAGCTCACAGGGTAGCTGATATATCCCCATGGTGCTACATGGTGGTTTTATTTGAGATATAAGGGTAAAAACTAATTCTTTATATAAAAAGTTTAATGCAAATTTGAATAACAAGCATCTAGAAAATGTAAGCAGTGAGATGTTTTAATAAATATTCCATAATAAAAGGTAAATAGACCTTTAATTTTTTATTTTAATGGCTTTTAAGATTGAAAGATAATAAATTGAGAATATTTTTATGATCATTTTGTTCTTCAGAAGTGTTGCACTTCTGATTTTGGAATTATGTCTGACTCCTTAATTATGGAATTTTGGTTAGTCTATTAGCTTGAAGATAATGAGCTGAGCTATAATACCATGAGGCACAGTCCTCAAAATGAAAAATCTCTGTTCCTAGCTTTCCTTGAGAATATTGAGCATCACACCTGCTACCCTGACACACATTTTTCTCACTTTCTCTCACACTGATGGGTAGGGTTCTCATGTTGAAACTTGTTTGCTCACAGTATATGGTGAGATGATGCCTTTCAGTAGAGGGGAAATGTTAGATTTATTAATCCTGAGGAGTTCCAACATGTCAGATGCTGAAGGTGAATCAAAACCAAGACTGAGCAGCAAAGAGTAGGAACAGCCAATGGCATGAGGACAGCCTTTCATTTTGGGGGCTGATTTGAGCCCCACTGCTCCAGAATGTTTTGGCTTTGGTTTTGGTTTTTTCTTTTTCCCTGATTTGCATATTCTTAATAGCAAAGAGTCAACAGTGTTTCTGCCACTATTTGCATTCCCTTGTGTCTTTATGAAGTTCCCTGGCTTAGTAGGATAAAAGAGGGATGGGTTGTGTCCTGGCCCCAAAACTATCGTTGTATCAAATACTCCAGACATTTCAGTTGCAGGATTGTCATGGAATCACAGGTTTGGTTGGAAGGACCTTGAAGCTCACCTCATTTTACTCCTTGCCATGGCAGGGTCACCTTCCACTACCCAACTTTTACCCAAGTTGCTCCAAGCCCCGTCCAACCTGGCCTTGGACACTTCCAGGAATGGGGAATCCACAATTTATCTGGGCAACCAGGTCCTCACCACCATCTCCAAGAAGGATTTCTTCCCAGTGTCTAATCTGTACCTGCCCTCTTTCAGGGCATGAGGACCTCAATGCCTCCATAGTAGCTGAACAATTTTGACAATCCTTAAGAAGTTAAAGATGAGATATTTTAAAGTAAAATAATTGAAGGTAGATTAAAAATTGTTAGTTCTGGAAATGAGTTTATTTGCAGATGAATTTGGTCAAATAGCTGATCTTGGAGGAGGACAAGATAAGTGTGTGACAGTTTGGTGCTCCTGTGTGGAAAGAAGCTGAGTGTAAGAAAGAGGCTGATTTCACAGAGGAAGGAGGCAGTTCAGGGGTCTGGCCTGAACTCTTGCCCTGGATCAATACCATAAAAAACCAGAGCTTAAAAACATGAAGAATTGGCTGCTGGGGTGGAATGGCCCTAAATCAGAGGTGGAGAGCAGAGTTAATAGCAGGTCACACGGGGCGCTGGCAGGGGCAGTAACTGTGAGCAGACACCAAATGAGCCCCTCACGATCTATTGCCCAGGACCCTCATTTGTTTTTCCAGAGGAGGATTTTTGCAGCCTGGGGAGAGCTGCATCTGCTGTCAGGATGAGGCATAGGACAGACTTGGCTCTGCAATTTTTACTGATAGAACAGCGTTTAAAAACCACAGGCTGGTTTTATATGTGAAAGCCTGAGCTGGATAGAGCTCCAAAGGGGATGGGTTCTGTAGGTGTGGGGAGAAGGATACCCATCATGGGAAGCAATGAGTCCCAGCAGGCATCCCTCTGCTTGCAGGAGCTGGGGCAAGGCTGGCACTGATGTAGCCACTTCTTGACAAAATGAGCTGTGGGGATTTCATGGATGAGGAAGTGTCTCCCCCTCCAATGTCCTGTCACTATAAAACAGGCCAAATTAAGAGGCATGATCTCTTTTGTTTGCTGGACTCTGTAGCTTTGCAATTCCTCAGTAGTTCTTCCTTCAATTAATCTAAAACATAAACTTTGGTTTGGCACAGCAAAGTAATTTAATAATCAGAGCCTCTATATGCAGTTCCTGTCTACAAATTAGCATTAATTTGTGAATTCTCTTTAAGAATTCTGGGGGGTTTTACTTATCAGCTTTGGATCTATCTTTTCTGAAAGAGGTTCTTTGGAGTTTTGCAGTTTAACATATCTGTGCATCCAGGAACACTAGAGAACTGATAAAAGTGTGGCTGATAGAAAAGTAATACTCTTTTTTTACAAAAGATGTCTGTAACTACTCTTTTTTTAAAAGGAAGAAGGAGACGGAAGGAAGGAGTAAAGGAGCAGGAAGGAAGGAAGGAAGACGGCTGAAGGTTAGCCGTCCTTCCGTAAGTGCAGGCCTCATGACGGAAGGACTGCCATAAGTCCGTTCTCTTCCTGCATGACCGGACGGACGTGCATGTCCTACTTGCAGGACTGTCCGGACTGTCCGTAAGGCCGGCCTTTCCTGCACGTGATCCTTCCTTCCGTCAGGCCTTCCTGTCCGCTTCCGTCCTTCCCCTTCCTTCCGTTCCTTCCGCTCTTCCGTCCTTCCTCCTTCCTGCCGCTTCCTCCTTCCTTCTTCCCTGCTCCGGATCCGTACTGCCTGGACGGCTTTGCTTTCCCGCTCCCTCTCTTCTGTTTTGCACACAACCCTCACTAGTTTCATGCGAACCTGCGAACAGTTGTGTTTCTGCAATGAAATTGTTAATTAAAAAGAAAAAATTCTTCAAAAAAGGTAGCTTTGACAATTAGATTTGTCCCATTCCTTGTTACTTTTCTTCAATGTCAGGAAATGAGATGGTATTTCATTATGTTGTCTCTCTTACTTCCAGGTGTTTTTGTTTGGTTTTCCATCTTGCTTTCTTCCCTGCTGTTTTCCCCCAGCTCAGACCCTCAGGTAGTATTTTTTCCATCACAAAAATTGTTTCCTAATAGCAGAAGCTGACATCCATATAGCTCCACCACAGCATTTGTGTTGTACACAACTCCTGGCATTTATTTTTGTGTGTTTAACTTGTGCATGGCTAGGAATAACTGCCTTTGAAGTTTTGTAAATACCAGGTGTTAATTTCCCCATCCTCTGGAAGAGACTGGTATTTTCATCAGTTTATCTTTTGTACTTTGGGGGCAAGGCATGGAGCCCCTGCAAAGATGATTGCTAGGTAGAAAATATGAATTTCTGTCTGTATCCACTTGGATCATTTACATTAAAGCCTGAATATATTCTCTTGAAACAGAAAAATGTGTACCTGCCATCCTAAACTCACTGGTTATCCTAAGAAACAAACCTGAGCAGTGTTAATTGACCAGTAAAGTAAAATGTTCTTTGTTTCATGCTGTGGGCACACTGGTGTCATGTGTTTGGAAAGGATGCTGCTGAAGGAGATCATAATATTCCAAATTAATTTCTGAAACTGCCCATTCAAACACATTGCTAGAAATTCAGTACAAACAACTAGATATATTAGTTTGAGTGTTTTCCTTTTAATTGTTTTACTTATTTGACTTAATGCATCATCCCTGATTAAAGGGGCTTAAAGCTTTTTAAGGTTGCACACAAAAATAAATAGAAACATCATTAGTGAAATGCTCAATTTTTATGGACTTCTCTGTGGGGTGTGTTCCCTCAGCTGATCACAGAAGCAGTCACAGATGCAGGATGTAACTGTTATGTCTAAATCCCCTGCTAATAGATGTTAAATTTTTCAACAGCACCCATTCACCATTCCATGTGAGGTCTGAATGCAGGCTTCCCAAAAACACCATATTGTATTTGATGGCTGCAAAGTTCCTGATGGGAGACACTTAATGGCTCCTGCGCCATACCTAGTCTACCACATAAAAATGTTTAATTATATGGAAATATTGCTGTTGGTTCTTCCAGTCTTAATGATGCACATCTGTGGAAGCAGATGATAACTGGGAAAATAAAGCTGCACACAAAGGGGCCAACTTGCTTTAGGAAGAAAAGAGCTTCTCTGAGACTGCAGAACAGGTTCAGCACTTGCTGCTTCTGCTGGGAGGAACTTTCAGCTTATCTGAAAGCCCAGGGTTGTAAGAAATATTCTTTTCAAAGGTTTGGGATTGTTTTTCCTGTAAGTAGAAATACTACTGAGCTTTTGACCAGCTCATCTTTCAGAGAGAAGTGGCATTAAAAGAAAACTGAACAAAATGTGTTATCCATAAAGGCAAAAGAAACCCTGATTGAAGTTTAAAGGGGGTGTTGCAAGTAGGATATGGTGGAAAAGGGAGCATGTGGATCTAAAGTTGTCTTTTCATGTGTCTTTAGCACGGAGTTTTGTTTTTGGTGTGTTTGGTGGATTGTTTTTTGGTTTTGGTTTTTGTTTGGTTGGTTTGGTTTGGTGGTTTTTTGGTTTGTTTTTTTTTTTTTTTTTTTTTAATGGGATCTATACAGTTTTTCTGAGTGGTTTGGAGTTTTTTTTTGCATGGTAGTTAACTCAGGCACTTTTCATCACTGCATCATTAGAAAATACAGCCATCTCAAGAAATTATTTGTGGCTGCATATTTTATTATTCACTGTCTTTAGAGGTTTTAGGTACTTTCCAAAACTACAGAGGATTCACAAGACTAAGCTACATCAGTATTGATGCTGGCAGTGCTCCCTTCTCCAAGCACAGTCAATCCAGCTTAGAGGTGGGCTCTTAATGCTTTGATAATTTTATGAGACTCTTCATTTTTTTTTACATTCAAAATGTATTTTTAGTCTATTAAATGAGTTTGAGAACTTGTTAAGAGTCAAGATCTGTTCTTCTTATTGAGGTATTTAAACATGTATGTCTAAGTCTATAGGCAGCACATCCTAATTCCTGCTTCACATTTCTGTGTGTTTTTCTTTGCCTTCTGTGGCATCTCACTGAATATCTGCTACGTGGGGATTTTGTGTGGGGAGTTAATTTGAAATCAATATCAATTCAAGACTTTTTGAGGAATTGCTCTTCCCTGATTGTACTTTCTCCTGTTTCAAGATGTTTGTACCCATATGATCTTTTTGCTTATTAGAGATCTCAAGAGGAAAATATAGTTGAAACAAAGAGAAAATTCTTCAGTCAGTTCTCTCTTAGTTTTCCATTTCTCATATTGTTGGGAATTTTTCTTTTCATCACCCACCTGACAATTCCTAATGGCTTTTCAGAGCCCTGTCCTTGCTAAGGGCCAGCTAAATAATCCAGGAGGATCAGTCAGCAGACAGCTGCTGTTGGTTTTCTATTGTTAATATTTTTGCCTTGCAGTATTTGTTTGCAGGCAGCATTTACAGTTTTTGTTTGTTCTTTTTAACAACGACACTGTTCTGTGTTGCATTGAGATTTCTGCCTGGAATTGTAGCTCAAAGGAAAAGTTCTGGCTCTTAATGGAAGTTTTCCTAACCCCTCTTTTCCTTTTGCAGCTGGGTAAAGCTGATGCTTGAGCAACATCCTGCTTGTGTGAGCAAGGGAAGAATTTTCACTTTCACTTTAGGAACTGCACAGAGAAAATGGCTGAAATAGCTGTAAAGCAAATGAAAATCAGTGTTCCAACCTTTGCTCTGATCTAAATTTTTTATTTTTTATGCCTTTTAAATATGATTTTGAGATAGAAGGAAATGAGAATCAAAAACATACAGAATTATTCTGGCACAATTATTCATTTTTGAAATAAAGGTGCAGGTATCCATGTTGCTGGTGAGCCTTGCTTTAAATAGCTTAAAAGGAGCTTCTTAGGTGGCAAAACTACCTATAGCTTTAAGCATTGTCTTGAAGGAGAAAAGGGGCATGTTGTTTTCTAATATTAGGCCTTCCACTAGCAGTGAAAATGTAAGCAGGTAAAATGTAAGAAATATGCAATTTATAAAGATGACATTCCAGTGTTGTGAAATCACTAATCTCTTTTTCCTCTGAATATAAATAGTACTTCACAAAAACTTCTGTCAAGGATTATCCCTGTTTATCATCCAGTTCTTCATGGAGTTACCAATTGGAACTCGAGTCCTAGATATCACAAGCCTTGAACATGGTTTGTGCTCCTTGATATTGACCTTTAAGAAACCCAGGCTGTCTCTGGCTTGATGAAGATGGTTTGGAAAGCATGTGGCTCCTGAGGGATCCACACATCTACAATGCTGCTGCCGTTGCCAGAGCTGTTTGCCACATCCATGATCCTAATCAGCAGCACAAACCCAACCTCAGTTTTTCCCAGGGTGGCTGAACAACATCCCAAATCTCTCCTGTCTCATATATTATGACAGTTTCCCACCAGGTCCAGACTCCAGCTGGCAGAAGGCACAGCTCTGCTCTGGGACGCTTACAGATCCCCAGTGAAGCTGTTAAAGGGAATGAGATCATTTCTTCTCAAAATTTCTGATGAACTGATGCAGAAGAGACTTGAAATACCTAAAAGCAGTACTCCAAATGTGACCAATTAATACAATCCTGCCTTCAAATTTCTTGAAATTAAATTTACAAAAACTACAGGATAAAAGAAAAAGGGCTTTTGGTTTTTTTTCTTTCCCTGTTCTCTCCACAACAGCAATTCTCTGAATTTAGGAAGTGATGCTCAAACTTATTTTATATGTAGAGTGGGCTGACAGCTGGTCTGTGAGCTAAAAGACTGAGTTAGCAGATGAAGAAGTTGATAAAATTCGTGTTTACCCATGAAAGGAAGAAGACAAGGTCATTTGCATGGGAACTGAGAGAACAGAGATAAGCAACGGATATTTCCAGTCAGAGAAACAGATTGAATACATGCTTTAAAGATTTTTGTAAATGGTTGCCAAATATGTTGATGCAAATTGCTTTGTGAATGAACACAATGAGCAGTTTATTGTGACCAATGATTTAATTGCATGTTTTGTTAAGAAACACATTTTGTTAAGAAATGTGTATAAGGAGAACATGCAGCAATAAAGGAAGAAGCTTTGATACATTGCTTGGTATTTGTTGGGTCCATGTCTACAATGACATTATACATTGCTTTCATCATCTATGTAGCAGCAGTCATTTTAAATATGCCAGATTTACATCTCATGTAAATGCATGAAAATAGGAGACTAAATTCAGAGTGAGACATAGAAATTATATTTCTTAGAATTCAACATAGATAATTTTTTTCAAAAAGGGTTAGACACAAAGTGATAATGACATTCTTATCACAGTAATTTACCAAGTTATCTTTTCCTTGCCCTCTCTGTTGCAGTAGCCTCCTAACTGATTCTCAGGAATTACTTGTGGATCAGAGCTCTGGAATTGGGACTGTGCAAACACCACTTCTCCAGAGAGAGGAATGTCACTTGGAATGTCCAAAGCTTATCAACTGCTGCAAAGCAGTGGGTAAAGGAGAATGCGCCACCCCCACTGCAGCCAGAGCTGCCCTCTGCTGTGGATGAGCTAACAGGGTGCTGGAGAAAGAACCTGGATGGGTGGGTCCTCAGGGGGACTGCAGCTTTGCAGTGGCTTGTGCCACTGGCAGGGAGGCTGTGGACTGGTCATGTCACTCCTGCAGCTGGTCCGTGGAGCTCTCTTGGCTTTGTTACTCAGATGGCGATTGCTGCACCATCTTGGTGGGGTTGGTAATGTTACTGAGCCAGGGCTGCCATCTCCTACAGTGTTGCCACTGTCCTGGACCCTCAGGGGTTTTTTACCATACCACCTTGTGATCCCCTGCATTGCTCTGATTGCTTTTTGTTATGGATGCTCCTGTAGCAATTCTAATTTGTAAGATATCCTTTTAAGCTGAAAGGATAGAACCAGTAACTCTTAAATATTCCATACTTTCAGTTCTTGTCTGTAGGCAGAATCGTTCCTTCATGTAGTCTTCTCAGTATCCCATTTTTTATTCTGTGATCAAGGTGGCCTTCATGGGTGAAGTAACAGTCTTCCCTCTAAACCAAATACATTGTCCAGAAAAGGAAGAAGAAAGTTGTTCTGCTGGCTTAAGTCTTTAAATGCAGAGAAAACTGTTCTAATTTAGAAGATGCTGGAGTCCTGGTGTGAACTTGTTTCTCTAGAAATCAAAATAAAAGCTTATTGGGAGGAGGAACTTGTTCTTGCTGAGAGATAATCAGTTCTGAGTTTTGGGCTAATATATTGACAGGTGAGAGCAAGGCAGAATAACAGCATGAAGCAGTAAGCATGTATGGTATTCCTGGGATGTATTGCAGAGAACAAGACCTTGGAAGGTTTTCTTCTCCCTTTTAGAGACTGTCTATTTTGGCCCTATCCAGAGTTAATATATCAGTTGACATTACGGATATGTAAAAAGATCAGTGAAGCAGTTTAATTTTTTGGTGTCTGTGGTTAAGGTTCAAAAGCATCACTTTGTAATGTAGTAGTAAAGGAACACAAGATCAGCAGGTGTTTGGGCAACTTATTTCTGTAAAGAGAACAGAGAATAAACTGCCCATAGGCAACATCCTACTGGGATTAAAACAGAATTCACAGAGACAAAATGCATAAAGTGGGCAGAATCCCACAGCTGATAATATGGGAGCTATTTGGGGATGGGGGTAATCAAGTCATTAATGTTCACCTACTCTTTCACAGATGATGCAAACACCTTGGGGATTTTATAATGTAATATTTGTAATAACTTCTGTCAGCTAGAACAACCTTTTAACAGCAACAAATTCTGTTTGTCCTTCACAAACAACGGTCCCATTAGGTTATTGTGGAATATGGATTTCTGTCTTCCATGACATGGTTAAGAATTGCTGCCTTTTACAGAAACTCTGCCTCCAGCTTGGCAAGGTCTGAGCGTAGAGGCCAAAATGCAAATGATTGTGTTGTGTCCCCTGGAGAAATCTGGAAAGGGGGAGAATTTCTCAGGCTTATGATACTACAAGAATAATTCATGTAATTTAGAATAACAATGAAACATATCTTAATAATTGCTGAGGGATCCCTCTAAAACTCCACATGAAACATTGCAGGCTAACAGCACGACACTGTTGAACAGATTAAATTTTCACACAGAAACTCCAAGTAAGAAAAAGAGTTTCCTCTGAATGCTTGTAGGTAAAGATGCCTCTGTCCAGATTTTAATTCCTGGAAATGTTTGTACAGCTGGGAAAGGTCACTTGAGATGTGAAGCATATCTGTGCTCTGTGTCTGATACTCTTCACGTTGGGGAAAGTTTCTGCTGCTTGGGACTTTTGTCTAAAATTGGCCACCTTCCTGGGGAGGAAGAAGCAAATATCTTTCTCTTGTGAAGAACCTGTCCTTTTTGTTTGAGTTCTGTCCTGCACTGAGAACTTGAGACTTGCTTTAGACTGGCAGTGTAGCAAGGAGTAGAAGCCACTCAAAAAGAGACAGACTGTTCTGATTTCAGTAAAATACACTGTCTGAAAAGTAATTCTGTTATAAAGTGCTCAATGTGTTTTATTGCAACTTTCATTTGATTATTGTTTAAACCTCAGCATGTAGGTTTATATATATTTTCTGTCCTGGTTTTCACAGAAGCAGATGGTATATGTCTGCCAATCGATCTGTCCTGAGGTGGCAGAGTAAAACATTTTTATTATAGCAAAAATAATTTAGAAAATTCCTGAGCTCACTCCTTTGTGTGCAAAATTGACTTCTGGTGCAAAGCAAGTTTTATCACTGCTCAAAGTGGTATTGATCAAGCTATCAAAAATTGTGTTATGGTTTCAGCAGTCCTTCTGGAAACACCTACAAGAATTAGGTTTGCTGTTTAAATTCTAAAATCAATCTTGATCCCGTGAAATATGATTTTTAAACAAATTTTAAATATGATTACTGTTCTTGATCTTCTATAAGAGAAAAGGATAACTTGAAGTAATGCTGTCTCTCTTTTTTCCATTTCCTCTCTGAAAATAATTGATTTATATGTTAGTAATTTTTTTTTATACATCCAGGTCAGTTTTAATTTTGGGATTAAAGGTACTGCTCAAAACTCCAGTTATGAAGGAAATTTTGAAGAGTAAATTAATGGTATATTTAACTTTGAGCTTTTAGTAAAATGCTCTACAAAAAAATCTAGATACAGACAAATGCCAGGATACTGCCTGTTTTAGAATTGTAATATAACAACTAAAAGAAAAATAAAACCATCCCAAAAAATGTCATAGCTTCAGAAAATGGAATTATTTTAATCTACCTTCAGGTCACAGAAGGAAATCACTATATTAACATTCTGGGAAATAATGTTAAGGATAATTTTTTCCCCCCACTACTTTTCATGACTTTCTATCTGCACATGTAGATAACTCCCCCAGGACTCGAATTGCCATTATCCAAATAAATTCATTATCTAGGAGTACTGAACTCCATAGAGAGTTTGGGCTCTGAATGTGTTCATTGATTTTGAAAACTGCACCTTGACCTTTTGCCTTCTCAAGCCAGGAAGAGGAACCTTTTTCAGACTGAATTGTCCCTGCAAAAAAGAACTTTTGCACTCAGCTGCTTTATCTTTCTCCACCTTTATGGTTTCCAAGGCTTTTCAGTCCATCAAATGCATAAATACAGTGGTAGAAACATGTTGACATTAAAACAAAACAAAACAAAACAAAACAAAACAAAACAAAACAAAACAAAACAAAACAAAAAACCAAACAAAAAAACCAAACAGAAACCTGAACTGGAGCAATTTTGCCCTAAAAAACAGATGTTCCCTTTTCATCCTGCTTGAGCATCAGGAGCTGGTTTGCAGAATAACCCTTGGGTGGCAGCTTTTATTCCCAAAACAGATCGAGACTCTGAACACATGGCCCATATCAGGAAATGTTTTTTTCAAGAAGTCTTATTGATTTTAGGAGGACTGTCCTTCTCTGCTTATCATCAGTTAATCTCACAATCAAGTATGAAATAAAGGAAATAAGAAAAAAGTAATGTGCAGATGTATAACTTGCCTGGAACTCCCTGCAGCAGCTGGCATGTTTTCTACTACAACGTGAATGATAAAATCATTGCATGTTAGAAAGTAAAGCTCTGGGCTTTTGGAGTAAGAAATCTCAATGCTGAAAAGTATCTTGTGGTTTTAGTAGAGATTTGGAGAGCTTTTAGGCTTGAATCTCTGAGGTAAGCTCCAGCAAGACTGGTCTCCAACAGGAAAAGTGGGTCTAGGAAAAAGAGAGGTATTTATTACACCTAAAATCTCTGGAGAGCTATTCTCTAAATCTAGATACAGCAATGTAAGAAAATAAGTGAGCTGAACATGACCTGGTTTACAATTCATCAGGTTTTAAGGTAGACTTTTATTAAATTTATGTCATCAGACAACTTGAAAAATAGTGATATAAACACGTTTGGAGGATTGTGATTAGGATTTGTTTTTAATGGCACAGGGATACTGACAATGTTTTCTTGAAGCAATAAGTTCACAGTGCTGCTGTTGGTACAATCTAACCTGTGCATCCTCTATGATGACCCTTCAGATACTGGAAAATAATTTTTTTTTTCATGTAATTTTGAAATATTTATGTCTATTTACCATTAAAGTACATTTTTTTTTGGTGATATTTATTAGGTGTAAATAAGTCCCTGTAAGTAAAAAGTACCTGGATGAATGATCAGCTACTTTGTCAATTTTCCAAACAGTTTCTCTGATTTTCTGCAATTGCTGCTACTCTGCCTTACTTACAGGGCAGGTGGGACAGAGATTAGCAGGCACATGTTGTGTCTTAATTGTAGAGTTGAAATGTAAATCTGTACATCACCAAAGCTGAGGGAAGCTGAAAGTGCAGTCTGGTTTTTAAAGGCCCACTGGTGTGTTTGGGGGGACACTTGTCCTGCTTCAAGGGGCCACGTGGCAGCACTGATTGCATCAAATTTCTTTCAGGAAATGGAGACTCTCTGTGCTGGACCTGTGCTGTGCTTTCCATCAGAAAAGGCTGAGTCACAGTGGTAAACCCTGAGTGCCTGAATACATTAACAAAACAAACCAAAAAAAGACTTTTCTTTGGTTTGGAAAAATTTTATGATGCAAGAGCTGTAGATAATTACTGTGTAAATATTGCCATAAATTAACCAGTGCAATTTCAGCACTTGGTTAATGGAGTGAGTAAGCTACTGGGATGTGTTAATGTTCACAGATGTAGTAGACCTTAAAACAGGAAATTAAATATATATTATTCAGATGAATTTAGAGGGGGAAATTCACGTAAGAGAATTGTGTAGAAGCAGTGGGGAGCTTGTGTAGCCTGCATGAGAATTCCCTTTTATCCTTCACAGGTAATGTAGACACTCAGCTTCTCAGATGTAAAGGGATAAGCAGGGAATTACAAAAGAGAGTGCCAGATGGAGATCTGCCCCAGAATTGAACTAATTCAAATATGTTTATTGTCCAGGGGGAAGGATCTGTGGTTAATGTAGCAGGCACAACCTCTACCGGCGTGTTAAATTGATGCAAAAGTAGTGAGCAAAGAGCCTGGGGTGGATCACTGGGTGTGTCTTTGGGGGGTTGTTCCCCTGAATTTACATCCCAGTGACCTGGAAAACAACTCTCTTGTCCATCTCTGTCTCTTTTTCCAGACAGGTCTGTAGTTTTAGTTTCCAAGTTTAGTAAGGGAAAAGAGAAAATGTCTGTCAAGGGGAAAAAATGTGTTCTCTGTTTATTTTCCATATTAAATTGATATTACTGTAGATTTAATAGAGCAAATCATCACCTGGCAGTTTAATATTATATTAATATCAGTCATGCAGAGTGGGGGCCCTGCTTAATGACAAGGTTGCTGTTTGCCTGTGCTTGAAAATTGAGATGAGATAATTTTACTCTGTACTTTACTACCTAAGCTCTGTGCTTTGGTAATCACCTCCTCATTTGGATTAAAATAAGATATTATAATAAGATGTTTGATGTAGGGTGTGAGTGACAAGCGGAAGAAGAAAGCTAGGCTGGTACTGCATTTGTTCCTAAGTTCTGAGTTATGCAAAATGATTTTACTTTATAGTGTTTTGCTGCGAATTTTCTTTAGCTCTGTTTCTGAGAAGAAATGTATTTTCCCAAGTTAAATCATCCCTAGTTATAACTGCCATAGTGCATGGACTTTTTTTTCCTTTGATTCAATAGTGAAAGTATAATTATGATCCTGATCTCAATTATAACCTCAGATTACATGGTGCAAGTAATACATGAAAATAAAAAGACTAATAAATTACCTATCAGAAAACGAATTTACATGCAAGTTCTTTGGTCAATGGTATTACAAAGACAGAGCAGAAAACTGTGCTAAATATTGGAATAAAATGAGAAATCCTGTAATTTCTATTTGCATTTGGTTTCAGATGCAAAATGTATCATAAATTACAGCTGGATCACAGAGTTTCTAGAAGTCAGGAGCAATGCTAAAAGCAGAGGGACACTGTGATTGTGCTGTCTGTAGAGATGATGCAGTGAGACAGTTGGTAAGTGCTGCAGAGGAAGGTTAAAAAAAAAAAAAAGAACAAATGGAATCTTCAGGTTGACAAATGGCTCCTTCCTGCTGAGGAGAAAGCTTGTCAGAGAGCTCCAAAAGTGAGCAGGAACCTCACATTTCTCACATTCTGAGAAGCAAATTCAAGATGCTGCAGCTCTTATGAAATGTGCAGGTGTTGTCACTGCCTTATTAGACGGAAAATGATTTTACTTCTTTTTCTGAGTTCTTACATTCCTTGGTCCCACATCACTTTCTTCTGTTATGCAACTCCATGCAGAAGTTTCCTGAGAATTGTTTCCTTCAAATGAGAATTCATTACATCACAGGGTATTTTCATAGCAGTTGAATCATTGCCGTGTTGTGAATGATCTTTTTCAGCACTATGGACTGAAGGAGAAGGCATTTGGTACTGTGGGACTTATTACTACTTCCTGGTATCCCAAATCTGTCTTTGGAATAGCATCTATTTAAGATGTAATGATTGTCTTGTTACATTCCTGAGGCTTGTCAGTTGTTTTTGTGATGTTAATAAGTTTTTAGCTGAAATTCTTCTGTTAACTTTTCAGTCTTCTAAAAGCTTTCTAAGCAAATCCAACAAAAACAAATAAGCCATCAAAACCAGAGGAAATCAGGCTCCATTTAGCCAATTTCTCTGTGCTTGTGTCAGATTACCAGAAAGTGGTGATCTTTAATATGTTCATTTACTTCTGCTCCATTGGAAAGTCCTGAGAAGCAAAAGAAATTCTTCAGTCTTGGAAAGCAGCCCCTGGGCAGAGCTGGTACCCACAGCTGAGCTCCTCCCTTGGGGCTGGAGGCTTTCCCAGCCTTGTTGGAGTCATACATGAACAACAAACTTGGTGATTGAAATACAGAAAAGCAAAAAAACAAACCCCAAAGCCTCAAGAGGACCTAAAGTGAACTGCAATTTTTAATTACCAACATGTTAACGAAGGCAATGAAGTAAAGAATTGTTTCCAAGTCTGATTTAAAGTACTAAACTTGAATTTCTGAAACAACAGTTACAAGAAGTGAGTGCCTTGTCCTTTAAAAAGTGCACATACAAGTCTATTAATATTTTATTCCTGGGTTTTGTATTCTAACCCAAACTCCACAGAAATTAGATTCCAGATGTGCCACAGGGATGTTGTATAATCCATATCTGAGAGCAGGAGGGGGGAAGGAGGAAGAACAATCCAAACTATTTATTTACAGTTAATGAGTATAATTAATTTTTTTTATAGACTGTTTAAACTCCTGTTAAACTTTAGTCCTTGCTCTGAGGTCTGGATTACTGTGCATTTACAGGCAGCTCTGCCACAAGGGAGGGAATCTCATTTCTATGGAAATTAAAACCAGTTCATCTATCCAGGATTAAAGCAGAAATATGATTTTGTTTCAAAGATTTTTACAAGAAATTGTCTCTATTTAAACCTGTATTCCCGACCTTTTATGTTAATTGAATTTTTGGGTGACAACACTATGAAAAGGAATTGTATGTGGAAAAAGATAGCTAGAATATATTTGATCCACTATCAGTATTTACACACTGGTAATAAAAATTAATCCCTGTGTTTCATTTTCCCCTTTGATTTCTACTTGGTATTTTTTGTCGATCATTCTGAGTTTCTTTTTATGTTCTCTCAGTAAAATAATGTGAAGGAATGAAAGTATGATACTTGTACTCATTGTGAAATTATTCCATGAAAAGTTTATTTTCAACCTGACATGAATCTGGGAGGCATTTGGGAGATGAAAGAGCCAATTAACTAATGTGTTTCCACTAAAATTTAGGTTTGATTGAGAAAAAGAATGAAAGTTCAAACTTCCAAAAATATAAACAGTCCATTTTATTGCTGCTCTTAGAGTACTGGGACAAAGAGGAGTTGTTGGAGTTTTGTTTTTTTATTCTAGACCTTTATTTTGATAATATTGCCTTCTTAAAAAAAAAAAAAAAATCTTGCTTTTTCCCAAGCCTGTACCTCACTCTAAAGATCACTGGTGAATTCCAAAGCTGCTGTGTGTGATTTCAGTTGGAACCACTGCTGCTGGAATACCCAGT
The DNA here is from genome assembly GCF_022539315.1 of Serinus canaria. Lineage (NCBI taxonomy): Eukaryota > Metazoa > Chordata > Aves > Passeriformes > Fringillidae > Serinus > Serinus canaria. Next base: position 5,058,141 of record NC_066331.1, on the reverse strand, counting down.
CACCAGGCAATCGTTCTCCTGCAGAGGCTGTTCATGACAAGAATATTTCTGGTGTCCACATCAGTGGACCTGAGGCAAAGCTGAAGCATGGCAGGAGTTGGGAAATCTTCTCCTGTTACAACAGATTGAGGCTGAAGAAATTGCATTTACTGTTCTGGTGCTTCAAGAGATTATGAATGAATAAAAAAGGAAGGAAAAAACAGATCCCTGATTATCAGTATGATGTCTTGCTCAAAATAAACTTTTCTCTAAAAGCTGCTGTCTATTCTGAAAAAACAATTAATAGATTAACAGACTTTGGACATGTATGGAGCAATCCTGTTCCTCAGAATGTGCTGTTTTAGGAGGAGTAGAGTTAATATGACATGAGAGACACTTCAATTAAACACACAGAAGGTTTGTGGACAGGTGAACAGGTAGAGCCTTGCTCCTGGGACCTGCACCTGGAATAGAGTCTGAGGTTGACAATAAAGTTAGGGATGTTGAATAGCTGAGCAGTGGCCTTCTTGCTCAACTTCTTGGTGCTCCAGAGAGAGAAGCTGGCAGTGATGGTCAGAGCTAGGTTCCCTTTTTGACAAGGTTTAGGTAAAAAACTTGTTTCTCCCTTATGTTTTGTTTGTAACACCTTTCCAAGACTAAATTTTATGAAGATTTATTGTTGCTGTCTTGAATAGAAGCAGTTCTTTGGTTGCAAAATCTCACTCTTATCTTTAGACAGCTGCTGAGGATTCAATAAATACATGTGGTAGGTCATGCTCATGTTTAGTGGGAGTGTTCCTAGAAGAGTTTGAAAACAAGTTTTGTGTTCCTCTTGCTGGTGAAATATATTTACAAAAGTGTCCTTGAGCTGAGCTGGTTTTAAATGTTCACCTCATAAAACAGTTTTCCATTTCAAATTACTTTTCTAAAATAATCAAAATGGAGGGTTTTATTTGAAATATTTTTGCTATGGAATGATTCCTGATCAGTTTTATCCCTGAGTATGATTTTTTTAATTAAAAAAAAATTATTGCCATATTTAATTGGTCTTGTTGAATCAATTATGTGAAATTTAAAAACAATGCTGATTGGGTGGAAAAATGCAGTCAGGAACTTGGCTTACTCTTTTGTTAGGGATAAAAAGAAATAGTATAAACTGTACCCAAAGTGGTGAGAACTTCTGGAATATTTCAGTTTGGATCCCTGGTTTTTCCTTGTCAGAACAAACAGGTGTGAAACCTCTCCACTGATGCTGCTTGAACATCATGGACTTAAATTTGGATCAGCACTGGTTTGCAAATAGAGAGGTCTCTTATTTAACTGTCTGTTAGTAGGTGACTTACCTTCTTTCTCATTTCTGCTCTCAGTAAAAATACATATTGTATTTTTAAATAAATATTTATAAATATTGTACATATAAGCCTTGTCTATCTACATTTTAACACATAAACTGTAGACTGTAAGAAAATAACTGCGTTTTTGACTTGGAATATCAATTATTTCCTAACTCCTGCAAATGTAGTGTAGGTGCTGAGTTTTCTTTTGAACCCAGGTTGTGCCAGAGGTGTTGCTTCCTGTGTTTCTGAACAGGGCAAATCAAACTCTCTACAATTAAAGAGTGATCAAGAGAAGGCATTGTGGCATCCTTCAGGTGCTTGATCACCAAGAATATTCATCTTCAGAGAAACTGTCTTTCAAAACTAAAATCAGAATGTGGACTGAGTCTTTCTCTTCTCACACCATTCCTCTGGTTTCTGGTTTAGACCCAGAGGAACCAATTTTTTTTTCTCTGTGATGCTTTTTCTTTATCTGGAATTGTGAGATGAAACTCTGCTGTTTGCTTGTATAAGAAGAATTCTGGGGCTTTCTTTTCATCCCAGAAGTATGTTGGCCAAATGTGCTGAAGGTTTGAGTTCCTTAAGCTTGGCTACAACTTCTGTTGTTATTCCATGTCTCTGAGAAGAGACTTTGCCTAACTTCTCAATTTTCATCTTGATTCACCTTGTCCCTGAACATCAGGCAGGTTTAATTGTAAAACAAGGCAAAGATTTAACAAGACCAGAGGTCAAGGCTTTGTTGGCAAGACTGAAAGCAGAAGATCAGAAGTAAGCCCAACAAAAAACACAGCCCTGGCTTATATTGACAGTATTTCTTCCAGCCTGTTCTTGTCTCTCTCATCTGGAATTCTCTGCCTCAGCCTCTTCATGAGCACTGAGCTTCCAGGTTCACAGAGTCATTTGCCTTCCCAGAGGGCTGAACACCTGCTCTCCTCAACTCCACTCCCTTGCACTGCAGAGGAGTTTGGGATGAATACAAATGCAAAGCCCTTGATGGCTCAGGGACCAAAGGTGTCTGGGGCACCCCATGGTGATTTCCCCATCCCTGCTTTTCCCCACATCTCCCATCTCTGCTCTTCATACCAGAAGGAACCATAAAAGCTTCTGGTTCTGTTCTTAAACCTTCCATTTCTGTACCTCTCTTTCCTCAACAGCTTTGTCCTTGGTGCCTCTTGAAGCAGTTTATCACCTCCCCAGGCCTGTTGAGAGTAGTGTTACATTAAAATTAAATATTATTATTGTTTAATTCATAGTTATATGTATATTCTGTGAGGCTCTTCATATTTTGTAGGTTACCACTTTCAAATGAACCCACATACATTTGTTTTTATGGTCAGTATATGAAGCACATATTTAAGGTCACATTGAAAAAAAAAAAACCTGCTGGATATTTTAAATTCTATCCAAAAAAGTTCAGAAGAGATTAGAGATACGTGCTACAGATTTTCTGAGTTATTGATTTAGAAACTTTAGTTTGCTAGTAAAGTAGCAGGGAGTAAGATCACTATTTGCATAAGAAGGAAGCCTCTAAATTTCATTTTTCTCTTGATGGTACTTAAAAGAACTTTGAAAAAACTAATTTCTGAGCCAAAGTACTGATGACATCAGTGACATCCGCAGCCCTGGGTTGCACCCGAGCCCAGCAGAGATATTTGATGAATGTTCCCTGTCTACAAGTTTTCCTTTCAGCTGTAGTCGCCCTGACAGTAAGCTATGGGTGAAGTTTTCAGGCAGCTTAAACTCATCTAAATTACAGCTGCTCTGTTCATGCCTCAAGTCACAATCTCAGCATGCTCAGTTCTGCCCCTGCTGCCTTCTGGCACTGTTGAGCATGTGGTGAGCTGGTTCAGGGAGCTGATTGAGACAAAAATATAACCCTACAAAGGGGAGAGAGCAGAGTTTAACTCAATCAGGCCTTGACCATCCCATTATCCACATTGAACTGGTGGGAATGTATGACCCAGAGAGAAGGTGGAAGAAGTCTTGCATGGACTTCAGCTGATTTGGAACAGTATCCTAAAATGGGAGATGTGGAAGTGGAAGAATATGGATTCACTTACTGATTAATGATGTCTCAGAGAATCCCAGCTTGCCCTTGTGTCCTGGGTTACAATATAAAAATGCATTCTATTCCCATCCTCAAGAGCTGCTGAAACCAGGAGGGGTTAGGATTTTCCTTATCTCCTGTTAAGGGCCCACCAATGTCTTGCCACCTGACTCAGAGATAACTCCCTGCAGGAGCCATTTCTGTTTAACAGGTAATCAAGGACCCACTGCATGACTCAGAACAAAATCAGCCCATTGTGAGATGCTCCACCTGGGGGGAGGAGCTAAGCATCCCCACCTGGATGTAATCTGGGGTTTGGGATACAACAAGTAGCCTTTCCACTGGATTCCCAGAGGAATGGCTGTCTTTTCCACTGGATCTTCAGAAGAAGACTACACCCTTTCTACAGGATCACTGCTCCAACAGAACCATATGTGCCACTCCAGGAGGACTGCTGCCACCCATCCAACTGGACTGCTGCCAACACCCTGACCAACAGAGTGTCAGGCTGTATTCTGACTGTGTTAGTGGGTTTTTTCTCCTTTTGTATTATTGCATGTATTTTGGTTTTCTCTTCCTTTTTCCTAATAAATTGTATTTCTGACTTGGAGTCTCTCACTGGTTTTGCTTTCAAACCAGAAACACTGGCCTTTCCTGCCACATCATTTTGCAACCAGTTGCCAACAATAGTGTAACTGTAGCCATCCTAAGGCAGCTCCACATGAGATTCTCCAGCTGCATTCAAAGCTTAACTCCGTGATGCTACAGGCAAAAGCTTTGCCTATTGCAGGAGAAAAAAAAGCTGATTTTACTGCTATTTCCCTGTGCTCCACTGAACCACAGCCTGGGACAGTAGGAAGAGCCTTTCTGGCAGAGCAAAGCTCAGTCCATGGTAATTTACCCTGCTTATGGGTGCTCTGACCTCCCTACCCACTTATCCCATTTACTTTTGAAATGACCAATTTAATCAGGCACACGTACAACATAGGGATGGGTGGGTGAAAATCTAAATAAATGAGAGAGGGAACTTCAGATGTTTTATCTTTCATTAGCTAATAACAGCAGTAATGACCTCAGCAGTACAGGATGTCTTCTGCAAAATTAATAACCACATGAGGGTTAATGGCCCAAGGCAATGAACTCTATCAGACAATCATTAATCTACCTTGATGATTATCGCTTCATTACTGAACACTGCAACCTCCTTCATGTGCCAGTAAATGCTTGATTTCAGCCCTCCTCACTGATGTGCACAATCTTTTCTTTCTTCCAGGCAGGAAGGAGAATAGGAGAAAACTCTGAGGTGCAAATAAATGTAACGATTGTGAGAGGTACAAAACTCATTTAAATATGAGTTTGGAGAACATGTTTCCCCAGTGATTGTCTGTTTTCTACCTACATATTAAATAGAGCTTTAAGGGTATTTTCTGTTTATATTTTAAGTAGCTGTAGCCTGGGAAACAATACCATTGCTTATGAGGCAAAGACTCTCTGAGGTGTTTATGTATATAGACTGTTTAATTGCTTGGGCTGTGTATTTAGATAGTGCCCATTAGTGCAGAGTCCTTGTTTTCCTTCCCAGGAATAATAATTTCCTGCAGCTGAAAATATTTCCCATTCATTGCCACTATTGATCTGAATTTAGACCTGCAGATTCAGTGTGGAGAAAAGGGAACTGAGACATTCAGAACAAAACTGCATTGGGATATTTACCACAACCAGCCCCTGCAACAGGCTGAATTTTTTATGGCTTCTTATTTCTGTCTGTATGGAATAGCCTTAGTTTTTTGGAACAAGGCCAGTATCTCCAGAAGGAAGGCTGCTGCTGCAGACTGGGATTTCTCACCACATTGCCTCTCAGTACATTGGCACCTGTTGTCCATCCATGCAAGGGTAACTCTTTCCTGGAGGGCAAAAAGTTCATCTTGTTTCCATCAGCAGTTAGTTTCTATCAGAAGTTACTCTTGCATGTCAATACTGTGAGGCTGCTTTAACTCCAGGCTAATTGTCAGGGATAGTTCCATATGTCACATGTCAGGAGAGGAAACAAGAACATTTGTCACCTGTTCACCAGAAGCTTGTGGCAGTGCCCCACACATTATTTCTTTGGTTTACCTGATACTTAACTCATTAATACTGTGTTGAATCAATTTGGGCTACCATGCCTGCAAGAGTATCACAAACTAAATCAAGATTTCAAGAAAAATATTGATCACCACCTTATTGTAATACATATTTTTATGTTAACATCTGAGTATAACCCTCTTTAATCAAACCCTTGTAGGCTTCCATCCCTACCAGTTGTGCCCCAGATGCATTTAACCATCTTGAGACTATATTTTTTTTGTTGTGCTGGACTCTGATTTATTCATTTGGCTTGAGCTGTTCTCTGCTCCAAGAAGAGACAAGCACCAGTACACAGGAGAGCAGGGACAGAATGTGTCTGTAAATCCCATTATCATTGCAGAATCAACAGGGTGAATTCTTTGCTGTTTTCTTTTCTACTTTTTTTTTTTTGTTTGGTGGATTGTTTTAGGGTTTTTTTGTGGTTTTTTTTTTTTTTTTTGTGTGTGTGTGTGTGTTGTGTGTGTGTTTTAAGAAAGGTATGTAGGTGTTTGCAGCTCAGTTCAGTGTTTAGGCTTAAGGACCTTGATTCTACTCCCAAAACTGACATGCCATGTTTTCTTATTAACACCCCATCTCTGACCTAATCTCTCCTCCCTTCCAGCCTACCTGCTCAGAGGACATTAAATACTGACTTCAAGAAGTCCTAAAGTGGGGAGTTTTAAAATTAGATTGTGAAACAATCAACCTTTTAAATAAACACTTGTTAGTGTGCTTGGCTTCTCTGGTTTCCTCCTGGGGTAGAAGGATCACACTCCAATTTCTCATCTCTTAATCCCCCTTCTCCCCCCTTTTCCTAGCATTAATACTGGCTACCAGGGATGGAAGTTTTATTGAGAAAGGCCTTTTGATGTGTTGCTTTAGCTGATGAGACAGATGGCAGAAGGTCAAGCTAAAAAGATTTGTCTGCTGGCATGTCCTGCCAGACAGTCACAGCACAAAGGAGCGATGTGTTAAGGGTTTTGTGTATGGAGTGAGATTTGCAACATCTTTTGAACACCAGTGTCCAAATCTCAGGCCATCAGCAGTGCTTGTCACCTCACAGCAGGCCCCAGTTTCCATCAATAAAATCTGGGAGCCATCAGTCACACTGAAGACCTGAACCTGTATTTGAGTGCTCTGGGCATAGAAATGTGTAAAGTGGAGTTGGATGATGTTACCATAAAATCAGTTTATTAACTAGCTGGTATGAACCATGAGGACTGCATTGCTCCTTTTTAGTGCAATTCCTTTGACAGCAGCCTGGTATCTCTGACTGTAGAGTGGCTGCATGTCTCACCTAGCAGTCTGTTACACAGGATCTCTTATTTTTTCTTTATTTCAATATGACTGCCCACTTTTCTAAGTATTTTGGATTCAAATTTGTTGACATGTGAGTAATCCCCTTAGCTGGCTGAATGAAGACCATTTACTTGAGGGAACAATAGTGGCTGTGAAGGCTTTTCCTCCGTCTAGACTTTGTAATAGAATCTTCTGGAACAATCATTTAGCAGAACACAAATGATGGAGTTTCATCCCAGGAGAAGCTGTCTGAGCTTCTGGTTTTCTGTGCAAGGAATAAGCTTGAAATGATTTCTTAATCATTTCAAAACTTGTAAAATAAGTTTTTTTGAAACTTATTTTACAAGTTTGGTGGGACTGCTTGGAGTCACAGAACGGGTCTGGCAGGTCAGAGTGAATCTCAACCTTATTTGCATTCTTGAGAGTGTAAATATTCCATCCCTGCCTTTCTGGTAAGGAGTTCCTGCAGAAGGGAAGTCAGCACTTTATTCCAGTGCAAACAGTTGCTGCCACTTCTTCCTTCTCACTGTAGAAAAATGAGCTGCTGCTGACTTTGCCAACACTGAATATCCTTCATTACGATACAAAAGCATTCAATAACTGCAAGGAAAAAAAATGCTCTAAATACCCACTTGCTTTAAAATCTGTGAATGGTTGAAGCACAATTTCATCTTCTAAACACATGGAATCAATGATCATTGTTTGAGACCTTGCAGCAAGCTTTTTCTGTTCTAAATAAACAGACTTGGACAGCCTCGTGTTTTCATAGCATAAGAAAGATGTAGTTAATACAATGATGTGGGCTGAATGGGTACAGAAGCATAATTTATTCTAAAAAATTATTATTTGGAAGTTAATAATGTGAGGTTATGTAGTATAGTATGAGTCAAAGCTAAAATCTGTGGGCAACTGTAACTAAAGGCTTTTGGGTTTTCCTGATTCATCTTAAAAATGGAAGATGATACATGTTCACAATTCCCAGCTTGCAGAAATGTCTTACAAGGGCCCATGTTCTGTTTAGTTTTTCTGTTGTGGTTGTACAATGTGCATAAACTTTCTTTCCATTTCCTGCAGAGGCTTTGGCAATCATAAATTTTTCTGGTTGGCAAGTAGAAAAATTGCTTTCAGTTTTCAACTGAACAGAGCATTTTCAGGGAATTATGAAACAGTGAATTAATAAATGCACTATTTTATCGAATGGTACATAATTTTGAAATTGTGAACCACTCTTCAATAAAATGGCAACTCTGAGACAAAAAAATTGATATTTCAGTGAAAGACTCATTTTTCTCTTTCTGAAGTATATCAGTTTATAACTTTTTTTTAATCCTGTAAGTATCTTTTTATGAGGCAAACTTGCTACTCATTAGAAAACTTTTTTTTCCTGACTTTGTGCAATTGAGCATTTTACTGTTTGGTGGTGGGATTTATTAGGGAAAGACCTCTGCTGTCTTCTCAGTTCAGTGCAACTTGAAACTCTTATCCTTTCGTGATTGCAACATGCAGGGAGAAATTAAAATAAGCTAAAAATAATTGGAGGTTTTATGTAATAGAACTTCAGTGAAAACAAGGGTTGTTAAAAGAGGAACAGGCAGCTGTGAAGTGATAGGAGCTGTATGAGGTTTTAAGACTTGGTCCCAGCACTCAGCTCAGTAAATTTTGGGCATTCTGGAAGTTTTTATGGCTTTTCTCCCCACGGAGTCCCACCTTTCCTCCAAAATTATATTAGGTACAATTTTCAAACATGGAGAGTTTCCTTGTTTCTTTGTTGCCTGAGAAGGTGTTAATTTCTGGATATTTAGGAAAAAAAGCAAAGAGGTTTTATCCTTACTGGAGAAGTTGATAAAGACATGTTTCAAATTATCCTGAGTTTAGATCAGAAAAAGCAGGTGATATGACAGTGTAATAACATAGAGTATCATTGTGCACCAGCAATCTGATGCAATTATCCCATTATGTCATGATGGATTTTGTATTAGCAAAGCTTCAGTGCCATAGTGGCACAGCACTGGGAAAGAGCCTGAAGAAAAAAAATTCCATGGAAATAATCAAAAATTGCTGTGGTACTTATGCACACATAGTCACAAAATAAAGAGAAAGGAAAGAGAATATGATACAAGTCTGCTCAAGTGGTTGGAATAGCCCTTGGAGACTGGAATATGAAATGTTCCAGTTTGAGCTGTACAGATCTCAGCATGTGAGCAGCCACAAAATATCAGCCTGTCCTTCTCATGAGCTGTGTAATTCCTGGCACACCTTCATGCACACAGGGTTTTGGTTTTTGTTTGGTTGGGTTTTTTGGTGTGGGTTTTGGGTTTTTTTTTCAGGAAGTATTGATTAGTCTAAACAAAATCAGATATTGTCTGGTGCAGCAGCGAAATTGTGTACATGATGTTCTCCAGTGAACAAAAATTTGATGCTATCATAGACTGGAAAAATCAATCATGTATGCCTATTTTCTTTACTGAAAATCAAGTTATTGATGTGAAAAATGGGTGAGAATTGTCTGGGTGTTGGAGGAGTTCAGACTGGGAGCTTTGGCTTAAAAATGTGTCACTTACTTTTTTCCCTGGCAGAGAATCTTTTTTAAATAAATGGTTTTAGGTAGTTTTTAGCTACAGAGAAGGACTGAAGTTATTGTTTGTGTATGTCACACCCACAGAATCACTGACAGGAGACTTTTCTGGCCTGTGGGTTTTGTGGGGGATTTTTTTTCTTGTTTGGTTATTGATTCAAGGCTATTATCTTGGATTATGATATCTGGAGTTTCACTGCTTTGAATATCTAAAAGGCACATTTAAGTTACTTGGGGAAAATTACAGAGACAATTATGGGGTTGTAATATAAAGTACCATAATTACACTTTAATTCTTCTTATTGATTGGTGAGCTTCACACTTTGCCAGAATAAAACACTGGACCTGCTTCTTGGCCCATTCAGAAACTTAATGCTTTAATATCCATTTTACAGGGACAGTTTTTTAAATTTAGCAAGCAGGAAATTCTGAGATGAAAAATATATACAACATTTATATGGTTTTAAACAGAGAGTTGGCTTAGATGGGATATTAGGAAGGAGTTGTTCCCAGTGAGGTGGTGAGGCCCTGTTACAGGTTGCCAGGAGCAGCTGTGGCTGCTCCATCCCTGAAAGTGCCCAAGGCCAGGTTGGATGGGGCTTGGAGCAGCCTGAGATAGTGGAAGGTGTTGCTGCCTGTGACAGAGGGTGAAAGGAGATGGGCTTTAAGATCCTTCCATTCTAGGACTCTATGATGATTCTATGAATACACACGTGTGCATGTATAAATTTATCATGATTTGAAAGTCACATGTCAGTATATCATCAGACTAAGGCAGATTCTGAACACCTCCTATGAATCAACAAAAGGAATCTCAAAGAAGCATTTTTACTATTTCCAGGTAATTTGCAGAATGTACTGTACTACGAATGCAGGCAAAAAGGTTTTGGTTTTTTGACTTCATTATTCTCCATCTGTATCTCCTCATCTAATTCAAATACTTGCTGAATAAGCTTCTCACTGTAGTAATTAATAAGAAGAGAAATGTTCAAAAATTCCTTATCACCCCTGTATTTTCATTAGATGCTCATGTTGTTCACCTGTCTCTCCTCCAGCTGTCACATTTAAGTGTGCTATTCTTGGACAGTAAATATTTCTGGGGCAGAGAAAAGGAGGTACAGCTTTACACCCAGTCCCAGAGGCAGGAATTTTATTCCTCTTGTTCCCGGTAGCAGGGAGTGCTCAGTTCCCTCATTATGCTCCTTCAGCTCTCTGCCTGGCTGTTCTCTCTGCTTTGGCACCTCCAAGTACTTGGTAATGCCCAGTGCCAGCTGACAGATGGCCTTGTCACTGCTGTCCTTCCCACTGCCAGCTTCTATGGTTTGATAGTGAATGTGACCAATGTCACGTTATTTGTTTTACAGCAATTTGGATCATGAAAGTTATTACACCTGAATGTGCCTCAGGTTTGGTTTTAGTTCATGATCATTTTTATCTATGAAATTATGAGCAACATGAGAAACATTCTCTCAGCCCCCTCATGAGAGGCACAAACAAGGTCTGAAGGTTTGCATTCACTGTCCTGTCCCCTCACAAACTGGGGAGTTTCCCACCAGCTGCCTTGGGGCTTCAGGAGCCTCCATGACATTTGAATTAGGCTCTGCAATAACAGTATTGACTCAAGTGTCTTCCTGGTCAAAGCAACAAGGCTCTCCTGTTCTCTAAATAATTTATCATCATGTTGTTATTATCTTACATTTTAGACCCTTCTGATGTAAAGTGGATTTGTTTTTCACTTGCACATGAGACACACCAGGCCTTTTCTTTATCTGTCAGATCCTTTTTCCTCTGCGCCATGTTCACCTTCCTGTGGAGGTAGCTGGGATCATGCTGCCATCTCATGGCAGGCCACAGTTTAATTAGAAATGACAAACAGCACAGGACAAATTAGTTTGGTTATGTAAGATGATAAGTAAAACCAGTAACAATTCATCCTGTGTTTTAAAGCTAAGAACATTCCCTGCTTTCCATGTAAGAGTTAATGAGGCTATAAGGTGAAGAACTGTGGCTGAACCTACTGTATATCCTTCTATATGTACATTTTTTTGTGCTTTTCAAAAAATAAAGGACCTTGACTACCCAGTATTAATATTAAAGACATCTGGAATACTGCAGCAAATCCCACTGAACATTGCTATCAGTACAGCTTACTCCCCAGGAAAATATCTTTCTCTGCTTCCAGCACCAGATATAAGTATACATGGTAGAGGAAACCATAATTAAATATATTAGGGTGACTGGACATTTTTTTCTTTCTCTTCTGAGGGTAGATAACCCTGTGTCTTTCAATTCTTATTTAAGAATTCTCAGTCTGTAAGTCTGTTCAACCATCTGACATTTTAGTGGTCAGCTGGGATTTCATCCTGAACCCAGCTCTATGATATCTACCTGCCATCATGATAGATTACTCTTAAAAATCACGATCCCTCTGAGTCTTCAGTCATCATCAAGGGTATTTTGGTACAGGACCTGAGGGGGGGAAAAGCTGTTTTTATAGTTTGTGTTTTGTTTTTGAGATGTTTATTTCGAGATGGTGATTTGGCCAGGTGTTCCTAATGGCACTGCTCAGCAAATCTGGAATTTGGGGCATCAGAGTCCTTTCAGCAGCAGCCACAGGTGGTATGGATGGGTTGGTAGCAGCCCTAGAAAATGTCTATCCAGCTCCCTTCTGCTTTGGGGATGTGGTGCGAGCCATAGGGGATCTCCTTCTGCTTTTTCAATCTTACCTTTGTGGGACTTTGAGCTCCCAAAATCTTGACCACTTATTGGGGTCCCAGATGGCAAGTGACAGGAAGAAAGGAAAGGGCCTCAAGTTGTGCCATGGCAGGTTTAGACTGGATGTTAGAAAAACACTTTTACAGGAAAGGTTTGTAAAGCATTGTAACAGGCTGCACAGGGAAGTGGGGGAGTTCACCAGCCCTGGAAATGTTCAAAAACCATCTGGATATGGCACTTGAGGACATGGTTTGGTGGGGAATGTGGTCATGGTGCTGGGTTGATGGTTGGACTTGATCTTAAAGGACTCTTCCAACCTCTGGGATTGTATAATCTGTAGTGTGCATCTACTGATCCGAGAAAGGGGAAATAATACCTTGTGTTTCACGGTAGTAATTTTTATGTATTTGTTAGGTACAGTGCACATTCTTCTTAAAGAGTTAATCGATGGAGTTTGAAATATTAAAATGACAAATTAGCAACTAAAAAACCTTCTTAACCTTCTTGCAGTTTAAAGACTGAATGTATTGGCCAGCTGTGTTTCTGATGTGGAAATAAACCTTGGTGTACTCTTTCAGTCAAATATTTTACCCTTCTTCAGAATAAAAATTTAGCCTCGGATATGTTTGCAGACAAGAGCATATTATCTGAAGAGGGGGTTCACTTTGTTAACTCCACCTTATAAAATGGCCTTACTATGGCCATGGCCATTCAGTGAATAAATGTGAACTTCTAGTCTCCCAATTCACACAGCTGTGCAGTTTTTTGTGTGCTGTTTTAGTGTAATGAGCAGGAGAAAAGTTAATTTCACATAATTCTTTTCTTCTCATATCTTCATGCTTTGAAAATTTCTTTGGGCTGATTCAGGTCCTTTACACGCAGCAAACAGACCTGGGTGTCATTCACTCCCCGAGGAGCTTTCTGAGCTGGATGCCTCTCTGGAGATCAATGCTTGGCAGGCTGACATCACATTACTGAGTCAAATCCATGAAATAATTTTTAAACCCCTTCTAAGTCTAAAAGGCACAGTTTTTTCTTTTACCTAAACACCAACTCTGTCAAAATCCAAGACTCTACCACCTGTTCATAAATGACGGGTGGGAATTGATTTTTATTTTCCATATTTAACATCCCACCATCCAGTCAACTGGACTACAACCACTGGCATTACAAAAGCAAAACACAATCCAAATGCAGACTAAGCATTTGCTGCTCTTGATTTCTTCCAAAACACTCACAGTAAAAATACCAGCCCCTTTTCTGCCTCCCTCAAAATGAAAAACAAAAGTTACACCTCTGAAAGCTTGCAGATGAACTTGTATGTGTTTGGTATCTGTAGTAGCTCTCATTACTGCTTTATTTGCTTTGCTTTTGTCAGAAATTTGTGTCTTTTTAGTTGTCTAGTAACTCTTCTGTTTCCACAAAAACTCAGAGAAAACAACAATGTTATTAAAAATAAGAGTGAAATTTTTGGTGATCAAAGTGAGTGAGCAGTTGCAAACCACAACAATAAGCAAAACAATGAATCCTGGTTTTGGATGTTCTTGGCTTAGAAGCCTGGTGACATTAATGCTCTGGAGTGGCTACCTAGAACAGAGGCTAGATAGAGTTAAGAGAATAAAGTAGGTATTTATTAAAGGCCTTCAATTAGTACACCTTGGGCAGTGCAGGAGCCTTGCAGAGGCCACACTCAAGATGGACCAGGGTCACGAGTTCTTCAGACAATTATAAGTTTGGTTTATCTGCACATCAGGGGTGAATCCTCCAATTACTGCTTCAGGTAAAGAAGTCATATTCCCCCAGTTTGCTCTGCTCCCCACCCCCCATGCCCATTCACTTTTGTTTTTACTTTTTGGGGGCTGAGGCAGAGGGTGTCCTTGGATCTCAGGCCTGGAAGGATTGTTTTGTCTGACCAAAATGTGAAGAGAGCTTCCTAACACTCTAAATGGAGTTCAGAGTTATACACTAATGCAGTACAGGATCTGAAAAATATAACAGCTAAAAACTTAGAGCATCAACATGATATCTGTCAATCTAGGATTGACCAATACAGTCTTTCTCCTTACATTTTTGTTGTCCTTTTGTTCAACATGATATTCTTCCTTCCCTCCATGTTCCTATTTTTACTCCCAGTCTGGCACAGGCGGCTATATAGCTCAAAAGTGATAAATGAGCTTTGTGCAGCACATCATAAATGGCATTTTCTGATTGCACATGCATGATTTTTATCGTCTTTCAATGACTGCTTAGAGGTCACAATGACATAATTTCATGCAGAGTGGACTTGGTGCGAACAGTGATTGTTCTAAATAGCTTTTCCTTACCACAAGCCTCTTTTTATCAATTTTAGGGGATCACACTCTCACAGTCATTCAAATAGACTGTTTCTGCAACTTCACTTGCTCTTTTTATACTTCCTACAACAAAAATTGTAAGAGGGTCTTCATTCTAGCTGAGGAGAGGAGAACGGATTGTGGATGGTTGTTCCCCCGGGATGCTGCCTTATGAATAAAAGATTGAGGTGCATTTCCATATGATACTTTGTCTTTTTGTTAGATTCTTAAAAAGAAAATCCATTCAAACTCTGATAGACCGAATGAGAATGAAGATGTTGGCATTTCCCAGTCCAGCTGGAGGGCTGAGGAGCAGCAGTTGTTAATGGCTTTGCTGTCAGGGTTGCTGGCTCTGCTGTATCTTCACCCTGGCCTGGTGCTGCAATTGTGGCTTAGACATGGGAGATCAGAGATTGCAGCAGATTCATGGCCTTTATTGCTGCACGATTATCCACAGTGATTCAGCAGGTACTGGGAAGACCTGTACATCAATCCTTTTAATAGATGCCAGCTCTTTCTCCAAATCTCTGCTTGGCCTAACCGAAAAAATAAAAAAGAGAATAAATTAGTACGAGGAAGCCTTTTTTTCTGCTGAGCCATTTTGGAACTAGATTGCCCTGCACGTGGATCACAGTGTTGTTAGGATAACTCCAAGATTTCTTTCAATGACTGACATCAGTGGAATATTCCAGATAGTAGGAATGGTGCCATGGCAGTGGGACAGCGCACACTGGCACTGCTCTTCACTCCAGTCCCTTCATAATTATGTTGTTACACCCTCATGTTGTTGACCCAAACATAAACTGCCTCAGAACCCTTTACTCATCCAATGTATAAACTTTTTAATCTGTTTTTATTAAATGGGATTTCAAGAATTTAGTGAGGTAGAGGCTCTCAGGGCCTCTGGGATCTGGAAGCTAAAGCTCCATGGAAAAGTGTTACAACAAATTTTTAAAAAGGAAGACAGATGTAACTTCCTTGTGCAACACTTCTATAAGGAACATAATCCATCCTATTAGAACACAAAGCTTTTTTCCCTGAAGTCTTTTATTAATTCAGAACATACATATATTCTTTCATGCCTTCCCTTGGGTTGCATTTTTTCTTGCTGTCCCCTTTTCCTCATCTCGCACTCCTTGTGATAAATACCTTTTTTTATTCATTCTGTTTGTGGATCCTGGCCTTCACAAAAGGCAAAGATACCCATTTGACATCGTAAAGAGGATGTCTGTGTTTAAGCATTGAGGGTTTCGTTTAGCAAATACTGAGAGTGCTTGCGGACTCCAGCAATTCCACACTGGAATATAGGTGTTCACTTCTGCAAATTTGGTCTCATTTTCTGTGTTTCTATCTGATTATAAACTGATAGTGAATGCAGGACTTTGCTGGATAAATATATTAATCATTTAACCATTGCACAAGTCTCCAAAACTTGAAAATACCAAATAAAACATACAGATGAAAACTTGCATCCTTCTGGGCATTTTGTTTCCATGGGTCAGAAATAAGTCCTATGAAAATAAATGCCACCATTTATTTTTAAGTGAATGGATGTGGGCTGTGGATACCATGATCACAGTCAGTCTTTCTATAATTAGCAATGTTACTTTCTTCCAACAAAGAAATGAGACAACTTTTTGTATTAGGGAAATCCAGCATTTGTTTTCTGGGAATGCTGTTGGTGTCAAGTAGGTAGAATTTATCTGGCTGTGAACACAGGGCTGCTGTGCCCTTGGAGTGGAAGTTGATTAAAACTCAGTCGTGTAATTTGTTGACAGGAATCATAATCACCCAGCCCTGGCCTTCAGTAACACAGCTGCAATTCCTTTGTAAGAATTTTTTTAATTAATATTTCACTTTTAGCTGCTTTTGTCCTCTGCAATAGAATCTAGCATAGGCTGGGCTTTGAGAATATCAATGGAATTTGATGAGATACCAGTGTGTACTCTCCAGCCCTCAGAGCAAGAGATTTTTTCTTGCAATAGAGTAATTTCCACTGTTACATTCTTGGCCATAAAAAGGCCAAGACTCTGATAAATGTAAATACCATAATAGATATCAGCAGATGTCTGGGAGTTAGAAGGCACAGAGAACTGGGATATTACCACTCAATCTTCAGCTTTATTCCTGCTGAAACGTTCTTTGTCTGCACTGAGCATTTACTGTGGCAATCTCTGAGCTGAGCTCTGCCAGAACCCTTTGTTCTCCTCTGCTGTGGCAGACGGAGCAGTGGGAAGGAGCCCTCCTGAAGAAGTGTCCCGAGAAGGACAGCTCGGAGGCACAGGCACGTCCTGCTCAGCCCAGCCATGATCCCTTCATTGTGGGCAGGGCGCTCTGTGAAGGGCGCCAGGGACAAGCCCTGCAGGGAGGCCGGGGAAGCAGGGGTTAATAGAGGGGTAGTGATGGGCGGGGTCAAGATACAGGAACCAATAGGAAGAGGGTATGGGGGTGGAGCAGAGGGGATAGGCCAATGGGATGCAAGGGATTAGCGTAAAACAAGGAAAGATGCTGCGGGTGATTTACTCGCTATAACCACATCGGTCATGGCGCAAGCATCGGCCCTGCAGGGGAGTCCAACAAGCTCTCAGGCTTGTTCTCCAGCCCCCACACTCCTCCTTCTCAGTGCTCACCTTCTCCTCCCAGACCTGTGCATTTCTTCAGCAGAGTCATTAGTTATGTCAGTAATAACACATCTGAGGCATTTTTTCCTCAGCCTCATAGCTGACTCTCAGGTGATGCTCCCAATCTGCATATGGGTTTTGCTCAATCAAATGAAAGCACTTTATTTATTTCTGAAATGACAGGTAGTAACTGTAAATGTGTCAAAACACCTTTTTTCTTTTTTTCCCACTATTAATGATACCTGGTTTGATGAAATACTTGTTTTGTGTATTTCTAACTTTTTAAATGCATTAGCAATTGAGGTTTTTACATCAGATTCCCTCCCTGTCATACACTTCAATAATTCCCTACATCACATTCTTTCCAGCTTTATTCTAAATTGCTGTATCATTTACTCAGATAAGTTCAGTTGTCACAGAAGCTCTGTAAAGTATCTGGTCTTTTCTCACCCTTCGGCAGCACAGTTTTGATTTTTAAATAACAGCTTCTTTTTTCTCCTCTATTCTCTGTCTCCTCTTCTGATAGATCAGCTTGAACAAGTTGTCATGAAGTGAACAGGTATTTATTCCTACTGAGATGTGGAGATGTAGAGCAGGCTCCAGTCTGAGACTATCTAGTAGTGGCTTCTGGGGTCAAGTAGTGAGGGGGAAAAAGGATTTGCAATCACATAGAATTTACAAAATTAATTTTCCCTGGTCCATTCCTTTATCTGTCTAACCTGTTCTCTACAGTTATTAAAATAATGATATTTTTATCTATTGACAGAAAAGGAATCTTGTAAATATTTGAGCAAATAGGATTACATGAAGATTTAAATAGCCATCTTTCTGGGCTTTCTGATTTTCAGTCTTCATGTTTCAAAAGGTTTTCCATCTGTTAAGCTCTGCTACAGAAAAGCACTTAAGCACATACTTAAATCCATCAGTACAAGGTAGACCTATAAATCTGGATTTTACTAGATGCATATTTCTATATCAAGGCATTAAGCTCTTTGCTCAAAATGCAGAAAATTCCATTTTTTAATCACAGTGCCTGTTCAAGTCTAATACAAAATAGGCTTGATGTAAGTGCCTTCCCACTGCTCCAACCCAAATAAAAACAAACACATTAAATAGTATTTTCAGATTCATTTTACCACGTTTCATGGATAAAAATATTAGAAAAGAAAGGGAGGAGAAATAGAAGCCCTTTATTCCAGAATCATATAATGGTTTTGGTTGGAAGAGACCTTAAGACCTTTTTGTTCCAACTTCTGCCATGGGCTGGGATGCTTTCCACTAGACCAGAGTGCTCAGTGACCTCTCCAACCCTAAAAAGGGCTTTTAGTTTTTTCTCTTTTTAAATAATGAGTAATTAGCCCAAGAAATTCCTGTGAGCCATGTGTTCCTGTGAACAGATTACTGATATTTTAAAGTAATTTCTGAAATTATATAATAACTTTATTCCAAAATTTACTCACAAAACTCTGGTATCTACTAAATACTTCCCTGTAAAACACATTTTACTGTGGAACCTTATAAATATTAGAACAAAAGGCTTTGCAGAACAAACAGATCTGAAAGCACAGAAATGCACAACGATTCCTTTCTTGTATCACTCATTCAATACATTATTAACTTGAGCAGAGAGAGCAGCACCATGTCTGTGCACAAGGAGCAAAAGTCAAAATATTCCCAGAGCAGCACAGAGGAATGTATTTTCCAGGTATTGGTATTGCCTCTATTTGCAATGTTCCTAAATGGAGAAAGCCTAATGCATCTATATTCAAATCTGGAATTACACCCAACAATACACCCTATTTGGTTTTCCTGTGAGGTTGCTGAAAGCTCATGTTATGGCTTAGCAGCTTTATTGGGTGTTTGCAATGTGAGCCTAAGAGGAGTAAGCCCCACTGGCCTGGAATGGCAGGGTAGCAAGATACTTTTTTTTCATTATGAAAAGGAGAAATTGTTTCTAATAATCCACTGTATGCTCAACTCATTTTATTTTTTTTTTAATTGAGCATGGAGCTCAAAAAAACCAACTGTGTAGCAATTAAATGACACAATTCACTCCTCCAGGTACTTTTATAGGATCAATTAGCACCTAAACAACATTTTTATTCTTGTTGCATCCCTAAACTCAGCCTTTATTGAGCCAATTATGTCTCTACATTTCAGGCTTTTGGAAGCTCTTGGCACAGCAGTGTTCCCAGGGAGGTCAGCAATGGTAAGAAGCTGTTCTTAAGGACTTTTCCCAGTATTTGCATTTTGCTGGTCCTTGTGCATGGTATTTATGCTGACTGGGCCTGTCAGCATCCATAGATCTTAAATCACCTGTGTCCTTATTTTGTCTGTTCTTCATTGGCATTCCTGGAGACCTGTGTAACTAAAAGCACAGGTATTTGCTTTAGCACTAAATAAGAGTAGGATTCATTTAAATCAGGTAATGTTGTTCTTATTTTGCCTCAGCAGAACCACAATGCAAAACACAAGTCCAGGATCAGCTGAGGCAAGACTCTACTGCTCTAAAGGAAGCTCCTTTTTGCAATGTGCAGGTGGTATTAATGTGTTAATGTGTGAATAAAACCAAGAAAAGCTGGGCTATGAATGACACTCGGATTTTAAAATTCTGACAGAGTAACACATGTTACCTCTATGTTCTTGATCTCTGAAAGCATCCACTGTATGAATTAGGCTGGAGGGTAAGGCTTGGTGCTACCTTCTGACCTATGTTTCTCTAAAATATAGTGTTGGTTCTGTTTCTTGGAAACTCTAGTGTATCACTAAGAGATTTAGAAGTTCCATAAGAGATTACAAAAAATACCAATTTTAGTGGTGACTTAAAGGATCTGCAGGCATGGATGAGATGGATATTTGGTAAGGCAGTCACTGAGTGGCTGGGGAACTTCAAGGATGTTCTGTAGAGCAATGGTCTGAGTGAAGAAATTATTTAGGGTGAGGAAGTTCAGAACCTGGGATGATCCATGTCCTTGCTGTATATGCTAATAATAAATTCCACTTGAAGTGATCATCAATAATTATGCTAAATGTGAATTTTTCCACTCTTTAGTTGTGTCACACTTCTTTGCCAGATGCCATGTTTAATTACAGACGAGTTAATTATTCCCCAGTCATGACTTACTGTGGCTACTGGTCACTATTTCCACTTGATTGCTGTCACATCTCAGGATGAAAATGAAAAATTATGCTTCAAATTGGATGGAAAAGAGAAATTCAGTTTAAAATCCAAATCTGGAAGAGCAGCATTCCTTGGTAAACTCCAGAATGGAAAGGCTGGAGAAAAATTTCACTATTTGTGCAACTCCCACCTCCCACCATTCTGGTGTGCAGCTGAAACTGCACTAATTATCAAACCCATGAATCCATATTTGTCCACTCCCCGACCTGTTTATCTGGTATCAAACTACTGCATTTTGTCATAAATTATGAATTCCCTGAAACAGAGTCTACGTTTGAGTCAATCCTTACAATGCAGCATCACTGCACTCAAGTGCAGAGACAGTTAGCCAGGATCTGTTCTTGGGCCTCTTTTGCCATAACCAGAGTCCCAGTTTTAGACTTCCCTACCTTTGGGAGCAGATAAAAATGCTTTTGGAAAGCTGTGTGTAGTGGTTCATGCTAAAATTCTGGTTATGCTCCATTTAATATGCCAATTCCTTCAGCTTTTTTACATATTTATGTCAGCCTTCAGATTCTGGGTTATTCTGGTCTTTCCCTTTTTGTGTCCTGCAGACTTGAGCTGTTTCTTTTGATTTTCCTTTGTGAGGGATCATCGTCAGAATTTGGAAAATTCTGGGCAGACATTTGTTGTGTCATCAGAATTTTGCAAGCACAAGAGATTTGTCCAGTGAAACTGTTTGAATACCAGCCTGTTTGACTTACTCTCTCCTCACTAGTTTCTTGAGAATTATCTTGAAAAGTTACTAATAAGAATGTCAGCTCCAGCCATCACTGATGGTAACAAGGACAAAAATGTCAAAAAAAAAAGCGAAGACTCACTTCACCTTGAAATTCATAAGGACATTTATGCACATGTTCTCTCTTCCAAAACAGACTATGAATTTCATCTCCCAAATTTGCTGTCACTGCACACATGCATTCATGGAGAAGATGTTCATATGATGCTAAGAACAACTTGGGCACATTTCATATCAAGAAGAGAAGTTGGATCTCATTAACCACTCCAACAATGAAGCCAATTAGAGAAGTGCATCTTGTTAGGTATCTGCTAGGATTCTAGTCAATGGCTCATTACTTGTAGGCAAGCAGTGTGACAGCATTTATGGTGCCATGTGAAATAGTGAAATGGAAAAGCATATGGGAGAGCAAACTGTGCTGTCATTAATTTTCATTTTGTTTGCTTTTCATGCTATTGGTCCAATAAGTCCCTTCTAATATGAAACTGTATTTAATCTGTCCTATATCACTATTTGTGCCCAACAGACGACATGAATACTCTCTTCACTATGTTTGGCTAAGGATGTAGGATGTCAGGTTTCAAGAGCTTTGTCTGATTGCCTAACAATGATCACTCCCTCAATTCATTCCTTGTTCCTTCAGTTTTTTCATATTTATTAAATAGAGAGAGGGGCATCTGTGAATAAAGACCCCTCAAGACCTTTGAATACCGGGTATTAAGAGGTGGAGCTTGGGGATTTGAGCTGTGATTATCCCAAGGAGCTCTGTGATTAGGATGCAGTGCTCACTGCTATTCCTGTAAAATAACTCAGTGCTCTAAGAGGAATATGATGCTCTAAAATGAATGGCTGCTTACAAGAGTAATCCTATGCCAGGATAATGTTTTATACACAAGAACATTTTTGTACAACACCTCTATAGTAAATGAACCTATTCTGATAACATTGAACAAGCACCACAATTTTCCAGGTGGGCAACTTTGATCAGACATTGGTCTTTCTCTTTGGGAACAGAAAGTTCTGCTAAACAGCACATTGTGCTAAATTATTTAGCACATTGAATTTAAAATAAGATAATTCTTCTTTATAAATACTTGTTTTTCCTCTGTAAATCCAAAAAGGTGATTTTTTAAAAAAAAAATTCTCCTGTGGAGCAGGGTTATAGATACCTAAATACCTAAGTACTTTGTCAAAATGCCGTCTTCTCCAGCACTGTAAAATTCACAACATTGCAAGTTTTTGAGATTCATCTTGGGTGTAAACATATATGATTAGTGTCAGTTTTTTCACCTTTTTTTATTGAATTTGAGCAATTGGGGTTTTTTTTTCAGTTTTAGAGCAAAACCTGCACAGAGGTGTGATAGTTTGATCTGAAAGCCATGAGATCTGTGGGTTCTAGTGCTGTTTTCCCTGACTCTGCCCATGGTGAAAATGCTGTGCTGCTGAATATGAGTCTTACATCTGGAACTGACAATTTCCATCCTTTGGGATAAGCCAATTGTGTTTTGAGATGCAGGTACAGCTACTCCAGTGTGTCCATAAACACAACAAAACTCATGCAGAGACTTAAATTCAAGATCAGTCACTTGATTTTGGCTCAAACCTGTCTGGAGAGCCATGGTGTTTAAAAATAATGTGGAATATTTGCAGTCAAGGGATGCTAAAATGAAGAGGGTGGATGATCAGGGAAATCAAAGGATGAAGCATAAAAATGTGTATTTTTAAGTTAATGTTTGAAAATATCTTGCCGTTTTCTTCAGCAGTCATAATCATGTTATTTGATAAAACTATTTTCAATGGCAAATTCTAGGGACTAGGGATGAGCAGGATCATGGCCACAGAGGAGCAGCAGTGACAGCTGAACATGTGGTAGGTGGATCTGCCAGAGGTGAGCATCACCTGCAAGAACCTGCCTAATACGTGCACTCTCATTTTAATTACAGATACTGTCAAGCTCAGATTTATCATCTTAGTTTCCTTAGTTTTGCTGCTCTTTCCTTGTGTATTATGAGTATAATTTTCATGGTTCAATCTGTAAGATTTTTCCTTTCTGAATTTGACATTTTTCTTTATAATAAATAGCTTGTGCTATGATGGAAGTACCCAGGAAGACTGCACTACACTCTCTGGCAATTTGTTTTAAAGATATGTAAATTGTGTCCTTCTTCCCAGGCAGCGCTGATGCTACTCTATATAGCACATCTCAGGGCTTTTAAATCCTTAGGGAAATTATCTTTTAAATTACTTAAGGGGAGAAAAATAAAAAGGCAGCAGGGCTTGACACCAAGGATTAACTGCTCCTACATAAGTTAATTTGGTTTTAAGATGTGATACCTTCTGGATATTGATTTGGATATTTTAGTTGTATAACTCCTAAACTGTAGGCAAACTTGGCACATTATGAAGATACCTCACTGGATTTAAAAATTTTAGAAGCATTTATGGAATACTTGCTGAAGTCATAAAGGCTCTGATATTCTGTATTTCTAAAAAAATTCAAAACCAGAGTAGTACAAGAGAAATGGGAAATAAATCAATTTCTAGAAACATCAGCATCATCTGTGAAAGCAAACAAACCAGTCCCACAGTTGGGGGACATCATCTGTGACTTTGTCTCTCTCTCTGTACATGTCACACTCAGTTTCCTACCACTGATTCCAAAGAGACATGGGGATATTTGGCACGTAGGAAGTTGAAATCTGTGGGATTTTCAGCTGCAGGGACGAAAAATAAAAGGCTTTAATCTCTTGCAGAAACATTGTTAGTAACCCTTGATACATTTTTTTCATTAAAGACTTTTTTTTTTAACTTGCTGTTCTATGGAAAGAGTGTGCATTTTCGACAGATAAATAGGGATTGGGAATGACCAGTACATTGGCAAAGTTTAATGGCACAAAGTTAACACTAACGGGGTCCACACAGTGAGAGATGCTGCAAATAAGGGGAGATTTATAGAACAGGTTGTAAGACAAATAGTAATGTTTTTCACCCTCAACAGAACCCAGTAATCTGAGGTTTTCTATAGATATTACTCTATGTGGTTACTCACACTTCCTCTTGCCTCATCCCTTTGCCACTTATGTTACAGTTCAATTCTGAACAGTTGCAGATGATTTTATTTATAAGAAATCCTTTGACCACTTTTCCTTTGTCCTCCAAGAAGGTAGAGCTAATGGTGTGCTTGTGTAGAGGTTTCACATTGCAGACTACTCTTCTGCTTTTCCTTTAATTTTCATGTGCATAAATTACTACTGATCTACTTTCCTTTGCAGCTCCTTGCCCTGGAATGATATGATATAGTCTCCCTAGTGAGAATTTTTTTGTTGCTTAGTTTTGAAACACCTGTCACTTTCACAGGAATTATTTCAATGTGTCTCAGTTGTAGGGTTTTTTCCCTACTTCTCTATGAAATGAATGCAGCTTTCTGTATATTTTTGTAATGAGAGTAATTACTTTTCTGTCTCAGTGTCACAACAGTTCTTCTGCTGAAATGATTATGTCATTAGAATTCCCTTCCAGTAAGTCATAAGTCTTGGCATGTATTCTGGGTGATGTACAGTGATGTACAGATCGTGAATTCATAGGACAGTAATAATAAATTTCTTCCTTCTCATTCTCTCCTTTAACTCCACAGTATTATGTGAATAATCATCAAAGATTCAGGGTATTTTCTAGTTGCAGTGACTTTATTTCTGTCCCTTTAAAATATTGTAAGAGGGTGGTATAAGTGGATCACATTCAATTTTCTGGATTTTTGTCAGTTGACATGTTTCCAAAAGGAAATTTAAAACAATGCTCAAATCCATAATATAGAAAATCATTACTTGTTCTCAGCAATTACAAAAACTGACAAGTTTTTACTGCTTGTCTTTTGAAGTCCAGTTGTCTATGTAGTCAAACATGTGACAAAGAAATGTAAAAGTTTGTAAAATATAAAATAAGCTTTTTAAGTGGCTGTCATCTCTCCAGCACAGTGCCTACCTGGCACTGTAGGACTTTTAAGTACTACCCTCAATTGTACTGAGAAAATGAAACCTTTTTGCAGAAGTGGATTTAGTGGAGAGAAGGGTAACCGTGAGGCACTTACACACTTCAGCTCTGACCTCTGCTCAGATTGGCAGATTTTGGAGCCTTTGGAGTGATGATTTGGGCTCTTTTCTCCTGTGAAGGAGATGGGAAGATAAAATAATAGGTGATATCAGCCAGGTTAGTCTATTCACAGTTCAACAATACACATTAAGCTGATGAACATGGGGCATTTTTCTCTGAAGAATCAAATCTATTATTAGTCCAATATTTTAATTAAATAAAATTGGATTCCCTTGTGAATTAATGATTAGGGCTGCATCAAACGACATTGACCCGAGGCTAGAAATGACATCTTTCACCTTCATTTTATGCTTACATTTCTTCCAGCCATATTTCATTATTCTCACCAGAAAAATTACTTAAGAAAGAACTAATGTACAGAAAATCTTTTTCTTCAATATTTATTTATCTCCTTATTTTATTTCTTCTCCTTTAAGGTCTTATTTGCAAAGTTGTTGATGTAACTGCTGACACATCTAAATGTCAGGTGATTTTTCTGGATTCCCACACATGCAGGACCTTGGTGATCCTTCCCACATACCCAGAAGAGGAACACATCCATCAACATTTCATCTTCTGTTATCTGTGCTCTCAAATATTTTGAAACAGGCATTTTCTTTTTAATAATTCTATTGTTGTATTCTATTATCTTCTTGCGAAAATGATGAACTTCTATTTTAATTCATATTATTCCCACTTAGGCTGGTTTAAGTAGGTGCCCAGCACTCTACTTCCAAAGGTCCCTTTGTAGCCTCACTAAAGAAATATTAGAGTGTTCCCTGAAATAGCTCAATGATTTGGATTCTTTCTTCTTTTCTTCCCTGCAGTCCTATTCATGCACTTTCAAGTTTGCAGTTTCTTGCACTCTCTTCAATAATTAGACCTTCATCTCCCAAACCTTCCTCTTTTCATTTAATAAGCTCAGACCAATGTAATGCTGCCATGGAATTCAGCTGGTTTCCATATTTGTGTCTATTCCCATTTTTGTGTATTCTATATGAACTTCCTTTCAAGGTAGCTGGTGTGATAGAGCTTTTCTCAGTGCTTTACAGTTGCCATTTTTCCCCCTCAAATGAGAGGGCCTTGACATTTTTATTCACTTTGAGAAGGAAAATTACATTGTTCAGAACACCAAACTCCATGCTAGAAAACCCAATAGCCTGATTTGGACCATTCTTCTTAAAAATTTTCAAATCAACCTTCATGTTGGCAACTTTGTCCTCTAATAATTTAATGATGTCATTTTTGATTGCCGGTTTGAGAAGGATCTGTCATCAGATCTATAGAAAAGACAAAACCTCCAGACTGCCTTCATCCTGTTGTATCTTAGAAAGAGAAATGCTTTTCCTCTCACAACTGGCTTGAATGCCCATGGTACCTGGGAAACCTCAGGTACTTTTGCAGGCTTGTGTGATTACACACTGAAACGTCCCCTTGACCTAGGCAAATCTCCTGCATTGTCAGTAGCATTCTGAGAAAAACAAAATTAATTCTGAAGGACTTCTTTAGGTCTTGGTTGACTGGTGGATACAAGAGGTTATAATTGCTGAGATGTACTCCTGCTTTTAGTAGTTATTAATTTACATATTTTTAATAGTTATACATTGGTTTTGCCCATCAGCATCAGTAAAAAATGATATAAAACCAATAACCCAACAGCTATATATAATTACCTGTGTTCCAGTTCTTAATATTTCTTAAAGAATTGTTCTATGATTTCTGCTTCCCAGGGAGAGGGACAATTCAAGGGAAGTGTATGCAAATTCTCTGATATTAAATTTGAGGACCCAATTATTATTTATTGGGATCACTGAACTACCCCAGTAGGGAACTGTGGCAAGGAGGAGCTGGATACGGTAACTCCCACCCTCTGAGAAGGTGGAACACTTTCCAGTGTCTTCTGATGAAGAATCCACCTAGAATCCACCCTGCCTTGCATAGGAGAATACAAAATACAGATGCAATAGAAAAGCAATGTGTACAGTGACACCATTGATAACACTGCCTGTCAAATTTAAATATACTGAGAATGCCTTTAAATTAATAGCTCTTGGAACTGGACCTTGTAAAACTCACTCATACGTGACAATTTTATTAACATTCCTGTTGCACATAGAGCACTGGAACTATACACATGAAGAACATCCATCATGACAAAAGGAATTTTTGTGTGTTTAATGGGTAAGATTATGGTACTTAAACACTGAAATTATGATAATCATGGTGAATAGGAAGCTGTGAATCCATTGCTGCCTTGCTTTCATGGAAAAGCAAAAATGCTTTTCCATGAAAGCCATCAGCAGCAGAGAGAGAGGGGCAGGGAAAGGGGAAGGGGATGCACTGGCATTGCTGAGGTGCATTTCTCAGTAATTCAATTACACTAACACGGAGACATTGCACATTCGCAAGGTACAAATTGAACAGCCAAGGCAGGTAAACAAATACATAACCCAACAAGGAGCAGGACTACTCCTTTAGCAAGGTCAGGAGTCCTTGTAATGAACAGTTATCTTAGGACAAGCTCTTAAACCTCATTTAATTAGGGTATGTATGACCTGGTCTATTTTCTTTGAGAAAACATTTGGCTTCTGCTTCCTGAATAAGATTGTTTGATATCAAAGTATTCTTAATTGTTTAACAATAGTAATTCTGACCCTGAAGGTCTGTTCACTCTTGACTAAAGTTTTATGAAAAGAGTTGCTCAAGTATCAATGGTGTCTTCATCAAATGCCAGGATTTTTTTTCAAAATACATATTATTAAAAAAAGAGGAGATAAATATTTTGGAGACCCACGGTGTTCAGTTTTGAATATCACTTTATTTAATTTGAAAGGCTTTTTGATTTCACTTCACACACCAAAAATTTTGCAAGATTTACTGACTGCAGCTTTTGCTCTGCAGGAGCAGCTGGAAAACTCTTACTCGTAAAGAAACACTTGATAAAAACTCACATACAACCTCAACAGACTAAAATTCCAAAACCTAGTGAATCTTGTTCTCTCTAGGATTGATTTGGGTGGGAAAGAATAATAATTTTCTCTGGATTTGGTTTTTGTTTTGGTGTTTATTTTTTTTGGGGGGGGGGGAGTGTGTGTGTAAAATGCCCTACAGCACAAAAACAGAATTTTAATAATTTTTCCCACTCACACAGTGTCAGATGCCAGTCTCTGCCAGGCCCCTTGGCAACACAGTTCCTGACCAAGTGGTCAGTCAGGGATGCAAGAATAAATACCTGGCTGGGCGGCTCTGCTGGCCACAGCATCTCCAAGGACCTCATTAGCTCTTTGGAAGGAGAAAACTTTCCATCCTGTCTCTGCTCTCTGTTGGCTGATCTAATTTCTCTCTCTCTCTCTCTCTCTCACATTTTACTTCCAAAATGGCTAAATTGGGTAGTGTGGAGATTGTTCCCACCATCACATTATCAACATCTACAGTACATGGATGTCAAAGAGTGAAGCATGATTATCTCTTTGGAAAATCCAAAGAACTTTAACAGGGGCCATCTTCTGAGAGTGTGGGAGATATTTTTCCCTCTTCTCTTTTCCTGTGGCACAGTTTTTGCAAAATAGCCCTAATCTTTATTGCTTTGTGGTATATAGCTCCTGCCATTAATGGCCATCAGGATTGATTAAATGCCTGAGCCTCAATGTGCCTCCCATGAATGGTTATCAGGATTGATTAAATGCCTCAGCTTCAATATTTAATCAAACTCACCAGCTGTTGATTGCTGTACACTATGAAATCATCAGATTATTCCTTAAGTGCGATGCAAGAAGGATTTTCCTACTGCCCCCAGAATGTCACTGCCTCCAGGGAGATTGTGGGAAGTTTTTCATTATGTTTGTGTTCTTTACATATAGATAACAACAATGGAACCAGCTGAAAGGAAATACTACACTCAGCATTTATATTCACTAATAAAAATAAGGACAAAGAATATCACACAAAACAATTTAGATGAGGTAATATAAGTTGTTTCCATTAAAAATAATTTTTAAAAAGTTATTTGTAAATGTACTCTGTATATTTGGGTTTGGTTTTTAATCCACATGTCAATACCAGGAAATATGACTGCATTGATTTTTACAGGATTTACTCTGTGTAGTTGATGCTACCACATGAATAAATTACTAGGTATTCATTCTTTATTTAGATTCCACTGTATTACAAATGAATTCTTATCTCATAATTTGCACTTTCTGCAAGCACCTTGTGGTTGACTGTCAAAATATATTCAGCAAATCTTCCAGACTAATTGGTAAATGGGAAAAACTAATTGTAGTTTATAGGAACATAATTAGGCTGGAAGGAGAGCCATGATCCCTGAGTTAGGGGGAAAATAAATGCCTGCGTGGCTCTCCAGCCAAGTTGTCTCTGTGACAACCAGGAGCCTGGGGGACCAGGTGATGCCTAAATGAGTGGGAAACAACAATATCTATTCATATGTCCTGCTTGACTGATGTGCTGAGGCTCCTTCCAAGGTTAATTCAGCATATGGATGTTATTTGTGATGCAATAAAGACTATATAGGTAGTAATTCATATCTGAAAATAATAATGGGATAATGAAAAAATTAAGACAAAGAAAAAAGTCAGTGAACAAAGGAAAAAAAAATCAGTATTAATTGCTTAATTCTAAACTAGCAGATTTCTGGAATAAATCCTAAAATAATGGGAGTACTTGGTGAGATTGGAAGAACGTGTACATAAATTGCAGGAGTGGAATTCAGTATGATCTGTACTTTCAAGCAGAAATTGGAATATCCTAGCAAGACAGAAGCTGTGAAGGACAGAACAGTTCAAATGCCTTGATACTTGTGTAGATCTAAGCTCAGATAATAACTGTACCCCATTTAGGGAATAGGGGTACAGTTATTATATGAAATTTGAAATTTGAAATTTGTCTTTAAAACATTTATTCTAGATATTTCATGTTGATCACCTTCTGGTTGATGAATATATTACCTTACTAATCATGGTGGTACCAGATCAATTAAATTGGATGAACTGTTGAAGTACACCTGTTGTGTTTTGCAGAGTTAACCTCAAGGAGTGACCAGTTCTACAGCTTTACTGAGAACTATTGGGGCTGGGATATGCACCCACCTAAAGAGAGATAAATGGACTTTTTTAAAGTTCTGAAAACCTGAAGGGTTGAGTTTGCCAAAGGATACACAGAATCCCTTATCTCCAGTATGGTTCCCCTCACTCCAGCTGTTTACCTAAGTGCACTTGTTGAAACGTGAAAGTTAAACTTTACTAAGGTGTTTTTCTTGATAAGGTGTTTTGGAGTATTATTAATTTAGGACTCAGTTTCTCCTCTGAACCTACAACTTAGGGGACATTGCAGCATTGTTACAACCTGGTCTGTTTGCATGGGATAGTTGGATCCCTGAAATTCCCAGCCAAGAGTGGTTCCTCACTGTTCTCTTCTCCCAGTTTAATGTGGAATTGCATTTGTCTCCCATTCCTTTCTTCATCAAGCTTTTCTTCTCCTTCCTCCTTCCCTCTTGGAAAATGCTCCCTTAAATGAGGGCAGGAAGGCAGCTGCTCCCTGCTTTTATAGAGCTGCCTTCCCTGTGGGTCTCCTTAAGCACAGTCAGGGGTAGAATTTAAGGGCTGAAAGTGAAAAGAATAATTTATATTTCCAATGCTGGAAAATCCCTGGTCAAACTCCTTCCCTTCTCCTTTCAATCTTACTTTACCAGTCCTGTAGCAAAGGAGATCTGAATGCCTGGGGACAAAGTGACGCCTCAGCAGCTCCAGAGAAAAGGTGTTGTCACATGTAGAATCCCATCCCCACCTGTCCTGTGGGCAGGGGTCAGGATAGAGGGATACAAGTGGACTCTGCTTGGAAATGACACATTTTTCCACTTAAAGTACTTTGTTTAATAATGTTTCTACAGCCTCGTTTAAAATTAGGAACGATGGAGGCATTTCCCAAGCTCTGTAAATAATGTCATTTCTCTGAGGGGTGCATGACATGACTGATATGTGTGTATTTTCTTATAATTGAATCTTGGCTGTATGGAGAAATAAGCAGATAAATAATTTAGGTTTCTTTTGTTTTCCTCCTTTTCTTCTCACTAATGAGAATAGCTGTAAAGAAGGGAAGAGTTCCCTCAGTTAATTGGTAATTTTCTAGCTGACAGTCACACCAAAGTCCCTGGTGTGAAACGCAGGGAGAAAAGAATCCCAAGTGAAAAGTAGAGAAATTACAATACTAGAAATTAACTACATTTTTCTGGAAAACTTGGTAGTAGGATTTAGGGTCTCCAGTTCGTGACTTAAAAAAAAAAAAAAGTTATTATGGAGCATGTTGAGTAAAAAACTAGAAAGAAAAAAGGGTGTCACAAGATTACTTCTGCTGGAGTTTTCCCAGGGAAAGGGAAAGGAAAATAAACCTGAACCTTTTAGACAAGTCCAAAACCAAATCATCAGATCACTCTGCTTTAAGTAATCAGTTTAACCTCCAGGCATCTCTAGTGGGGTAAATATTTTGCTTTTTTGCTCTGTGAGCTGTTATTTTTTTTATTTTTCCCTGAAGTATCATCAGTTTGGAATTCACCCAGCAAGCCAAGAAACATCTTTCTGAGTGAGTGTGGAGGAGTTCCCAGTTCACACTTAAATTATGGCAAATGGTGTTAAAAAAAAAAAAAAAAAAAAAGGATTAGACACAGCAAGTCTCATGAGCACTGTATGGTTGTGGAGATGTTTTTATTCTCACTGGTAAAAATTCCTCTTTTATTCTGAGATCTATTAAGAATTTTTCTCTCACTATTTGCAGCTAACTTCAGTATGTTAATATGACTTTGGATGATGGTGTTTAAAGACAATATAATGTAGCTTGTACTTGTAGGACTGCTGTTTTATTGAGGTATAAAATGCCCTGACCCCCCAGTCTTGAAACTGGGGCCTTAAACTTAATAACCAGGAGCTGAATTTTCTTTCTTTAGCTGAAATGTCACCTCTAGACCCTCACACAATGGCTTGTTGCTATCCTTAAAATTCTAAAATCTAATATTACCCTTACTTTTCCACCATCTTCCCTTTAAATTCACACATGTGGATTGAAGTATTTGAAATTCAGTGCTAATTTCCCCCCCTGGGAAATTATTATTATATTCAGTTACTGTACCTTGATGTCAGCCTGACTTTGGGGGAATCTGCTCCCTCTCCATGCTCTGAATGCCCAACTCAGCTGTTTCCATGAGGATCTGAGGAGGAAATTCCACCTCCCGTGCCTGGCTGCCACTGGGATTTCTCAGGAGATCTATAATACATAACGCAAGTTGCTGCAGTTTTTCCCCCCTCCTTTCAGTCAATAGCTTTAGTCCTTCTGGCCAGCCTTCTGCACCACAAATACCCAAAACCTCTCTGTTTATCAGCACTTTGTAATTGCTAAACAATGAGCTAGTTTTAATTTTGTGGTAGAGGGTCTATGATGAAAATACAGTTTACATTCCTGAATATAAATGACCAGTTATAATGGGATTTTGACCATTGGACAAATGTAGTCACAGAGATTCAGCCTGCTGTGAGCAGCTAATAAGAGTCCAGAAACCATAATAAAGTATTTATTGAGTATTCTTTTAGCAAATCACAACACTTAAAGCAGTTCACACTTGGAAAGGACACTGTGTAATTTCATTAATTTAATGAATAAAATCCAGATTAGGCCTTGGAAAAGATAGCTCAATTTTTTCTGAATAGAAATCAACTATTGTAAACCTCAAGAGAGCAAAATTAAGTATCTTTCAACTAAAGATTAACTGCCAACTTTATGCAGTCACAGACCTGATGGATGTCATGCTTCAGGTATGAGATTTTCAGAACTGTGCTTCTATTCTGCTGCATGGCTGGAAAGGCTTAAGTCCAGCAGAGTTTATTTGAGAAATTTTTTGTTAATGCCAAAGAAAAGGTTCCAGAAAATAAACTGTCTGTATGTTCTACACTCTCTCTGTAGCATTGGAGAACTTGTTCTGGTATTTCTCTGGAAGTCTGCATTGGAGTTCCTTGCTCCTGGATGGAGAGGTGACAGGATAGAAGATGGTTTTAAACTTGTTTCTGTCCTGACTTGGAGCAGAAACTGGTAGTCATTTCAAAAATCACAAAAAACTGGCATTAAATACGACAAAATTGAGTCCAATTTTTGTAAAATTCAAAGTCTGAACATATTTAAGGATAAGATGTTACTTAAGGAAGAATTGTCTGGAAAGTAACATCAAGGTTTCCAGTCTATAAATGTGATACCTGTAGGAAATAACTTTATTCCTGTCTAGAAAGAAGAAAAGAAGGCCCTTAGGCTTTTTTGAGTACATCTTATTCAATAAAATAAATGAGACTATTTAATATCCAACTGCCTTAACTCCAGTCCATTTTCTATGCTGAAATCAATCCCATTTCAGGTGTTGGGACTGCCCCGGTGCATTTTCAAGCACATGTGTCTGCAAAGGCAGGACATGAGTGAGGGAACTGCTCTGCCTGCTCAAATGCTGAAGAGCTGGGCATCTAACTTGACAAAGCTTTAATTTATTTAAAATTTATTTTTAAAAAATTTTCCCTGGTGAATTTTTCTTTTTTTTTCAGAATTTCAGGTTGGACTTGAGTCCAAAGATGCAAGATTTAAGCATGAGATTAAGTATTCCCAGCACAGCTTAAATAATGTAGGCCTGGGAATTCTGTTGAGAATTGAAGCTGAAAGACACTCATTTTAGTCTGAAAGGTTTTTTTGGTTGTTGATATGATTTGGGAGTTGTGGTGTTCTGATTAGGTTTGTATTATGAACTGTGGCAGTGGGGTTTTGAAGTTTATTTGTTTAAGAAATTGTTTAAAATGTTGTAATGGTTTGTTCCTATTCATCCCTAATAGTCTCTCCCTGAAGTTTTTTACCACCTGTTTTCCCAACTTTCCCCATGTCAGTCCTGATATTTCCAGATCCTTCCCTGTCCATCCTCCAAACCCTGCCCCTGCAGCTCATCTGTCATTTTTTGCTACACCCATTTATCTAGAAGCTTCCTTGTCAGTTATGATATTTCCCTTCACTCATTGGTATGCACTCTTCTCCTTCCCTACTGGTTTTATGTTTATGTATATCTCCCCATAAGCCTCCAATCCAGCCCTTGATTTGTTGCTAGGCTGTCTCCTCCCTGGGAACAGCCCATCTTTAAAAGTTGCTGGTTTTCCCTGTTTCACTCCCTTTTGCCTGAGCTGCTGCACCTGTACCGCTCCCTTCACGGGGAGGAATAAAGACAGTTTGGAGACACAAGCAAGGGGTTCCTTCCTTCTTTCCTTTGCCTCAATCCATCAACATGGGTCCACACTTATGGGCCACTCCTGTCGGGATGGGACCTCAGCTTGTGGCCAAACCGCTGCCCTCTGCCTGCACTGGCTGGGGCGGGGAGCGGCCACTCCGGCCGTGCGCCGAGAGGAACCGGAGGACGCCGGCGACCAGCACCACATCACCCCCTCTGTTGAGATAAGGCACGAAATGATGACACAGACACTGCTGCTCTCGAGGGGAACAAAAAAAAGAGGATCTTTATTTTCTGACTCCAACATTTATAGTTTTCCAAAGGTGACAGTGGATTGGAGGGTGACAGTGCCACCTCTCCAATGCCACTGGACAGACCAAGGGTCCATCAATTCTCTCCACCTCCATGAAAGAATTCAAAACATAGGTTATTTACAGAATTGTGTGTGAGAAAGTTTGTTGAAAGAATATAAACATCAGAAGGCTTTACAAAGTTTTACAAAATCAGGGCGACACCCCTCCTCCCATGAGCAATGTGAGGCATCAGTGAACACCAGGGACCTATGCAGTTCCTGAGGTATTATTTAAATGTTGGTAAATATAACAGAGATTTGCCCAACCTGCTGTAAGGTACCTGAATGAACAGCAAATTACCCAGCTTTTACTTCAGCAAAGTCTGGGATCTGCAGACCGAGATTTCCCCTGTGGAGTCTGATTTTGAAGATCTGCTTGGTGTAGAGAAGGAGGTGTTACCTCGTTTTGAGGGGTCCCAAGATGAGGGAAGAGACGACAAAGTTGACTCCATGTATCAGAAGGCTTGATTTAATACTATATGATATATAATATATAAAACTATACTAAAAGAATAAGGAGAAATATTTCACTACTAAGCTATGCTAAGAATAGAAAAAGGAATGTGTGTCCTCCCAGCCCGAGACGGCTGGAGAGGTTTTCTGTGATAGGCTCTTAACTGCAAACAGTCTGACGGGGCCAATCACAGACCTCGCCTGTTGCATTCCACAGCAGCAGATAAGAATTGTTTACAGTTTGTTCCTGAGGCTTCTCAGCTCTCAGGAGAGGAAAAAATACTAAGTAAAGAATTTTTCATAAAACATGTCAGTGACATCTCACACTTTTTATATTAAAAAGCAATTAAAAAGAAAAATGTTTGCAATTTCATCTGCTGGACCAAGCAGAGGAAAAAACAAACATCTGAGAGGCATTTTTTGTTATGTTTTGCCAATCAAAATATCAATCAAATGCTGGTGTGGAACCATCAGGGAAATTCTTCACCTGCAGAACATCAAATTCCCATCACATCACCAAAACAATCTTAAAATAGAAGAAAATGCAAAAACAGTCCAAGGAAAGTTCATTGCTTCAAGTCCAAACAGCTGAGTTTCAGGAAAAAGTCCAAACTGAAGATTTTCTTCTTTGACAGTGTGTAAAGTCCCTTTTGTCCTGAAACAGGCTTGCAAAAATTTCTGAGCTGCCAGCTCTTTCAACTCTTTTTATTTAATTTTTTTTTTTTTTTTTTTTTTTTTTTTTTTTTTGGAGAGAGCAGCAGAGAGAAGAAAGGAAGGGGCCACCGAGACCCCAAACAGGCTGGTCCACCAGCCACCGTTTGCAGGGGGCCCTGCACCCCGTGGAAGGAATAGGGACCCCAGACCTGGCTCACAGAACGGTGGGCCAGGTCCCGGCAGGGGGAACAAAGCCCCCAGCCCAACAAGCGCTGGCTGGGAGGCCCAGGCCCAGGGAACCGAGCCAAACGGCCCAGACCCGGCCCGCGGAGCGGGCTCTGTGTTCTCTCAACCCGGCACACAGCTGCCGATATCCGGGCAGCCCGAGTGACCGAACGCTTCATCCCCGCTGAACCGGTGCAGACCAGCAGCTGGGGAAGAAAAGCTTTCCAAGGGAACAACACCCCAGATCTGGGGGTGCTTTGTCCCCACAGCAGATGAGCGATGCTCACTTTGCACTGTGTCTCCTGCCTCTGCAACGCAAATGCAGAAGGTGTTCCCTCCTTCTGCCCCTCGGCACCACCCCCTGCGGGCTGGGGACTGGAGGCAGACGGCTCAGGAACCCCCTCCCCCATGCCACAAAGGCGCGCAGGGGGAGTCAGGCATTCCAACCCCCTGCGGGAAATCCCGAACCAGACCCGGGTCAGCCCGCGAAAAACACCGAGATTGAAAGCAAGCAGGCGGGCTGAGCCTGCGATCAGCTGTCGAGCCACACCCCCCCCACCGGAGGAGCAAGCCGGAACCCCCGTTCCCTATCCCAGCTCCCCCCGCAGGGACAGCCTCAGGACAGCCCAAGAAGCTCGGGGGGGGTCCAGACTGATCTCAGGGGCCACGGTGGCCACCGCGGGCGGCTCCGATGACGATTCCGCTGGGGACTCTCAAGCCCAGCCCCCTCCCCCGGCACGCCAGCCGGAGGCGAGGCCGCCGCGGGGGTCGGTGGGGGCTGCAAAGGCGAAAGGAGCGCATTCCCCACCGGGCTGGGGACCGCCGCCATGTCTTCTCCGGGTACCGGAAGCTGCAACACAGTTGCAGCCAGTGACGCCGGCGGAGCAGACACGGAAGACGGCGGCCCAGCCGCGGGGGGAGGCACCGCAGGAGAAGCCAAGGAAATGCCGACAAGCTCTGCTGGAGGCGATGGGTCCACCCCCGCCGGAGGCGGACCCGCGGGAGGGGCTGCAGGGGCCGGCCCCTCCTCCGGCGTGTGCAGCGGCTCACGCCGCGGAGCCAATTCACCTCCCCCCTGAGGGCAGAGAGGGGGTTCAAGCGGTTCCGTCGGCGCGTGATCCAAGGTCGCAGAAAAAAACCTTTCTTCTGCTGCGGGCAAAGCGTCGCCCCCCCGCGCCGATTCGGGGAGGCTGGAGACTTCCAGGCAGCGGATTCGGACAGGCTCCCCTTTTACCAGCTCCAGCGAGAAGGGAGACAAGCCCCGTGCATTCGCAATCCACTGATATGCCAATGCCTTCCGTCTCAAGACTGGGAAGAGAGTTCTGAAATGTGGATAAATTCGAGGAAAACCAAGTCCCCGGTAAAAAAGATCTCGGATAATGAATTCCATGCATTCCCTAACATATGAATCAAAGGCATACAGCACATCAGAGAAAAAACCATGGTGTTTTGCCCACCGGAAAAACTCATAGAAATGTGTCGTTAGCATAGGAATGCTGTCGTCCCGACCCCATCTCCTCCAGAGGCCGATAAGTTTCTCCTCTGAGGGAGAGAATGGAACCTCTGCCTCTGTAGGCACTCTGGTCCACAACCGAATCTGCCTCACACGAAGGGCAGCATTTTCAGGAAGGTAACTGTAAGCAGTACCTTGTGACAGTGTCCTCTGGGCGTCAGCAGACTGCATTGTGCTGCGAAGACTCCCGAACCTCTTGTCTCGGAGACTTTTCAAAGGTTCTCTCTGTGGCCAGCCTTGGCTGTGAACTCTGCCCAATATCAGGATCTCTGGTTCTTCAGCTTCTGGCTAGAAGCCACTTCTGTGGCGATGTGCCTTTATTCTTCACTCGGGGTTCACCATATGTTACCTCGTTTTCTGGGGTTCCAGGATGAGGGAAGAGACGACAAAGTTGACTCCATGTATCAGAAGGCTTGATTTATTATTATATGATATATAATATATAAAACTATACTAAAAGAATAAAGAGAAAGATTTCACTACTAAGCTATGCTAAGAATAGAAAAAGGAATGTGTGTCCTCCCAGCCCGAGACGGCGGGAGAGGTTTTCTGTGATAGGCTCTTAATTGCAAACAGTCTGACGGGGCCAATCACAGACCTCGCCTGTTGCATTCCACAGCAGCAGATAAGAATTGTTTACAGTTTGTTCCTGAGGCTTCTCAGCTCTCAGGAGAGGAAAAAATCCTAAGTAAAGGATTTTTCATAAAACATGTCGGTGACAAAGGAGGTGTGGAGGTAACAGGCAGGATTTTGATAAACTGAAATATTGATTGCACTGAGCTAGAGGTGACTGCTGGGGATATTTCTCCTCAGAGACACCTTCGGCTTGCAGGCTGTTGCTGTTAGGCACTCGGAATGGGCCCATGCAAAGCAGAACTCAGTTTACCTCTAGTGGAAAAGGTCCAGGCGATGGTGAAGAGAAAGAGAGCAGGTTCTGCTGGAGGGTTAAATCCAGAGTTTATTCCAAGGTATTATTACAGTTCTGAATCTCAGTACAGCTCCAACAGACCCCGACCGCATGGCTCCAACGCCTTTTAATCTCACAGGAAGGTGGGAGGGAGGATAGGTGAGCCATCAACCAGGTGGGAGGGGGAGAGTCTCAGGGGACAATGACACCTGGACAGGCCAATGACTCAGGTCTGAAAAGCATCTTTTGAACTTCTGCCAATCAAACGATGCCCTTGCTGGAATGTGGGACTTGACAGACAGACAGTAATTAGGAATAGGGCAGGGGGCAGGCAAGGAGGAAGTAGTCACAGCTGAGGGACAGGATTTAGCTTTACACCACAACACTGAAAGACATCAGGATGATCTTTAAGATCCCTTTTATCCTAAATAATTCTTTGTAGAGTTAGGGATTTTTTTTTTCTTTTACTCCAGA
This sequence comes from Serinus canaria, assembly GCF_022539315.1. Taxonomy (NCBI): domain Eukaryota; kingdom Metazoa; phylum Chordata; class Aves; order Passeriformes; family Fringillidae; genus Serinus; species Serinus canaria. The sequence goes on along the minus strand of NC_066331.1, from coordinate 5,019,289 downwards.
ATCAAATGGGCTGGAAAAGCAACAAGGTGTAAATCATGAGCTATGTGAGATAGCCAGATATACTAATGCTTTAGAGATATTAATTTTGACTTATGAATCCTGCTCAACAATCAGCAGTATCATTCTTATAATTAAGAATTTTAGACAGGAGATATCCCAGGAAAAGGCTCGCAGAGGTTGTGCTGAGCTTCTTGGGAAAAAGAGAAAAAAAAAGCTGAAGGGAGTGAGTAGTGAATTTGCCTTGTCACTTTTTGTAGAACTCAGAGAGGTTTGAGTAAATTTTTGATAAAACGTTTATTTTTAAGGGATATTTAAATATTTGCATGCTGACAGCTGCTAATTTTTGCACTTCAAATTTCTCAAAGAAGCCCAAAATGAGGAACTGTTTTTTAAAGCACTGACTAATGTTTTCCTTACATAAAATTTGAAGAGCTAAATGTTGTTATTAAGTGCCTACAAGCTGACAACTTCAGCAGCTGAAACCAGGGGGTTGTAAAATAAAACAGACATTAAATACTGAGAAGGAGAAGGAGAAGCTTATTTAGAAAATGCCAAGTCATTTTGCTTCACATTCTGTCCAAATAAACAAATGTTGTCAAAACTGGGTGTGAGCACTCAGCAAGTGTCTGATGGAGTGGCTAAAATGCCTTTTCTGGGCTTACCTAAAAACAGAGGCCAGACAAAAGTAAGAGAATAAAAAGCAGTTATATTTATTAAAGGGTCTTCAGGTACATTTAGGGCAGACAAAGCACCCCCAGGGGCTACACCCAAAAATGGATGAGGGGTCATGGGTTTCCATACTTTTATAGGTTTGGTCCATTTGCATATTGGGGGTTAATCTTTCAGTTACAGCTTCAGGTAATGAAGTCATTTACCCCAAGTTTGCTCTCCACCAACTTAATTTTGTTGACATTTCTCAGGGCCTGAGGCAGTGAGGTGTCCTTGACTCCCAGGCCCGGAGAGGAATTGTTCTGTCTGACTAAAATGTGAAGCTAGCACTATATATGGAGTTTAGAGTCACACATGAAAGAATTGCGGGATTACAAATATATGAAAATACAAAAACTAAAATCCTAAGGTGTCAGTTGCTGCTTTCAATAGAGGTTTATCTGGACTGACAGGGCGGGGTGTTCCTTGGCTGCTGCTTCTGGTGACGGGAGTGTGACAGCCACAGACTCTCAGAAAGGGTCACACTGAGAAGTTTCCTGATCAAAACTACAAACACAGTTCACCTGCTGTGAATCCAGGCGAGCCAGCTCTGGTCTGGGGTGATGAATTATTATTTCTCCTCACAGATTTCAGAAATTTGCTTGGGTAGTAGGGGTGTGGAAGTGAAGAATTCCCTGGCCTGGCCCACAAGAAAACATGTGTTCTGCACTCTCTGCATGCCTCCTTAGGAGCTCAAGTAGCTGAAAATTTTTAAGCTCCTCATGTATCTCATTCAACCCCAAGTGCTGGTCAGCTTTGTGCACAGGGGGAGTTCCTGGGTTTAGGCTGAACTAATTCTGATAGAGAAAATAGCAAGAGTTCTGGTACCTATGTGTCTTTCTTATTCTTCTTTCTCATGCCCTCCTGAGAGAGAAAGGAGAGAGGCTCCTGAAAGCCCAAGCAAATGTGGTGAATGACTCTGGCTGAAACCTTCAGACTGGGATTAGATGCATAGAACCAGCTCACAAGTGAATATTTTTGTCTGTGATGGAAGAGGCAACCAAGTGTTGCACTTGTTCTTTCACACCTACAGCTCCTGCTTCTGCCAAGATCTGTTTCCTTCATTTGTGCCCTTATTTAGCATGCTGTCCACCTACTATCTGCATTTCCATTATGTATTTTAAATTAGCAATAAAATAACCATTTACATAATGAATACACTTATATTGATATTATGTTATGTAACTTAGAGATGATGCTTAATTATGACTTGTTTATAATTAGATCTCTTGCTATGCCAACTAGCTTTTATGTTATTACTATAAAACTTCAGGAACATAGAAAAAAATGGGTAGGGTCCAAACTGTCATGGATGAATCGGGATGGTCTTCAAAGGGAAATTTTGGCTCTAGAGATAACTGATACATTTGAGTATCTCACTGTTTTAAAGAATCAGTCAAGACCTTTGAAGGAAGGGCTTTGTTCAGTGCCTTACAAATGGCTTTGAAGGAATGGCTTGGTTCAGTGCCTTACTTGGTTCAGTGCCTTACAAGATCAAATATTTATAAAATTCTAAAATTAGACTGATCAAATTAGTAAAAACCAATGCTATGTTTAGTCTACACTTTCTCTGTGTGTGCTGCTTCTTAACCAATTATCACCGAGGGCAAACATCACTGTTGTTTAGAGGGGAAAGCAATTTGAGGTTGCACACTTTATCTATTACTGGTTTGTCTCTGGTTGGAGAAGGGACCTGTCATATCTCACTGAGTGTGGTAGGAGACAACTGGCTTGTAGCATGTGTGTGTCCTGGCAGCAGCCTAGAGTGGTCTTCAACCACAAACTGTGTTGGGAATGGAAGTGGTTCTGCTAAATATCAGAAAAGATGTCGGTAGTCCCACACTGGGAGTCTGATGCCACTGTCTGCAGGAGCTCTGGCTAGCTTGATGGAGTTCTGGAGCAGCAGCAAGTGTGGGAAACAGACCTGGCTGGGGTGTTGCCAAAGCCAGAACCCCAGAGTTCATTGCTCTGCAAAGGAGCTCTACAGCAAGGCAGTGAGGACTGGACAAAGAAGGCAGGGGAGGCTCTTCTGTGGAGAGGTTCCAACTTGTTTATTGGTGAGGAAAGGCAGAGAAAAATCAGGAGAAGGGCCCACTAGCAAAGGGCTCAGACAACAAGAGCGCTTCAGTATTTCTGTGCATAGGTTTTTAAACTATCAAAAAATGGAGGGGGGGGGTGGATACAACAGCATAACCAATAGGGTAGCTTTTAGGGCGTGGTTCCAGGATAACAACCAATCAGGGTTAGGGGAGGAGAGAGGGTCTGAAAGGGGATTGGTCCAGGGGATAATTGGCAAAGAACCTTCTAGAACAAAGGGCAGGGTTTATTATGACAGACAAGGCAGAAGGGGCAGGGCTGCCTTGACAGGCAGTGAAGGGCCTGGAATAAAGGGAGGAGATAGCTTAAGGGACACTTAAATGGGAGGGCACTCTCAAGAAGAAATCATTTGCATCAACATGGTGGGTGGCTGCACACACCATTAAAGAGCTGAACAACTAACAGGCACCCAACAGCCTGAGGTGTGCTGAGCTGCCCTGCTCTCCCTGTGGCTGGTGGTGAAGATGGTCGCTGTGAGGGACCATTCACAGAAAGTTGAGTTTGGGCTTGCATGGGGAAGACCCTTATTGAAAAGCTCCTAAACACAACGAACAATGAGAAATAAAGCACACCTTCAGGAGCTGTTTTCAATGGAAAATGGCACTTCTTTAAAACAGGGAGGCAGCTACTTTGCACTGGAAAGGTGAATTCATTTTGCTTTGTCATGTGAGATTTCCTCCCTTAGGGAAAATAGCAATTCAGAAAACATATTTTGGAATTAATTGCAATCTTGCTCTGTAACTCCTCCAAAGTTTAATAAAGCAGTCTGGTCCCTCCAGGGTTCCTTTGGGAGAACTAATACACTAAAATATGTAGTGTAATGTCTGTGACTTCTCCTACAAAGCTCTGTTCCTGCAAAGACAGACTGGGGGAAACGCAGCTTGGAGACCACACACCCATCTGGAGAGCATGTTTCAGAATGGAGATAGAAACATTTGGAAAGGTCAGCTCTCTGCATTAATTTTAGGTTTACAATAATTAATGCTGGATAATCATGGAAGAATTCTTAGATCATCTTATAGAATGGTAAATAGGCCTCCCCGTTTTAAGAATTTCAAAAAATAGCAGATACATATTTATGAATCAGGCCAGGATGAAACAACTGAAGAAGCACATTCCTCTAATTCCTAAAGAATTTTTCTTTACTTTTAATTCCAAGTAATTAATTGGCTTTTGGATCATCCCAGTTAGTTTTCTGCTCCAATGCAGAGCTGTATTTCAGAAAAGTCTGGGCTGCTCGTGTAGTACAGACTATCCTTTTCCTTCCATTATATAATGTTTAGTTTATCTGTTATGGCAACATAAATGCTTTTCTAATTTTGAGGTTTTTTCTTTTTTTTTTTTTTTTTTTAATTAGAACATGTTTCACATTATTTATTTTTCAACTATTGTTAATTTTCTACTAGGATGACTTCAGACTGTCCTTTATTTTTTTTTTCTTTCTTATTTGTTTTTTAAAAACCATATTAATGAAATAGAATAAGAAAACAGAATAATGAAAGGAAAATGGGTTTATTTTGGTTTTTTGTTCTACTTTGAAGCCCAGAATCTCTGGAGATCTCTGGAGATCTCTATCAAACCTTCTACTCCAAGCAGGACTTCCAGGTCAGCCAGAGTATTATCTAACAAGTCTTGTAGTCCTGGAAAGGGTGGAAGACATTCATAGCTGACATCTTAAGGCTCTGAACATATCATGTTCTCTATATTTAGAGGTCTAGTTTAGTTCTTTTTGAAGTATATAAATCCTAATTGTTGCTTCTCTGCTATTTCTACATAGAACTTATTCAAACTCATTCACAGGAAAAATGAAACACTGAAAAGAAATGTTGTCCATAAGCTCCTATAGAAGGTTAGATTCCTGAATGCTACAGCAGAAAGACATTTTTATTTGTTTCTTGAAGTGGAAAGAAAGGATTCCTTCAGTGTTAACTGAAGATCTCTATTTTGTTTTTAAAGCTTAAATTTGAATTTAAATTCAATAGAAATCAACTTCTTTCTCTGCATAAACATGCTCTAGAGAATTATGACCAAAAACCAGCTACAATATGCCTAATTTGGCAGCTTATTTATTGCTTTATTGATTAACACTCAGGCAACAGCAGCAGTAGTGAAACACTCCCTTCAGTTTTTCCATCTCTTTACTCCTGATTTTCTCTCTCTGGATTACCCTGTGTGTAATCAGTAGAAAATGTCAATCATTCTAAAACCTGGTGTCTCAAGAAACAGAATCAGGATTTTAGGCTACTTAACTGTATTTCCAACTTAACTTTTCTATAACAACAACAACAGCAAAAAACAACAGAGAAAAAAAATCTTACTGTTTTGCTTTATTTGAAAGGTTTTTTTATTGTTATTATTCAAACAAAATGTCAAGTGGATGGCACTCCAAAGAATAAAAGCATGAAAACAAACTGCTAGATAAAAGTGCTGTTTTGAACAGACTGTAAAGTTCTGAGTTGGTGCAATTACACTGCAGATATTGGTTGGAGTCAGTATCTGTAAGAATTTGTGTAGGATACATTTTCCATAGGAAAGAATTCGCAAGAATAAAAGAGGGCATTTGATTAAAGCTCATCACATTCTCTGCCTTGCATCCAGCAGTCCAGAAAGAATTTTTTAGGTAAGTGAAAGGAAGAAAGACAAATACAGCTCTTTTGAGAAGTTTGTAAAAACAGTGGGAACAGAACAGATTAGACATGTGAGGTGGAATTGTCATTTTTGATCTTTTCCCTGTAGATCCATAATGCAAAAAATTATATCTGGATATCACATTATCACATATGTGTGTGTGTGTATATATATATATATATATATATATATATATATAAAAATAAATGTGAAATTAACATGTGCTACAGAATCAAGTTTCTGCTGCCCTTATGGCTCTTGCCCTGCCCAAGAGATCTGAACTCCAGATGTATTTTGTGCAAGAAGTCAAGGAATTTCTGCAGTAGCAGAATCTCTCCCCTTGGGAGAGATGTAGATGCCAAGATAACCATCTTAAATACAAGAAGAATTATTTAGTACAACTCCTAAAGGCACAAACAGCACTTGTAGCCTTTGTGAAACTTGAGCAGGATTCACCCCCAGGTGAATTCCATGAGTTGCCAGATGCCAGAAGCTCTGCAGGAGATGTTCATGCTCACCCCACAACCTCTTTTCTTCTGTTGATCACATATGTTTAGTACTAATGGGAACAGAGAGTCTTTGCTTTTATGCCACATTTCATGCCAGGCCCTACAAAGCAATTCCTGGCCTTTCAGGAGTCTCTTCTAAGAGAGGTTTTTGCAGAGCTGATTCTCATGCTCTGGTTCCTGTGTCCATTTTGGGAAGAGAGTATTGGAATAAATCACAGGAGACTCCATTTTCTTCCTGGTGAAGAAAGCCCATTCTTGCTTCACATAACTCGTTTTTATACTGTTTTAGAGACCTCATGTGTGACTCCAATTGGTTAGTAGCTTTCTTGCCAATTACTTTATTGGTAATTAATAGTATTTTACTTGTCTATCAAATCTGTCTACTCTTGAATTGTTTACATATTTTCTTCACTGGTTCTTATGGGATAGATTTAATTTTTATGCAGGTGTTAGTTGTTTTCACCCAGGAATAGATTGTTATGAACAAACTGTTCACACCAGGATTGCTTTCACCTGGGAACTTGCAAAGTGTTAGCTTGACAAGGCTAGCCACTGATATAACAGAGCAGGCCTGGTTTTATGAAGCCTTTCATTTATAATTTTTCTACCTTACTGCAACAAGAGAGGTTCTGTAAACCTGTGCACTTTCAGCTGGATCACCATGCTGGCTTTTTATTGCTGTGAGCAACTAATGGCAGCACTGGAAAAGGTCTGGAATGTAGTAATAAATGTGTGAATAAGCACTCCAAATCCTGTTTGTGGGGATGCTCGAATGGTGCAGAACACAACTCACTTGAACAGCACAGGCATGTCGCAGAGCAAGTGTTACGTGGGACAAATCATACCTGTACTTGGAAAGTGAGATGCTCTGTAAACCCCAGAGAGATGGGGGAAGATAAACCTGGCTGTTGGTTAACATGTGCCACAAGTATTTAAACAGGAACACCAGAGGAAGCTTTCCTCATCATCTATGTCTGGTGTGGAAGGAGAAAGATCAAAGTGTCTCACTGGCTGGTTTTAACGGCTGTGAATTAGCTCTGAGCAAGGTGTTAATTAAAAAACAATCTGGAAGAAAGTTTCAGGATTTGCATTTTGCAACAGAACTTGGCACAAGTCAATGGAGAAGTTTTTCTAAGGTTAAGAGCATTTTCCCATAAGCCTGGCTTGGTGTGTATTTCAAATGATGCAAAATAGCTCTCAGCAAGGATCAATGCATTTGTCAGATCAAAACTGCACCATATGATTTACATTACCTGGGACTGGCAGTAGCCTTATTTATCAGAGTAGCCCAGACGTAAAAGCCTCATTCTGCAGTTCCATTTACAATTTCTCTAAACCATCTGTGGAGAATATTTTGTGTGTCTTTCTCCCTGTCATACTGTCTTTTAAAAATATACAAAGCACAAGACTAATAGACTGAATTATCAGGAAAGCTTTAGGATCTGATGGGTCTTAATTTGATGGTCTGTGTTCTGTCTCTGCTTTGTTGTTGGACTATTGAGTATGTGGAGTTCTCACCTGTGTTGGCATGAATGGAGACATGCTTCAAGAAAACCTGTAAACTTAATCTTTATTTGAAATCCATTGCCATTTAATTTAAAATGTTTTAATTTTAATCTGATTCAGTTATAGAAAATATTGATAGTGTTCTGTGATGGCAGGAGGGGTATCTGGTTTTCACTGTGTTCCCCACAATTTTCCAGTGAGGTGTTGAATTCTCTGGGTTGCTCCAGGATATGGCTCTCTCTAAGGACAAGATCCCTTTTTTCTCTTATTTCTGTATCTTATTTCTGAAGCCACAAGGAAATAGTTGACAAGAGAAACAGGGAGGCACTGTGAGCTGGGTTTTTGAGAAATTAATAATGAAGTACTTAAAAATGCTCAGTGTGTGGTACAATAAATATATTAGAAAAGACAACCTAGTAAGGATTGCAGGTAATTAATGGAGTTGTGCTTTTTAACAGTAGTTTCTGCAGTGTAATCATGCTGAAACTCACAGGAGGCACCTCTTCTCTATTAGGTGGATTTTTGACTAGCCCAGCTTCCCAACACCCTCAGATTTATGATCTCATGTCTCTTCTAGGGTGTCTATAATTAAGCAAAGCTGAGGGTAAGATTTAATCAAATGATGCTGAAATTAAACTCATTTCACATCGTCTGAAAGGCTCCAAAGTTTATTGATGCCTGGATATTGAATGTAAATGTGCTGTATTCTGGTCTGGTTTATTCGTCTTTAAGGCTGATAGAAGAGATTATTTTTAGCTTTTCTGATATGTTTCTACAGCAGTAGAAACCAGGTCCCCCCATATGAATCTATTATGTTTTATTTAGGATCCAGAGATGCTGTTACATCTTTCCACCTATTGCTATGCTTATCTGAGCATGATATAAATGCATTCTGCTATAAAACACAACAGTATAAAGCACTAGGTAAACTTCAGAGCTGGTAATCTCCTGCTTTACTGCTTGGGTTTGAAGGGGCTCTAGAGCTTCTCTGCATGAGAAACCTGTTATTTTGCAGCTTTTTTGGAGTACACGTTGGAGTCCTTTTCCCTGCTGCTTTGACATGTGAAATGGTTGCTGCTACAGCTGGGTTTATTGCCATCTTTAGCATTGTTAGGATAACAATGGTAGGTGATGAAAGAGAGCACACCACACCATTATGATGGGCTAAAAATTGGGCATTTTAGCAAATGAGTAAATGGGATTGCTCATTCTTTCTCTTTTTGAAGCAAATGGGGAAAATGTCCTTTGTAAAGTGCTTTGAGAGCTGCAAATACAACATGAATTGTGTGTGCAAATTGCTATTTATCAATATAAAGAAATGCAGGTAGCTGGGATTTGAGTACAGGATTGGTGTAGATAATAGAATAAAGCCCACATTTCATTAAATGAGTCAGAAAATGAAAGTTCTGGAGGAGACTAATCAGTCCACCAATGCTTGCAAAGGAATGTGAGTCACCACACACTGAAAAAGGATGTTTTAAAGTGCTGATGGGTGACATCATGGTTAGGCAGCAGTGGAGGGTAACAGCAAAATTGTGGCTGGTCTTTTTGAGTGGCCATTGAGGAATGCACATTCCCACTGTAATTAGGTGATAGAATGTAATTCCTCTGATTGCCTTTGAAAATCTTGGTTTCTTAGTAAATATATTCCCCTTTTCAAGCATAATTTTACAATATGCTGCCTATATTTTTCCTTTTTATATTCTTCCTTAGCAGTTGCTCTGAGTGGCTCTGAAATATTAGCCAGGTTTAGCAGTTCTAGGGAAGTGCAGTTCCTGCATGATGCTGAGGCCAGAATGTTACCAGTAGGTCACCAGCAAAAACTTTGAGCCTTTTGGCAATCTTGGCTGTGGTAGAAAATATTAAAAATAAGCACTGAAGTAAACTGATTATCTTGGTTATATCAGTACTAATGTACTGCCCCTCTGAGGGTGACTTTTATTGCCACAGAAAACAGCAAAGTTTGTTTCTCTTCTTACGAAAAAACAGTGACCCTAAGTCTGAAACCAAATGGAGATGCTAATATGATTTTTCTTGGCTCAAGGAACTTTCTGTGGCTAAAAACTAGGGATTTCAGTCAAAGAACCCAAAAATACCACAAACCTGGGATGAATAATGCCTGGAAATAGCAGACAGACTTGAGTCAGTGCACAAGATCTGACAGCTTTGAATAAATGCTGGATTCAGAGCTCCTTGTGTCTTTCCATTCAATCTGGTGGAGGTCCCAAAGGGAGAGGGAGCAGAGCAGCTCCCACCATCTGCAAAGCTCAACTGTAGTGGATGCAAAGTGCCCACAGTTAACTGGGTACTTCAGCATCAGATTTAAGTTCTGTGAGGACTCGGTTCTGTGTGTTTCAATGATTGTCTGCAACAAAAATAATGTCTATGATCTATCCAGTCTGTGTGCTTCAAGGGAAAATAGAAAGGGTGAGACACCATCAGCATGTTTGAGTTACTGTGGTACTGCACAGAATACCCTGACAGTTCTACCCTGGATGGGAGTTAGTTGATAAAATATAAAGACGGGGGGGGGGGGAAAGGAAAAAGAAAAGATAGATACTAAGAGCCATGGATGTAAGTTAACCTAAGATTATCATCTGTATATCAAAACTGTGCAAGACTTTTGAGACCAGACAATATGAGCCTGGAAACTTTCAGCTCCACAGTTTAGTGGATTATGGAGCTGGTGACTAAAGGAAGCAGTGCCATTAAAGAATTCCAGTGCTGGGATGTGTCAGTATTTCTGGATATGCCCAGATTTCTCTATTAACATTAGATGGGTGGGTGTAAGCATGGGACATTACTCCCAGAGTTGAAATGACTCTTGCATCATTTTTCTTATTCTCCAGGATGATTCTGCAGCATAAGGTCTAAGAGGGACACACTACCGAAACTTCACTGCGGATTTTACAAGAGCAAAATCTTCAGTGAGAGGTTGTAGCTTCCTCCAGTTGGGCATTTTACCTTTCTATACCCACACAATTTAACAGGGAAAAAAAAGGGGTGGTTGATTTTTTTGTGTTATAACAGAAAGCAATCCTAGGAAGGCTTGATGGGGCAGCGAGTTTTTCTCACATTCCCAGCACTCCTCTTTTACTTTTGAGGGGGACTGGGAGCTTACAGAGCTCCTACAGAGAAGGGTGGGCTGTGTGTGAAGGAGTGGAGGGGAGCAGGAACGTCCCCGGTCCTGTCCCTGCCCCCAGTACAGCTTCCCATCCCCCTCAGAGTGGTTTCTGTGCTCTACATTTGCAGCACCATGAGGATGACTTTGTTAAAGTGATCATTGTTGTGAACACTGTAATTGGAAAACCAATTATCAGTTAACAGATGCAGACTCTCACAGCACTGAACTGAATGGAAATGAAATTAATGTAAGCATGATGTTTCCAGAATCATATAAAAATTACTTTATAACTTTCTGCACAATCTTCCTTTCATTATTGTCCCAGCAGCTGCCTCATTCTGTAGCACTGTATCAGGATCTCTGTGTCCTGAGGTGATGCTTCCTCAGGCTGATGGGCTGGAAATCTCTGCCTCAGAAGTGGGCAGGGTGGCAAATAACAGCAGGGCAACAGCTGAACTTGAGGTAAAAGCACCCCAGCATCTGCCTCTGTGAGGGTAAGGATAGAAAATTGCCTCTCTTTTGACCTGCTGCTGCTGTCTAAAAGACATTGAAAAACTGGAATGGACACCCTGATCATATAGGTAAGGAAAGCAATTTTTCATGCAAGGGAAACACCATAAATGATTCATAGTCCCCATATTTCTCACGGATATTTCCTGTGGGTGTAGAGAAGCAGGGATTAGAAATGAATGGCAGTGCTTACTGTTCATAAGGGGCTTGCCTGGAGGTGATTTTACTTTTTTAAGCTTTAAAATTAACTCCACAGATGCCAGTCCCCAGAGCTAAAATCTGAAAACCCTCTACAAGCTTCAGATATGTGAGACAGAAAGAAACACAGCAGGAGGCAATTGAAGATGATGGGAAAGTGTTTTGTTTGTCTTCCTTACTTCCATCTGCAGGATCAGGGCCATACACAAATGATATTTATGCCACTTGTGCAGGAACAGAAATTTGAAATGATTTTCCCCATAATGTTCTGTACAGTCTTACATAACACCAAATCCCAAGTCTCCTGAGACCCACTCATGCTCTTCAGCCACAGGATGAGTCTTATTTCTCTGCAGTGCAAGTACAGTTTAGATGGAAAACAATACACATGGGGATGGGTGGAAATTCAGTCCTTAATTTTAATGGAGATTTATGTGGAGTCATGTACACTATCTCCTGAAGGAGAGGAAATACTGCCAAGAATAAAAATGTGCAATAAAAAGATCATATATTCTATCAGTGGGCAATTAGGAGCCTTGCAGCCTCCTATTTCTTGCTTCTATATCTGAATGGGAATTATATCAATTATATCTGCCCAACTTCCATAATCTCTGGGGAGATGGGTGCTGCAAGCCACTGCTCATTTAAAAATATTTTTATGTCAACTTCCACTGTTTAAAAAAAAAAATGTCCCTCAAATAATGAGAAAGTATTGGAAAATATTGGAAAATGGGCTTGTTTTGATAATTTGATGCATCAATGATTTTGAAATTTGTAATCAAAACGTCTTCCAAAGGTTCCTTCATCCCTCTCCTCCCCTGTATACTGTGACAGTACCAGAAACTGCTCAGTTCTGTATCATGTCTCCAAAGATTTCCCTCCTCAGGAACATTTTAGCATTTTGTGCAGAATGTCCATTCAGCAATCAATATCTGTCACTTGCTCTTTAGAGCAGCTTTGGTAACATCTTAGAACTGTCCAAGAAGCTGACATAAAGTATATTTTATTGTGCTGAAGAGATTTAGTTGCAGTAATTATCAGTAAAACCAGTATTAGACAAGGATTACATTCTGCTGCACCTTGTTATGGTGGATGTGCTCATACACCATGAAGTCCCAAAGAAACTTCAGCTCTAACTTCTCTCAGGCCTGCATTGGCAAAAAGGATTTTTCTGACTCTGGATAACTCTCTCCCATTCAGGAATAGCTCGAGTTCAGGTAGGCCCAAGATATGTTTAAAGTTTGGTTAATCATAAAGCAGATTAGATTGCCTTTAATGTCTAATTCAAATTTCTGATGCTGAGCAGCAGCTGAGCTTCTCCACAATGGTTGCATATCACTAACTATCAATGTGCTGCAAAATGAGGGATTATATGTGTTTATAAGATGTCCTGTTCTATCTGCCACACAGGCACTGTAGCACTGGAAAACACATCTCAAAGCTTAAAGCTGAAATCCTTCTCAGTAGAAAAAGAAATAAATTATTCCTTTTGATATCTTCTTATGCTGTTATAATTCTTGACAGAATTGCCTTCTTTAGCAAGTTGATTTCTAACAGGATGAACTTTACTGCTTTTCTTCTAATTGTAGGAAATGTGTTTTAAGTATGACTTAACATTTCAGAGCACTTGCCCATGTGAAATTCTATTTTTTTTTTTTTTTAAGAATCTGGTAGGCCATGATATTTTCTCCTGGAGAGTAGGGACAAGAAATTAGACTAATTCAAATATTTGGGTTTATTATCAAATGTTCAGTTGTTGGTGATTAAAATGTTATTTAATAGTTTGTACAATATGCTTATTTCAAGAATTCTGAGAGCACTGCCTAAATAATTGGAGCAGTGCTGGAGTGTCTTTTGTAGGTGGATATTATCCCTCATTTGTATTTTCTAGAACCTGCAGGCAGCTCTAAATGGCACCACTGTGTGTTGCTCCTGTATGGAAATAAATATGGGCTTGCTTGAGACACCCATGTGTCCATAAGTCATATTTACAGTTAATGAAGGGTATCTGGGTGAAATTCCTACTATCTCATTTCCTTTGGGAAATATGTCTTCTCTCTCTCTTTTTTTTTTTTTTTTTTTTCTTTTTTTTTTTTTTCTTTTTTTTTGGTAAGATTGGGTGGGTAAAAGATTGTTTTATAACTGTAATACCCCAGATAATGATTATTGTTCCACATGATATTTAAACAGCTGGATTTAAATAAACAGATATCAACTTATTTTTGAAGGGCTTGCCCCAGCATGGGAGAGTCCCTGTGTAAAAGTCATACCTTGGAGTGATTTGATCTAATGCAGAAACTCTGAATGAAACCACACATTCCCCTGAGTCTGTTTTCATCTTTGTAGACCTTGATCTTAAAAAGGCTTAACTTCACATGCTGTGCTGGTACTCAAATATAAATAATCCTGTGATTTACTGTGCTTCTGCACATGCTTAGAGTCTGGGAAATTAGGGCGTTAATGGTAACATATGCTTAAGATAGGATTTAATCAAAGAGCTGGAGTTATGTACCAGAAGATAATTTTCCTAAATCACAACAGTTGCAGGCAGATGAAACCATGTATTTCCTATTCTTTGCAGTTCTTGCCAGGCAGGAACATCATCTGCAAAACTTTATTTTTGTTTAGTGGTACTCTTTCTCTTTTCCTTCCTTTCTGATTTATATTTTTACATATATATATATATATATATCTCCATATATACATATACATACATACATATATATACACACACATATATACATACATATGTATATATATATATATATATGTGTGTGTGTGTGTATATGTATGTATGTTGTTGTTTATTTTAATGTCTTTACCATGCAGTTGAGAAAGAGACTGTTTCAGGTGTAGAGCCCCAAGGGCTGGAGTGCTGAGTCACCCACAGTGAAGCCGTGAAATTTGAGATTATTTTGTTGTAAATAAATATATGGAACTGCTTTGGCCGTCCTGTAATAGCTGGGCTTTTCTGTCTTCTAACACAGATTATCTGTGGTCATTCAGAAACCACAGGAGAATTTTTGAATGGCTGAGAATGACAACAGAAATGACTGCAAAGAAGTCCATGATCATGAACTGCATCTTGCTGGGACTGCCACTTTCAAGCTAATAGACATATCAGACATGGGAGCTGGCAGGATGGGTTTTATTTAGGGAAATTAGGATTTCTGAAGTCTGTTGCCTTTTCCATTCCTGCTGTACACAAATTTTGCAAAAAAAAAAAACCAAAAAATCAAAAAAAAAAAAAACCAAAACGAAAAACCAAAAAAAAAACCCCAAAAAAGCCCCAAAAAAGCAACCAAAAAACAAACCAAAAAACCCCCCAAACCTGTACTAAAAAGAAACCAAGTAATTTTTCCTTTAGGACAATGGTCATGTACACTTGTGTCAAGTGGATAATGCTGCTCTAAAATCAGAGATCTCCCTTTTCTCTTTCCTGTTTCCTATCTCTGTGTCAGAGCACAGCTTCTGTTCACAAGGGACTAGCAAATTTGTAATGGTTGGTTGTTCCTGATTTGGGGATCTGGCTCATCCTCAGTCTGGAAAAATACCTTGCTTTGTGATTTGATTTTGTCCTTGATTTAGCCCAGGAGAGCAGATCTTTTCAGGCCAATTGAGATTTTCCCTTATACTAAAACATCACTTGTATGAATTGTGAGATTTATATAGTGTCTAAAATAAAAGTAATGAACGGTTTACCAGTTTCAAACCTTTCTAAACCCTTGCTGAATCACTCTGACTCTGGATTGCAGTACTGCATTTACAGTCTTTGTCTAATTATATTTTAAGGGCATAAACAGCTCAAGGGGAAATAACAGCTATGAAAGGAGATACCTATGCAATATCCTCCTCAGTAATGAAATTCAATGGAGTATTGCTGGAAATTAGTTTTATTTTTAAATGCCTTTGCCATGTTTAACTGCATTTATTTAGCTTTTCAATATCTTATCTTAGCCAGCATTTGCTTTTTTTTTTTTTTTTTTTTGGGGGGGTGTTTTTTCTGTCTTTGGGGTTTTTTGGGGGGGATGGGGGTTGTGTTTTGGTTTTTTGTTTTTGTATTTGTTTTTTTAATGGTGTTGTTCTGTGGAAACAGAATAGAACTCTGAAAGTCTTTGGAAGTGTTTACCAGATATCCCTGTTTACCAGAAAAATGACAAATTGTCCATTCTTCAGCTGAATAATCCATTAAAATTGCAAAAGCTTTTCAAATGATCTAGATGAATCTCCAGATGTTCCTCTGATTGCATCCAGAAAAGCTATATTCAGCTACATCTAAATCTCAAAGTTCATTTGAGAATCTTAGGTAATTTATTAATTTATCTGAATTGTTTCTTCCACCTCTGAATTTAATCTGATGGAAGCTAATCTATTTTTAATGTGCCTTTATTTTCATCCTCTAGGACATCAAATATTTGTCTCTACAAAAAAGCTGCACTTAGCTGTGGTAAGTGGCTTCTTTGATTCATAGACAGAAGCTTTATGGGACTCCTTGTGATTCCACAGGAGTCTTATTTTCATTTACTGCCTTACATATCATAAAAAGTTGGCAGTCACTGTGAAGCAAAGTGACGAATGTCATCTTAGTGTTCTTCACACCAGGGCAAGAAGCACATTCCTTTGATCCAAAATGCCATTAGAATCACTATTCAGTTAATAACAGTGGGAGATTTAGCTGAGATGCTCAGAGGGAGCTCCATTTCTGTGGATACATGAGGACTTGCACAAATAATGCAGAGAGCCTGTTATGTTCCTTACTGTGGAGTTTTTATAAAGAGGTTGGATAAATATTGGAGCAGAGGCTAGGGCTGGCCTGCTTTTGTGGTAGCAATAACTAAAGGAGCTTTTCAGCCCATGGAAACACAAAATGTTTAGCCAGGGTAAGTTCTGGGAGCCCTGTGCAGATCTGTGTTTGCATGCTTCACTGCTGGGTGAGACATGGATCCAGGAAATGAGGACACAGCACTTGTGACACCACAGTGATCAAACCTGAACAGTTTCATGCCATGAACTGCCCTGGCTCATTCCTTCCATCAGTGCCACTGCACCCACAGCTTCCTCAGTTGCTGATATGGCAATAGGATCATAATATTGTATTTCAGTATTACTCAGCATAAATTATATGAATTTTAAATTATTATGAAATTAGATCTTAGTTTCAATAAGGAATAGATTAACAGATTATTTATATCATCAGAGTTCACACCTACTGAGGAGTGAACTGTTTCAGAGTGAAAAAAAAGTCTGCTATTTAAATAAGGTAAATAAACACATTGTTCATAGATTGACTGGAGAGCAAAATCAGGATGAACTATATTCTGTTGTATTTTTGTATGAATACAATATGACATATTCTTCCATGTCTTACTGCATTGAAAAATGGACTGTTCAGCATTGTATGAATCAGCTTTTTGAGAAAAAGCTGTGTTTGATGATTCTTTGTCCTGAATTTTTGTTCCTTTCTCTCTTTTTGTGTTCTATCATATTTTTCACTGCCAACAGAAATATAGGGAAATGAGTCAAGAAAGGTGTTGTTCAAGAACACTTTGGTTATTTAAGAAACTCAAAACTATTGTTTCCAAATACAACATGAAATGGGGAAAACAAAGCCATGAACCCCATTTCCAGGGATTTGCAGGGCTAAGCTGTACATGCACAGCTTATTTGCATTGGAGTTCATAATATATATTTTGAATACTTTTTTTTTAAGCATGTAATATTTAAAAGCAATTTAAAGTCCTTTAAAGACAGTAATTTCACCTTAGAGGCTGGGTCTGGCAGCATGTATCCCATACAAGGCTTGCCCTGAATTTGGGGATTTATATTTTATTTTCTTTAATAGCTTGCACAGTGCAACCACTGCAGATATGCACTGTGCAAAAGGAAGAAGTTAGACAAATTCTTTTGATGTCTCCCTATATGGTTATAAGTCTTGACAGAATAACTATTTGTCAGCAAATGAATTCCTAAAGGAGAAGCAGCATATCGGATTTCTCTGCATTTTATCTTTCATGGAATATAGCAGAATCATCAGTATACATATCAGTGGTAAACAGGGAGAGCCTCAGTGAACAGATGCTTGGACTTACACTCCAAAAGCCTATATATTTGTAATTAAAAGGTCTAAAAGTTCTTAAAAACCATTCTACTTGTTTTTCCTAAAGAAGCTGATATATTCTGTTGCATGTGGAAAATGCCTGTCTAAACAAATTTACTGGAAGTAAATGTGTCAAAATAAAGTGGAGACCTGTGTTAGTAATGAGACTTTAAGGACATGCTACGTCCAAAAAATCTTCCCATTACATATAAAGAAATTTTTTGGGAGAGTAGAATACTTATTTCAGGCTTTCCATATGGACACAGGCTTATTCACGAAGTATTTCTCTTATTTCTTTCATGGACAAACGAATTCAACTCTGTGCTGGGCTTGTACCCTTTGGTCTGGGAACACCCAGGTATATGACTTGAATCTGCAGCTGCCTTGTGGTTTGAGCACATTCAGAGGCCTGAAAGTCCTGGTACCTGGAAGTATTTCCAAGTAATTATTACCTAGGGCATAGAGGGAGCATGCTAGAAGCTTACTGCCCTGTGCCAATTGGATTTATCCTTAGGAGAACAGAACCTTCTCCCTTGTGTGGTGGACTTGTTCACAGACAAGGAACTGTCTGTGCTGAAATGCTGGATGTCTTCAACTGAAATATCACTAACAAAACATTTTCAACACACTTGAAAATGCTGAATTTTTTCTGGGAAGGAAGACTACCAGGAATTTAGGATAAAATAGGTTTCTGGAGTTTAAAAACTCATTTGTTTGTCTTGTACTGTCAAGCCTCTGAAAAAAGAAAAATCTTTGTATGCCTATGTTGGGCTGCTGTGATTCTGTGCATAGTCAGAAGTGGAATCAGAGCAATTAAAGTCCAAATGTTCCACAAAAATGCCATTTTGAAATACTGTCAAGGAAAATTGAAGGACAAGGAACTTTTGCGACATTTTATGATGATACTGTCAAATTTAAGTAGTTGGTTTAGAAGCTCTATTGTCCTGCAGTATGAAATAGTAATTTCAGTGGTGCTCAGACTCTACACCAACAGAAATCTGACCATTGGACTGTCAGTTGTTTTGTTTCCTTAACTTCTGTCTATGATCAAACCCAAAGTTATTAGGAGCTCAAATCTGAAAACTCATCCCACCCCAAAAAATCCCCAACCAAACAAAACCAAACTACAAACACTAAGAAACCCAGAATCTGTAGGAGGCAAGGGTGGGCTACATAGAACCATGGAAAGAAAAACAAATTGGAAGAATGGAGTTCATGCTGAGTCAAAATAAGACAGTGAAGAAAGCGGCTGGGGAGAAAAAAGCCATTACTTTCTTTGGTTATCTGTCAGGAAGATAAATCTTTCCCTTTGGGGCAGCACTCGAGCCTTGTGCACCCCTCTCTGTCCTCATTTGAGGCACAAAGCCTCCACTCATTGCTCAGTACATCCCCTCCCCATCCTCTGGGACTGTTGGCTCCTGGTTAGAGCCACAACAGCACTTGGATATAAACAGGAAAGTCTGGAAGTCTCAGCACAGGTTTCCAGTTCAATTTCATCCTAAGCCTGAGCCTGTCCAGAGCCAGAGGGACTTAGAAAGGCAGGCAAGCATTCCCTGCCTGAATCCAAAGCCCATTTTCCCTGCTGGTGGCCCCTTCTCACATGCTTCCCTGATTTATATCAACCTGCTGCTTGCATACATTTATTCCTTCTTTCTCATATGTATTTTATAGGAGAGAA
Source organism: Serinus canaria (assembly GCF_022539315.1). Lineage (NCBI taxonomy): Eukaryota > Metazoa > Chordata > Aves > Passeriformes > Fringillidae > Serinus > Serinus canaria. The sequence goes on along the minus strand of NC_066331.1, from coordinate 5,000,234 downwards.
TGCTTTCAGTTTTTCCAAACAGGAACAGTTGTTCTGGCAATAAGTGCAGGGAACCAGCATCAAAGCACCTTTTACTGAGTCAGCTTGATTTTTATTCCCTGCAAAAAGGCAAATGTGGATTTCAGGCTTAGTTGTTGGATAGCTTTCCTAATGTGCACTGCAGGTGCACAATATATTTGCAGTGGCTCTTGCACATGCTGATACACACCTACATCTGTGATGGAAATGAATAAATGTGTCTGTGGCCCATGCAATTAAAACTGAATGGCCATGTAGAAAAGAGAGTGGGGTTGTTCCCATATCATGATGACATCCATAAAAATAGATCATTGCACAGTAAATTATCAGTTTATAGATGTAGAGAGGGAGGGATTCAACTTAAAAATACCAGTTTGCTGGAGTACATTCCCACCTCTACCAGCTGCTTCTGTTACTATCATGGTGTTTTTTCTTAATACTCAACTAACATTGAAATATAAATTTATTATTTATTCTTTGAAATTCTGGCACTTGCAGGCTGTGGTTATGGGTCTGTGTGGGTGTCTGTAGGTGGACATTATTGTGCAGCTGCTGAATTCAGTCATTAAAATAGTAAGAGGCAAGTCCTGGCTGCACTAAAGAAAAGGCAAAATTGCCATTAGCTCAAAATTCATCCCACAGCCAGTGGAATGAGTAGCTGAAGCAGCTTTTTCTCACCTCACTGTCTTTTTCTTTTTTTTTTAATTGATAGCAATTGTCTGCCATAATAATGCACGGGTAGTGCTTTCATAGGTAGTTAATCATGTTTTTTTCAAGAAGCAAGATCTATCTGCAGCTAGCTGTGCCTACATAGACTGGATGCACTCAGATTTTTGTCCAAGGGCTATATCAGCCATGAAACTTCAAATTTGCAAAATATTCCTGTAGAAACAGACCTGAAGCATTGGGTGTACTGGGACCCTCTTAAGCTTTTTAGGAATGTTTTAGGATGCCAGGAAGATCCAGTTACCAATTTCACATGATTTTTTTACAAAATGACAGACTACATTGGTATTCAAATTTTGTCTGATTTATTCTCTGCCTAGAAGGAGTTTCTAGTTGAATAAGCACCTCAGGAAGGTTGTGGAAGGAAAGCACAGGATAGATATTCCCAGAATTTGTCTCATTCACTGATTTTACTAACTATTTTATACCAAACCCAACAACAGCATTAGCTAGGAAAAAATACCTATATGGTGATGTTGAGCTGGCTGACATTAATAACCATTAACAGTGCTCACAGAGTGGGATATTGGTAATTCCCAGGAATGTTGCTGCAAAAGGGGCTGGGTTCTCCTTCTGCTCCTCCGTGAGCAGAGAGAATTCTGCTCCTCAGTGTGAGAAGAGTGGTGTAAGCAGCATTTTAAGCCTCAGTTCCACGAGACAGCTGTTTCTCTCCCAGTCTATGCTGGTTTTATGTGTGTGTGCTCATGTGTATAAATAATCAGTGAATATCTTAGGCAAAAAAAACCAAAAATGATGTTTTTCCTGTCTGTGCTCTGATGCTTTCTCTCTTATTTGGCAGTGCCAGTGTTTGTTTTGTCACATTTAATTGCTCAAAGGACAGGGCTCCTAATGGAAGGCAACACAATAGGTTGCAGTATTATTTTTTGATACTCCTCAGTCACTAATGCCATTTCCAACAGGAAAATGTTTTGAGCTCTGTGAAACAGCGAATCATTTATTTTCATGGGTGGATATGAGCAGCTTCACCTGTTTGAAAATGTCACACACAGTGCATAGAGAGAGTCTTTAAGAATGTCACTGTTCTTTTAAGCAAAGAGCTATAGAACCCCTGTGATGCTGGAGTGACACATAGATGTTCATGCCTTTAAAACGTCCCATTAGTGAAACGTTGTATAATTATAAATGTTATAAAAGAGAAAGTTCAACATTGCAAGTGAGGCTAAAATATCAGAGCAACACACTTATCACCAAGAAGATAAATCATGTCAGCAATTCCAACAAGTCTGCTCCCCCCGTAACCAAAGTCTATCCACTGATAGCATGGATTTCCAATAACATAAAATAAGAATATTCTATGTCTAAATTCTTTTTATCCATGCATTAACATTTTATTTTCACTCAACTTGCATTCAAGGGTTATCAGTGAGTAGAGAATTATCCATTATTCAAGTGTGTGAATGTGTGTTCACACAGTTGCTTAATTATTTACAGTTTTTGCTACACTTCTGGCGCTGGATTCACTGTAGGCATAATTCCAGTAATGAGTGGATTCCTGTTAGAGGACAGCATTGTGTGTTTGGAGGGTGAGTGGGTGAAGTTTGGATCTATTTGTGCTCAGTTACATTGGTGTGCAGAAAGGGTTGTTCTTCCTGCCTTTGTTTCTAGCTCCTGATTTCCTCCTCTAACAGTGACAGGCACAGACTCCAGGAGGATTTTATCCTTCATTTGCATTCCATAGAAATATAAATCTGCCAACACCCACCTTCTTGTGCATCAGCTCAGAGGTGGAAATGATACTAAATCCTTTTACTGATGATTTGAGTAAGTCCTTTGGATTTCTTTCTGCTAAAATCTTAAAATTAGCTCTTCATTAAGCTGATTAGAACATTTTGATTAGAAACAATCAAATTATCACAAGGTTCTGTTTAAGAAAAGCTGTTTCATTTTGAGAATGTGTTTTCTCCTCCTGTCATTTGCACCTTACCTTGATCCTTATCCACTCGAGCAAATCAAAGGTCTGGTTTTGACAAAGAGTTCATGTTTTCTTTCCTTTTTTTCCCTTTTTTTTTTTTTTTTTCTCTCCCTGAAACCTTTAGCAAGCCATGCTAGATGTAACCTTGTTTTTACTTCATTTATAATTTTCTTTTCTAGGAAGTCAAATATTGCCAAGTAGTCCCTATTGTCTGAGAATATGACACTCTTGGATGACCTGATCTTTGGGCGGTCTCAGTCACTCAAGTTCTCAGGCATGTGTTGAAGGGCTCTGAAAGTCTAGATTTATACACTGTATTTGTTGTGGTCCATGGTGGTGGTGGATGCAACCTTCCAATGGGCAGGAGCCACGAGGGCACCAGCACACACACTCACAGACAGATACACAGACAACCAGCAGCTTGGTAGTGAAGGCATGGGAGGATCCAGGAATGGAGTTCCAACAAACCTTATTTCAGAAAATGCTGAAGGAAGGAGTCCAGGGCCCAAAGCAGGGGCCAGGGTGTAAATGGAGGGAAGGAGGGGGCGGAGCATCAGGGATCCAATGGTCTGAGGGCTCGGGGGGGGGGGGGGGAAACACAAGACAGGAACCAATAGGGAGTGCCAGGGTGCATGGGTGAGGTTACACAAACCAATGGGGTGACAGGGAAGGAAGAACTTACTAGAACTTGAACACATAAGGGTAAAAGGGGTAGGGAAAGCCAATGGCGGGGGACGGGGATAAAACTGGGACAAGTTAACATAGTCCTGCAGAGGACTGTGGGGGAAGCCTATTTTCTCACCTTGAGTGCAGGAGTGCCTGGAGCCTATGGTGCTTCTCTACAGGGAGTTGCAGTTGCATTCTTCACAGAAGGTTCATGGCCTTCTATATGTATTAATGGTTTTTTCTAATCTGTGTTATTGCCAGGAAACTCTGGTTTGTCAGCTTTTAGAAGAGCCTTTTCTTGTTATAAATAGGAACAATCTAATCCTGCCTCTTGTGGGATATTGTCACGAGGTTTGCAAACACTGAGGTTGGCGCTGGAGAGCTGCGGAGGAAAACCATGGCCTTCTGTCATCTCCATTAGTTCATCTGGTAACAAAACAAATGATCCTTTAATCACAGAAATGATGTTTAGAATGTACTTCTGGAGGGCTGTGCTCTAGCCTCCTGCTTTAAATGGGGCTGCCTGTGCTGCATCAGGCTAGTTTAGCCATTTCTGAATCTTTACAATCCCTGATGATGTAGTAGCTGCAGCTTCTCCCCCGACCTTCTCCACGGCTATGCTACCCCAGTGGTGAAATCTTCTGCCGCTCATTTTTCCTGTCCAGAGAGATAAGGGTGCTAAAAACTGAGCTTTGGTTGTGGAGGATCTCTCCCTATTCAGCCTCACAGGCACCTCCCAAACAAAGGGGTTTCCAAATCCCCCGTGGTTTTTGACAGTTGTTGAAACAGGTACATGAGACAGAAGAGCTTAACATGAGCAGGGATGGCTAATACAGGGGGTCTGTTTGCTGAAAAAGCAGCTTAGAGTCATTGCTTCTCAACAGCTGATAAATTCTGTAGTGCTCCTTAGGAAAGCTCGCCACAGAAAATCACAAGGTTTTTGTAGCCCATTACAGCACTGCTATAGCAATATATTATTTAGCAAACAGACTTTCATGCACAGTTTGTTTCATATTATCATCATATGCTTTAGTTCAGCTTTGAAGGGTCCTTTTTTCTTGGTGTTTTGGGTTTTTTTCTCCTTCCTTATTTAAACCTTGGTATCTGGCAGTGAAGTCTGCAGCTATTTGTAAACAGATTTGCAAGCATAGTTAAAGGGTGGCTTTTTTACACAGAAGCACAGCACGAGTTTTTGCCAGAAGTTTCAGCCTGTAGTGCGGAGCATTGATTTCCCACTGTGGCAGATTCAGACATGCAGAGAATACCCCCTTCCTGGATCAGGGATTCAAAAACTCTGATACAGAGGAGACTGGCTCGACTTGCCCAGTTTTCAGAGAGTGTGTTTGAAATGTCTGCAGCAAATGGAGTAAGGCACAGCTTTGGTATTGCAGGATCTGTTTATTCATTGTGTTAGTGATGCCAGGGAGGTCAAAACACAAATATGTGTGGGTGATTGATGTTTGCTACAGAATGTAGAGAGACTGAATTGTTGCAGTGAGACAACAGAGATGGGCAAAGAACAAATGTAGGGTTTTTTATTGCCTAGATTCCTGCTGTGCCGATGGTTTGAAGAGCACTTGTTCCTCTGGATGCAGCAGTTCTCTGACAGTATATCCTGAATGAAAATAAAATTTATTATTGGAAGAGCTCAGAAGAAACAGTGAGGACCTGAGTTTTAGATACAGATACATTTAAGAAGGGGTCTAGAAGAAGCCCTTAGGCTTACTTGTAACTTGGTTTTAAAGGAGGCAGTGATTAAGCCAGATCAGCTTTCTGTGTGGTGTGCTGCTCTCCTTGAGCCAGATAAGTTAAAAAAAAAAAAGAAAAAAAAAAAAAAGGGAAAAGAAAAAAGAAAAAAAACCCACCTCCCAAAACACTAAAGACAACCAAGCAAAAAAACCCCACAAATATTTCAGTGTAACAACATCATGTGTTTGCAGACACAGCATCAGAGCTGCTGGGCATGACCAGCACTGTCACACCTGATTTATC